>NC_135819.1:24882437-25182437 GCF_964213995.1 Mustelus asterias
GGCAAGAGGAGGTGGTGGGAGTGATTTGGGGGCAAGGAGAGGTGGTTGAAGTGATTTAGGGCCAAGGGGAGGTGGTTGGAGTGATTTGGGGGCAAGGGGAGGTGGTGGGAGTGAGTTGGGGGCATGGGGAGGTGATGGGAGTGATGTGGGGGCAAGGGGAGGTGGCTGGAGTGATTTGGGGGCAAGGGGAGGTCGTGGGAGTGATTTGGGGGCATGGGGAGGTGATGGGAGTGCTTTGGACGCAAGGGGAGGTGGTTTGAGTGATTTGGACGCAAGGGGAGGTGGTGGGAGTGAGTTGGGGGCATGGGGAGGTGGTGGGAGTGATTTGTACGCAAGGGGAGGTGGTGGGAGTGAGTTGGGGGCATGGGGAGGTGGTGGGAATGAGTTGGACGCAATCGGAGGTGGTGGGAGTGAGTTGGACGCAAGGGGAGGTGATGGGAGTGAGTTGGGGGCATGGGGAGGTGGTGGGAGTGAGTTGGGGGCAAGGGGAGGTGATGGGTGTGCGTTGGGGGCAAGGGGAGGTGGTGGGAGTGAGTTGGACGCAAGGGGAGGTGGTGGGAGTGAGTTGGACGCAAGGGGAGGTGGTGGGAGTGATTTGGGGTCAAGGAGAGGTGGTGGGAGTGAGTTGGGGGCAAGAGGAGGTGGTGGGAGTGATTTGGGGGCAAGGAGAGGTGGTTGAAGTGATTTAGGGCCAAGGGGAGGTGGTTGGAGTGATTTGGGGGCAAGGGGAGGTGGTGGGAGTGAGTTGGGGGCATGGGGAGGTGATGGGGGTGATTTGGGGGCAAGGGGAGGTGGTTTGAGTGATTTGGGGGCAAGGGGAGGTGATGGGAGTGATGTGGGGGCAAGGGGAGGTGGCTGGAGTGATTTGGGGGCAAGGGGAGGTCGTGGGAGTGATTTGGGGGCATGGGGAGGTGATGGGAGTGCTTTGGACGCAAGGGGAGGTGGTGGGAGTGAGTTGGGGGCATGGGGAGGTGATGGGAGTGCTTTGGACGCAAGGGGAGGTGGTGGGAGCGTTTTGGGGGCAAGGGGAGGTGGTGGGAGTGATTTGGACGCAAGGGGTGGTGGTGGGAGTGATCTGGGGGCAAGGGGAGGTGATGGGAGTGATTTGGGGGCAAGAGGAGGTGGTGGGAGTGATTTGGGGGCAAGGGGAGGTGATGGGAGTGATTTGGGGGCAAGGGGAGGTGGTGGGAGTGAGTTGGGGGCAATGGGAGGTGATGGGAGTGATTTGAACGCAAGGGGAGGTGGTGGGAGTGAGTTGGGGGCATGGGGAGGTGGTGGGAGTGAGTTGGGGGCATGGGGAGGTGGTGGGAGTGATTTGGGGGCATGGGGAGGTGATGGGAGTGAGTTGGGGGCATGGGGAGGTGATGGGAGTGAGTTGGGGGCATGGGGAGGTGATGGGAGTGAGTTGGCGGCAAGGGGAGGTGGTGGGAGTGATTTGGGGGCAAGAGGAGGTGGTGGGAGTGATTTGGGGGCAAGGGGAGGTGGTGGGACTGATTTGGGGGCAAGAGGAGGTGGTGGGAGTGATTTGGGGGCATGGGGAGGTGGTGGGAGTGATTTGGGGGCAAGGGGAGGTGATGGGGTGATTTGGGGGCAAGGGGAGGTGATGGGTTGATTTGGGGGCAAGGGGAGGTGGTGGGAGTGATTTGGGGGCAAGTGGAGGTGATGGGAGTGATTTGGGGGCAAGGGGAGGTGGTTTGAGTGATTTGGACGCAAGGGGAGGTGGTGGGAGTGAGTTGGGGGCATGGGGAGGTGGTGGGAGTGATTTGGACGCAAGGGGAGGTGGTGGGAGTGAGTTGGGGGCATGGGGAGGTGGTGGGAGTGATTTGGGGGCAAGGGGAGGTGATGGGAGTGATTTGGGGGCAAGGGGAGGTGGCTGGAGTGATTTGGGGGCACGGGGAGGTCGTGGGAGTGATTTGGGGGCATGGGGAGGTGATGGGAGTGCTTTGGACGCAAGGGGAGGTGGTCGGAGTGAGTTGGGGGCATGGGGAGGTGATGGGAGTGCTTTGGACGCAAGGGGAGGTGGTGGGAGCGTTTTGGGGGCAAGGGGAGGTGGTGGGAGTGATTTGGACGCAAGGGGTGGTGGTGGGAGTGATCTGGGGTCAAGGGGAGGTGATGGGAGTGATTTGGGGGCAAGAGGAGGTGGTGGGAGTGGTTTGGGGGCAAGGGGAGGTGATGGGAGTGATTTGGGGGCAAGGGGAGGTGATGGGAGTGGGTTGGGGGCAATGGGAGGTGATGGGAGTGATTTGAACGCAAGGGGAGGTGGTGGGAGTGAGTTGGGGGCAAGGGGAGGTGATGGGAGTGAGTTGGGGGCATGGGGAGGTGGTGGGAGTGAGTTGGGGGCATGGGGAGGTGGTGGGAGTGATTTGGGGGCATGGGGAGGTGATGGGAGTGAGTTGGGGGCATGGGGAGGTGATGGGAGTGAGTTGGCGGCAAGGGGAGGTGGTGGGAGTGATTTGGGGGCAAGAGGAGGTGGTGGGAGTGATTTGGGGGCAAGGGGAGGTGGTGGGACTGATTTGGGGGCAAGAGGAGGTGGTGGGAGTGATTTGGGGGCATGGGGAGGTGGTGGGAGTGATTTGGGGGCAAGGGGAGGTGATGGGGTGATTTGGGGGCAAGGGGAGGTGATGGGTTGATTTGGGGGCAAGGGGAGGTGGTGGGAGTGATTTGGGGGCAAGTGGAGGTGATGGGAGTGATTTGGGGGCAAGGGGAGGTGGTTTGAGTGATTTGGACGCAAGGGGAGGTGGTGGGAGTGAGTTGGGGGCATGGGGAGGTGGTGGGAGTGATTTGGACGCAAGGGGAGGTGGTGGGAGTGAGTTGGGGGCATGGGGAGATGGTGGGAATGAGTTGGACGCAATCGGAGGTGGTGGGAGTGAGTTGGACGCAAGGGGAGGTGATGGGAGTGAGTTGGGGGCATGGGGAGGTGGTGGGAGTGAGTTGGGGGCAAGGGGAGGTGATGGGTGTGCGTTGGGGGCAAGGGGAGGTGGTGGGAGTGAGTTGGATGCAAGGGGAGGTGGTGGGAGTGAGTTGGACGCAAGGGGAGGTGGTGGGAGTGATTTGGGGTCAAGGAGAGGTGGTGGGAGTGAGTTGGGGGCAAGAGGAGGTGGTGGGAGTGATTTGGGGGCAAGGAGAGGTGGTTGAAGTGATTTAGGGCCAAGGGGAGGTGGTTGGAGTGATTTGGGGGCAAGGGGAGGTGGTGGGAGTGAGTTGGGGGCATGGGGAGGTGATGGGGGTGATTTGGGGGCAAGGGGAGGTGGTTGGAGTGATTTGGGGGCAAGGGGAGGTGATGGGAGTGATGTGGGGGCAAGGGGAGGTGGCTGGAGTTATTTGGGGGCAAGGGGAGGTCGTGGGAGTGATTTGGGGGCATGGGGAGGTGATGGGAGTGCTTTGGACGCAAGGGGAGGTGGTTTGAGTGATTTGGACGCAAGGGGAGGTGGTGGGAGTGAGTTGGGGGCATGGGAAGGTGGTGGGAGTGATTTGGACGCAAGGGGAGGTGGTGGGAGTGAGTTGGGGGCATGGGGAGGTGGTGGGAATGAGTTGGACGCAATCGGAGGTGGTGGGAGTGAGTTGGACGCAAGGGGAGGTGATGGGAGTGAGTTGGGGGCATGGGGAGGTGGTGGGAGTGAGTTGGGGGCAAGGGGAGGTGATGGGTGTGCGTTGGGGGCAAGGGGAGGTGGTGGGAGTGAGTTGGACGCAAGGGGAGGTGGTGGGAGTGAGTTGGACGCAAGGGGAGGTGGTGGGAGGGATTTGGGGTCAAGGAGAGGTGGTGGGAGTGAGTTGGGGGCAAGAGGAGGTGGTGGGAGTGATTTGGGGGCAAGGAGAGGTGGTTGAAGTGATTTAGGGCCAAGGGGAGGTGGTTGGAGTGATTTGGGGGCAAGGGGAGGTGGTGGGAGTGAGTTGGGGGCATGGGGAGGTGATGGGAGTGAGTTGGCGGCAAGGGGAGGTGGTGGGAGTGATTTGGGGGCAAGAGGAGGTGGTGGGAGTGATTTGGGGGCAAGGGGAGGTGGTGGGACTGATTTGGGGGCAAGAGGAGGTGGTGGGAGTGATTTGGGGGCATGGGGAGGTGGTGGGAGTGATTTGGGGGCAAGGGGAGGTGATGGGGTGATTTGGGGGCAAGGGGAGGTGATGGGTTGATTTGGGGGCAAGGGGAGGTGGTGGGAGTGATTTGGGGGCAAGTGGAGGTGATGGGAGTGATTTGGGGGCAAGGGGAGGTGGTTTGAGTGATTTGGACGCAAGGGGAGGTGGTGGGAGTGAGTTGGGGGCATGGGGAGGTGGTGGGAGTGATTTGGACGCAAGGGGAGGTGGTGGGAGTGAGTTGGGGGCATGGGGAGGTGGTGGGAGTGATTTGGGGGCAAGGGGAGGTGATGGGAGTGATTTGGGGGCAAGGGGAGGTGGCTGGAGTGATTTGGGGGCACGGGGAGGTCGTGGGAGTGATTTGGGGGCATGGGGAGGTGATGGGAGTGCTTTGGACGCAAGGGGAGGTGGTCGGAGTGAGTTGGGGGCATGGGGAGGTGATGGGAGTGCTTTGGATGCAAGGGGAGGTGGTGGGAGCGTTTTGGGGGCAAGGGGAGGTGGTGGGAGTGATTTGGACGCAAGGGGTGGTGGTGGGAGTGATCTGGGGTCAAGGGGAGGTGATGGGAGTGATTTGGGGGCAAGAGGAGGTGGTGGGAGTGGTTTGGGGGCAAGGGGAGGTGATGGGAGTGATGTGGGGGCAAGGGGAGGTGATGGGAGTGGGTTGGGGGCAATGGGAGGTGATGGGAGTGATTTGAACGCAAGGGGAGGTGGTGGGAGTGAGTTGGGGGCAAGGGGAGGTGATGGGAGTGAGTTGGGGGCATGGGGAGGTGGTGGGAGTGAGTTGGGGGCATGGGGAGGTGGTGGGAGTGATTTGGGGGCATGGGGAGGTGATGGGAGTGAGTTGGGGGCATGGGGAGGTGATGGGAGTGAGTTGGGGGCATGGGGAGGTGATGGGAGTGAGTTGGCGGCAAGGGGAGGTGGTGGGAGTGATTTGGGGGCAAGAGGAGGTGGTGGGAGTGATTTGGGGGCAAGGGGAGGTGGTGGGACTGATTTGGGGGCAAGAGGAGGTGGTGGGAGTGATTTGGGGGCATGGGGAGGTGGTGGGAGTGATTTGGGGGCAAGGGGAGGTGATGGGGTGATTTGGGGGCAAGGGGAGGTGATGGGTTGATTTGGGGGCAAGGGGAGGTGGTGGGAGTGATTTGGGGGCAAGTGGAGGTGATGGGAGTGATTTGGGGGCAAGGGGAGGTGGTTTGAGTGATTTGGACGCAAGGGGAGGTGGTGGGAGTGAGTTGGGGGCATGGGGAGGTGGTGGGAGTGATTTGGACGCAAGGGGAGGTGGTGGGAGTGAGTTGGGGGCATGGGGAGATGGTGGGAATGAGTTGGACGCAATCGGAGGTGGTGGGAGTGAGTTGGACGCAAGGGGAGGTGATGGGAGTGAGTTGGGGGCATGGGGAGGTGGTGGGAGTGAGTTGGGGGCAAGGGGAGGTGATGGGTGTGCGTTGGGGGCAAGGGGAGGTGGTGGGAGTGAGTTGGATGCAAGGGGAGGTGGTGGGAGTGAGTTGGACGCAAGGGGAGGTGGTGGGAGTGATTTGGGGTCAAGGAGAGGTGGTGGGAGTGAGTTGGGGGCAAGAGGAGGTGGTGGGAGTGATTTGGGGGCAAGGAGAGGTGGTTGAAGTGATTTATGGCCAAGGGGAGGTGGTTGGAGTGATTTGGGGGCAAGGGGAGGTGGTGGGAGTGAGTTGGGGGCATGGGGAGGTGATGGGGGTGATCTGGGGGCAAGGGGAGGTGGTTGGAGTGATTTGGGGGCAAGGGGAGGTGATGGGAGTGATGTGGGGGCAAGGGGAGGTGGCTGGAGTTATTTGGGGGCAAGGGGAGGTCGTGGGAGTGATTTGGGGGCATGGGGAGGTGATGGGAGTGCTTTGGACGCAAGGGGAGGTGGTTTGAGTGATTTGGACGCAAGGGGAGGTGGTGGGAGTGAGTTGGGGGCATGGGAAGGTGGTGGGAGTGATTTGGACGCAAGGGGAGGTGGTGGGAGTGAGTTGGGGGCATGGGGAGGTGGTGGGAATGAGTTGGACGCAATCGGAGGTGGTGGGAGTGAGTTGGACGCAAGGGGAGGTGATGGGAGTGAGTTGGGGGCATGGGGAGGTGGTGGGAGTGAGTTGGGGGCAAGGGGAGGTGATGGGTGTGCGTTGGGGGCAAGGGGAGGTGGTGGGAGTGAGTTGGACGCAAGGGGAGGTGGTGGGAGTGAGTTGGACGCAAGGGGAGGTGGTGGGAGGGATTTGGGGTCAAGGAGAGGTGGTGGGAGTGAGTTGGGGGCAAGAGGAGGTGGTGGGAGTGATTTGGGGGCAAGGAGAGGTGGTTGAAGTGATTTAGGGCCAAGGGGAGGTGGTTGGAGTGATTTGGGGGCAAGGGGAGGTGGTGGGAGTGAGTTGGGGGCATGGGGAGGTGATGGGGGTGATTTGGGGGCAAGGGGAGGTGGTTGGAGTGATTTGGGGGCAAGGGGAGGTGATGGGAGTGATGTGGGGGCAAGGGGAGGTGGCTGGAGTGATTTGGGGGCAAGGGGACGTCGTGGGAGTGATTTGGGGGCATGGGGAGGTGATGGGAGTGCTTTGGACGCAAGGGGAGGTGGTGGGAGTGAGTTGGGGGCATGGGGAGGTGATGGGAGTGCTTTGGACGCAAGGGGAGGTGGTGGGAGCGTTTTGGGGGCAAGGGGAGGTGGTGGGAGTGATTTGGACGCAAGGGGTGGTGGTGGGAGTGATCTGGGGGCAAGGGGAGGTGATGGGAGTGATTTGGGGGCAAGAGGAGGTGGTGGGAGTGATTTGGGGGCAAGGGGAGGTGATGGGAGTGATTTGGGGGCAAGGGGAGGTGGTGGGAGTGAGTTGAGGGCAATGGGAGGTGATGGGAGTGATTTGAACGCAAGGGGAGGTGGTGGGAGTGAGTTGGGGGCATGGGGAGGTGGTGGGAGTGAGTTGGGGGCATGGGGAGGTGGTGGGAGTGATTTGGGGGCATGGGGAGGTGATGGGAGTGAGTTGGGGGCATGGGGAGGTGATGGGAGTGAGTTGGGGGCATGGGGAGGTGATGGGAGTGAGTTGGCGGCAAGGGGAGGTGGTGGGAGTGATTTGGGGGCAAGAGGAGGTGGTGGGAGTGATTTGGGGGCAAGGGGAGGTGGTGGGACTGATTTGGGGGCAAGAGGAGGTGGTGGGAGTGATTTGGGGGCATGGGGAGGTGGTGGGAGTGATTTGGGGGCAAGGGGAGGTGATGGGGTGATTTGGGGGCAAGGGGAGGTGATGGGTTGGTTTGGGGGCAAGGGGAGGTGGTGGGAGTGATTTGGGGGCAAGTGGAGGTGATGGGAGTGATTTGGGGGCAAGGGGAGGTGGTTTGAGTGATTTGGACGCATGGGGAGGTGGTGGGAGTGAGTTGGGGGCATGGGGAGGTGGTGGGAGTGATTTGGACGCAAGGGGAGGTGGTGGGAGTGCGTTGGGGGCATGGGGAGGTGGTGGGAGTGATTTGGGGGCAAGGAGAGGTGGCTGGAGTGATTTGGGGGCACGGGGAGGTCGTGGGAGTGATTTGGGGGCATGGGGAGGTGATGGGAGTGCTTTGGACGCAAGGGGAGGTGGTCGGAGTGAGTTGGGGGCATGGGGAGGTGATGGGAGTGCTTTGGACGCAAGGGGAGGTGGTGGGAGCGTTTTGGGGGCAAGGGGAGGTGGTGGGAGTGATTTGGACGCAAGGGGTGGTGGTGGGAGTGATCTGGGGTCAAGGGGAGGTGGTGGGAGTGATTTGGGGGCAAGAGGAGGTGGTGGGAGTGGTTTGGGGGCAAGGGGAGGTGATGGGAGTGGGATGGGGGCAATGGGAGGTGATGGGAGTGATTTGAACGCAAGGGGAGGTGGTGGGAGTGAGTTGGGGGCAAGGGGAGGTGATGGGAGTGAGTTGGGGGCATGGGGAGGTGGTGGGAGTGAGTTGGGGGCATGGGGAGGTGGTGGGAGTGATTTGGGGGCATGGGGAGGTGATGGGAGTGAGT
The DNA here is from genome assembly GCF_964213995.1 of Mustelus asterias. Lineage (NCBI taxonomy): Eukaryota > Metazoa > Chordata > Chondrichthyes > Carcharhiniformes > Triakidae > Mustelus > Mustelus asterias. The sequence goes on from NC_135819.1 coordinate 24,890,464, forward strand.
TGGGGGCATGGGGAGGTGATGGGAGTGAGTTGGCGGCAAGGGGAGGTGGTGGGAGTGGTTTGGGGGCAAGAGGAGGTGGTGGGAGTGATTTGGGGGCAAGGGGAGGTGGTGGGACTGATTTGGGGGCAAGAGGAGGTGGTGGGAGTGATTTGGGGGCATGGGGAGGTGGTGGGAGTGATTTGGGGGCAAGGGGAGGTGATGGGGTGATTTGGGGGCAAGGGGAGGTGATGGGTTGATTTGGGGGCAAGGGGAGGTGGTGGGAGTGATTTGGGGGCAAGGGGAGGTGGTGGGAGGGATTTGGGGGCAAGGGGAGGTGGTGGGAGTGAGCTGGGGGCAAGGGGAGGTGTTGGGAGTGAGTTGGGGGCAATGGGAGGTGATGGGAGTGATTTGAACGCAAGGGGAGGTGGTGGGAGTGAGTTGGGGGCAAGGGGAGGTGATGGGAGTGAGTTGGGGGCAAGGGGAGGTGGTGGGTGTGATTTGGGGGCAAGGGGAGGTGGTGGGAGTGATTTGGGGGCAAGGGGAGGTGGGGGGAGTGAGTTGGGGACAAGGGGAGGTGGTGAGAGTGATTTGGGGGCAAGGGGAGGTGATGGGAGTGATTTGGGGGCAAGGGGAGGTGGTGGGAGTGATTTGGGGGCAAGGGGAGGTGGTGGGAGTGAGTTGGGAGCAAGGGGAGGTGGTGGGAGTGATTTGGGGGCAAGGGGAGGTGATGGGAGTGATTTGAACGCAAGGGGAGGTGGTGGGAGTGAGTTGGGGGCAAGGGGAGGTGATGGGAGTGAGGTGGGGGCATGGGGAGGTGGCGGGCGTGATTTGGGGGCATGGGGAGGTGGTGGGAGTGATTTGGAGACAAGGGGAGGAGGTGGGAGTGAGTTGGGGGCATGGGGAGGTGGTGGGAGTGATTTGGGGACAAGGGGAGGCGGTGGGAGTGAGTTGGGGGCATGGGGAGGTGGTGGGAGTGATTTGGGGGCATCGGGAGGTGGTGGGAGTGCGTTGGGGGCAAGGATAGGTGCTGGGTGTGCGTTGGGGGCAAGGGGAGGTGGTGGGAATGAGATGGACGCAATCGGAGGTGGTGGGAGTGGGTTTGATGCAAGGGGAGGTGGTGGGAGTGAGTTGGGGGCATGGCGAGGTGGTGGGAGTGAGTTGGGGGCAAGGGGAGGTGATGGGTGTGCGTTGGGGGCAAGGGGAGGTGGTGGGAGTGAGTTGGACGCAAGGGGAGGTGGTGGGAGTGAGTTGGACGCAAGGGGAGGTGGTGGGAGTGATTTGGGGTCAAGGGGAGGTGGTGGGAGTGAGTTGGGGGCTAGAGGAGGTGGTGGGAGTGATTTGGGGGCAAGGAGAGGTGGTTGAAGTGATTTGGGGGCAAGGGGAGGTGATGGGAGTGATTTGGGGGCAAGGGGAGGTGGCTGGAGTGATTTGGGGGCAAGGGGAGGTCGTGGGAGTGATTTGGGGGCATGGGGAGGTGATGTGAGTGCTTTGGACGCAAGGGGAGGTGGTCGGAGTGAGTTGGGGGCATGGGGAGGTGATGGGAGTGATCTGGGGTCAAGGGGAGGTGATGGGAGTGATTTGGGGGCAAGAGGAGGTGGTGGGAGTGGTTTGGGGGCAAGGGGAGGTGATGGGAGTGGGTTGGGGGCAATGGGAGGTGATGGGAGTGATTTGAACGCAAGGGGAGGTGGTGGGAGTGGGTTGGGGGCAAGGGGAGGTGATGGGAGTGAGTTGGGGGCATGGGGAGGTGGTGGGAGTGAGTTGGGGGCATGGGGAGGTGGTGGGAGTGATTTGGGGGCATGGGGAGGTGATGGGAGTGAGTTGGGGGCATGGGGAGGTGATGGGAGTGAGTTGAGGGCATGGGGAGGTGATGGGAGTGAGTTGGCGGCAAGGGGAAGTGGTGGGAGTGATTTGGGGGCAAGAGGAGGTGGTGGGAGTGATTTGGGGGCAAGGGGAGGTGGTGGGACTGATTTGGGGGCAAGAGGAGGTGGTGGGAGTGATTTGGGGGCATGGGGAGGTGGTGGGAGTGATTTGGGGGCAAGGGGAGGTGATGGGGTGATTTGGGGGCAAGGGGAGGTGATGGGTTGATTTGGGGGCAAGGGGAGGTGGTGGGAGTGATTTGGGGGCAAGTGGAGGTGATGGGAGTGATTTGGGGGCAAGGGGAGGTGGTTTGAGTGATTTGGACGCAAGGGGAGGTGGTGGGAGTGAGTTGGGGGCATGGGGAGGTGGTGGGAGTGATTTGGACGCAAGGGGAGGTGGTGGGAGTGAGTTGGGGGCATGGGGAGGTGGTGGGAATGAGTTGGACGCAATCGGAGGTGGTGGGAGTGAGTTGGACGCAAGGGGAGGTGATGGGAGTGAGTTGGGGGCATGGGGAGGTGGTGGGAGTGAGTTGGGGGCAAGGGGAGGTGATGGGTGTGCGTTGGGGGCAAGGGGAGGTGGTGGGAGTGAGTTGGACGCAAGGGGAGGTGGTGGGAGTGAGTTGGACGCAAGGGGAGGTGGTGGGAGTGATTTGGGGTCAAGGAGAGGTGGTGGGAGTGAGTTGGGGGCAAGAGGAGGTGGTGGGAGTGATTTGGGGGCAAGGAGAGGTGGTTGAAGTGATTTAGGGCCAAGGGGAGGTGGTTGGAGTGATTTGGGGGCAAGGGGAGGTGGTGGGAGTGAGTTGGGGGCATGGGGAGGTGATGGGAGTGATGTGGGGGCAAGGGGAGGTGGCTGGAGTGATTTGGGGGCAAGGGGAGGTCGTGGGAGTGATTTGGGGGCATGGGGAGGTGATGGGAGTGCTTTGGACGCAAGGGGAGGTGGTTTGAGTGATTTGGAAGCAAGGGGAGGTGGTGGGAGTGAGTTGGGGGCATGGGGAGGTGGTGGGAGTGATTTGGACGCAAGGGGAGGTGGTGGGAGTGAGTTGGGGGCATGGGGAGGTGGTGGGAATGAGTTGGACGCAATCGGAGGTGGTGGGAGTGAGTTGGACGCAAGGGGAGGTGATGGGAGTGAGTTGGGGGCATGGGGAGGTGGTGGGAGTGAGTTGGGGGCAAGGGGAGGTGATGGGTGTGCGTTGGGGGCAAGGGGAGGTGGTGGGAGTGAGTTGGGCGCAAGGGGAGGTGGTGGGAGTGAGTTGGACGCAAGGGGAGGTGGTGGGAGTGATTTGGGGTCAAGGAGAGGTGGTGGGAGTGAGTTGGGGGCAAGAGGAGGTGGTGGGAGTGATTTGGGGGCAAGGAGAGGTGGTTGAAGTGATTTAGGGCCAAGGGGAGGTGGTTGGAGTGATTTGGGGGCAAGGGGAGGTGGTGGGAGTGAGTTGGGGGCATGGGGAGGTGATGGGGGTGATTTGGGGGCAAGGGGAGGTGGTTGGAGTGATTTGGGGGCAAGGGGAGGTGATGGGAGTGATGTGGGGGCAAGGGGAGGTGGCTGCAGTGATTTGGGGGCAAGGGGAGGTCGTGGGAGTGATTTGGGGGCATGGGGAGGTGATGGGAGTGCTTTGGACGCAAGGGGAGGTGGTGGGAGTGAGCTGGGGGCATGGGGAGGTGATGGGAGTGCTTTGGACGCAAGGGGAGGTGGTGGGAGCGTTTTGGGGGCAAGGGGAGGTGGTGGGAGTGATTTGGACGCAAGGGGTGGTGGTGGGGGTGATCTGGGGGCAAGGGGAGGTGATGGGAGTGATTTGGGGGCAAGAGGAGGTGGTGGGAGTGATTTGGGGGCAAGGGGAGGTGATGGGAGTGATTTGGGGGCAAGGGGAGGTGGTGGGAGTGAGTTGGGGGCAATGGGAGGTGATGGGAGTGATTTGAACGCAAGGGGAGGTGGTGGGAGTGAGTTGGGGGCATGGGGAGGTGGTGGGAGTGAGTTGGGGGCATGGGGAGGTGGTGGGAGTGATTTGGGGGCATGGGGAGGTGATGGGAGTGAGTTGGGGGCATGGGGAGGTGATGGGAGTGAGTTGGGGGCATGGGGAGGTGATGGGAGTGAGTTGGCGGCAAGGGGAGGTGGTGGGAGTGATTTGGGGGCAAGAGGAGGTGGTGGGAGTGATTTGGGGGCAAGGGGAGGTGGTGGGACTGATTTGGGGGCAAGAGGAGGTGGTGGGAGTGATTTGGGGGCATGGGGAGGTGGTGGGAGTGATTTGGGGGCAAGGGGAGGTGATGGGGTGATTTGGGGGCAAGGGGAGGTGATGGGTTGATTTGGGGGCAAGGGGAGGTGGTGGGAGTGATTTGGGGGCAAGTGGAGGTGATGGGAGTGATTTGGGGGCAAGGGGAGGTGGTTTGAGTGATTTGGACGCAAGGGGAGGTGGTGGGAGTGAGTTGGGGGCATGGGGAGGTGGTGGGAGTGATTTGGACGCAAGGGGAGGTGGTGGGAGTGAGTTGGGGGCATGGGGAGGTGGTGGGAGTGATTTGGAGGCATGGGGAGGTGGTGGCAGTGAGTTGGGGGCAAGGGGAGGTGGTGGGAATGATTTGGGGGCAAGAGCAGGTGGTGGGAGTGAGTTGGGGGCAAGGGAAGGTGGTGGGAGTGATTTGGGGGCAAGGGGAGGTGGTGGGAGGGATTTGGGGGCAAGGGGGGGTGGTGGGAGTGAGCTGGGGGCAAGGGGAGGTGGTGGGAGTGAGTTGTGGGCAATGGGAGGTGATGGGAGTGATTTGAACGCAAGGGGAGGTGGTGGGAGTGAGTTGGGGGCAAGGGGAGGTGATGGGAGTGAGTTGGGGGCAAGGGGAGGTGGTGGGAGTGATTTGGGGGCAAGGGGAGGTGGGGGGAGTGAGTTGGGGGCAAGGGGAGGTGGGGGGAGTGAGTTGGGGACAAGGGGAGGTGGTGGGAGTGATTTGGGGGCAAGGGGAGGTGATGGGAGTGATTTGGGGGCAAGGGGAGGTGGTGGGAGTGATGTGGGGGCAAGGGGAGGTGGTGGGAGTGAGTTGGGAGCAAGGGGAGGTGGTGGGAGTGATTTGGGGGCAAGGGGAGGTGATGGGAGTGATTTGAACGCAAGGGGAGGTGGTGGGAGTGAGTTGGGGGCAAGGGGAGGTGATGGGAGTGAGGTGGGGGCATGGGGAGGTGGTGGGCGTGATTTAGGGGCATGGGGAGGTGGTGGGAGTGATTTGGAGACAAGGGGAGGAGGTGGGACTGAGTTGGGGGCATGGGGAGGTGGTGGGAGTGATTTGGGGACAAGGGGAGGCGGTGGGAGTGAGTTGGGGGCATGGGGAGGTGGTGGGAGTGATTTGGGGGCATCGGGAGGTGGTGGGAGTGCGTTGGGGGCAAGGATAGGTGCTGGGTGTGCGTTGGGGGCAAGGGGAGGTGGTGGGAATGAGGTGGACGCAATCGGAGGTGGTGGGAGTGGGTTGGATGCAAGGGGAGGTGGTGGGAGTGATGTGGGGGCAAGGGGAGGTGGCTGGAGTGATTTGGGGGCAAGGGGAGGTCGTGGGAGTGATTTGGGGGCATGGGGAGGTGATGGGAGTGCTTTGGACGCAAGGGGAGGTGGTTTGAGTGATTTGGACGCAAGGGGAGGTGGTGGGAGTGAGTTGGGGGCATGGGGAGGTGGTGGGAGTGATTTGGACGCAAGGGGAGGTGGTGGGAGTGAGTTGGGGGCATGGGGAGGTGGTGGGAATGAGTTGGACGCAATCGGAGGTGGTGGGAGTGAGTTGGACGCAAGGGGAGGTGATGGGAGTGAGTTGGGGGCATGGGGAGGTGGTGGGAGTGAGTTGGGGGCAAGGGGAGGTGAAGGGTGTGCGTTGGGGGCAAGGGGAGGTGGTGGGAGTGAGTTGGAGACAAGGGGAGGCGGTGGGAGTGAGTTGGGGGCATGGGGAGGTGGTGGGAGTGATTTGGGGGCATCGGGAGGTGGTGGGAGTGCGTTGGGGGCAAGGATAGGTGCTGGGTGTGCGTTGGGGGCAAGGGGAGGTGGTGGGAATGGGTTGGACGCAATCGGAGGTGGTGGGAGTGGGTTGGATGCAAGGGAGGTGGTGGGAGTGAGTTGGGGGCATGGGGAGGTGGTGGGAGTGAGTTGGGGGCAAGGGGAGGTGATGGGTGTGCGTTGGGGGCAAGGGGAGGTGGTGGGAGTGAGTTGGACGCAAGGGGAGGTGGTGGGAGTGAGTTGGACGCAAGGGGAGGTGGTGGGAGTGATTTGGGGTCAAGGGGAGGTGGTGGGAGTGAGTTGGGGGCAAGAGGAGGTGGTGGGAGTGATTTGGGGGCAAGGAGAGGTGGTTGAAGTGATTTGGGGGCAAGGGGAGGTGATGGGAGTGATTTGGGGGCAAGGGGAGGTGATGGGAGTGATTTGGGGGCAAGGGGAGGTCGTGGGAGTGATTTGGGGGCAAGGGGAGGTCGTGGGAGTGATTTGGGGGCATGGGGAGGTGATGGGAGTGCTTTGGACGCAAGGGGAGGTGGTCATAGAATCATAGAAACCCTACAGTGCAGAAGGAGGCCATTCGGCCCATCGAGTCTGCACCGACCACAATCCCACCCAGGCCCTACCCCCACATATTTTACCCGCTAATCCCTCTAACTACGCATCTCAGGGACAATTTTTTTTTAACCTGGCCAATCAACCTAACCCGCACATCTTTGGACTGTGGGAGGAAACCGGAGCACCCGGAGGAAACCCACGCAGACACGAGGAGAATGTGCAAACTCCACACAGACAGTCACCCGAGCCGGGAATCGAACCCGGGACCCTGGAGCTGTGAAGCAGCAGTGCTAACCACTGTGCTACCGTGTCGGAGTGAGTTGGGGGCATGGGGAGGTGATGGGAGTGCTTTGGACACAAGGGGAGGTGGTGGGAGCGTTTTGGGGGCAAGGGGAGGTGGTGGAAGTGATTTGGACGCAAGGGGTGGTGGTGGGAGTGATCTGGGGTCAAGGGGAGGTGATGGGAGTGATTTGGGGGCAAGAGGAGGTGGTGGGAGTGGTTTGGGGGCAAGGGGAGGTGATGGGAGTGATTTGAACGCAAGGGGAGGTGGTGGGAGTGAGTTGGGGGCAAGGGGAGGTGATGGGAGTGAGTTGGGGGCATGGGGAGGTGGTGGGAGTGAGTTGGCGGCATGGGGAGGTGGTGGGAGTGATTTGGGGGCATGGGGAGGTGATGGGAGTGAGTTGGGGGCATGGGGGGGTGATGGGAGTGAGTTGGGGGCATGGGGAGGTGATGGGAGTGAGTTGGCGGCAAGGGGAGGTGGTGGGAGTGATTTGGGGGCAAGAGGAGGTGGTGGGAGTGATTTGGGGGCAAGGGGAGGTGGTGGGACTGATTTGGGGGCAAGAGGAGGTGGTGGGAGTGATTTGGGGGCATGGGGAGGTGGTGGGAGTGATTTGGGGGCAAGGGGAGGTGATGGGGTGATTTGGGGGCAAGGGGAGGTGATGGGTTGATTTGGGGGCAAGGGGAGGTGGTGGGAGTGATTTGGGGGCAAGTGGAGGTGATGGGGTGATTTGGGGGCAAGGGGAGGTGATGGGTTGATTTGGGGGCAAGGGGAGGTGGTGGGAGTGATTTGGGGGCAAGTGGAGGTGATGGGAGTGATTTGGGGGCAAGGGGAGGTGGTTTGAGTGATTTGGACGCAAGGGGAGGTGGTGGGAGTGAGTTGGGGGCATGGGGAGGTGGTGGGAGTGATTTGGACGCAAGGGGAGGTGGTGGGAGTGAGTTGGGGGCATGGGGAGGTGGTGGGAATGAGTTGGACGCAATCGGAGGTGGTGGGAGTGAGTTGGACGCAAGGGGAGGTGATGGGAGTGAGTTGGGGGCATGGGGAGGTGGTGGGAGTGAGTTGGGGGCAAGGGGAGGTGATGGGTGTGCGTTGGGGGCAAGGGGAGGTGGTGGGAGTGAGTTGGACGCAAGGGGAGGTGGTGGGAGTGAGTTGGACGCAAGGGGAGGTGGTGGGAGTGAGTTGGGGGCAAGGGAAGGTGGTGGGAGTGATTTGGGGGCAAGGGGAGGTGGAGGGAGGGATTTGGGGGCAAGGGGAGTTGGTGGGAGTGAGCTGGGGGCAAGGGGAGGTGGTGGGAGTGAGTTGGGGGCAATGGGAGGTGATGGGAGTGATTTGAACGCAAGGGGAGGTGGTGGGAGTGAGTTGGGGGCAAGGGGAGGTGATGGGAGTGAGTTGGGGGCAAGGGGAGGTGGTGGGTGTGATTTGGGGGCAAGGGGAGGTGGTGGGAGTGATTTGGGGGCAAGGGGAGGTGGTGGGAGTGATTTGGGGGCAAGGGGAGGTGGTGGGAGTGAGTTGGGAGCAAGGGGAGGTGGTGGGAGTGATTTGGGGGCAAGGGGAGGTGATGGGAGTGATTTGAACGCAAGGGGAGGTGGTGGGAGTGAGTTGGGGGCAAGGGGAGGTGATGGGAGTGAGGTGGGGGCATGGGGAGGTGGTGGGCGTGATTTAGGGGCATGGGGAGGTGGTGGGAGTGATTTGGAGACAAGGGGAGGAGGTGGGAGTGAGTTGGGGGCATGGGGAGGTGGTGGGAGTGATTTGGGGACAAGGGGAGGCGGTGGGAGTGAGTTGGGGGCATGGGGAGGTGGCGGGAGTGATTTGGGGGCATCGGGAGGTGGTGGGAGTGCGTTGGGGGCAAGGATAGGTGCTGGGTGTGCGTTGGGGGCAAGGGGAGGTGGTGGGAATGAGTTGGACGCAATCGGAGGTGGTGGGAGTGGGTTGGATGCAAGGGGAGGTGGTGGGAGTGAGTTGGGGGCATGGCGAGGTGGTGGGAGTGAGTTGGGGGCAAGGGGAGGTGATGGGTGTGCGTTGGGGGCAAGGGGAGGTGGTGGGAGTGAGTTGGACGCAAGGGGAGGTGGTGGGAGTGAGTTGGACGCAAGGGGAGGCGGTGGGAGTGATTTGGGGTCAAGGGGAGGTGGTGGGAGTGCGTTGGGGGCAAGAGGAGGTGGTGGGAGTGATTTGGGGGCAAGGAGAGGTGGTTGAAGTGATTTGGGGGCAAGGGGAGGTGATGGGAGTGATTTGGGGGCAAGGGGAGGTGGCTGGAGTGATTTGGGGGCAAGGGGAGGTCGTGGGAGTGATTTGGGGGCATGGGGAGGTGATGGGAGTGCTTTGGACGCAAGGGGAGGTGGTCGGAGTGAGTTGGGGTCAAGGGGAGGTGATGGGAGTGATTTGGGGGCAAGAGGAGGTGGTGGGAGTGGTTTGGGGGCAAGGGGAGGTGATGGGAGTGGGTTGGGGGCAATGGGAGGTGATGGGAGTGATTTGAACGCAAGGGGAGGTGGTGGGAGTGAGTTGGGGGCAAGGGGAGGTGATGGGAGTGAGTTGGGGGCATGGGGAGGTGGTGGGAGTGAGTTGGGGGCATGGGGAGGTGGTGGGAGTGATTTGGGGGCATGGGGAGGTGATGGGAGTGAGTTGGGGGCATGGGGAGGTGATGGGAGTGAGTTGGGGGCATGGGGAGGTGATGGGAGTGAGTTGGCGGCAAGGGGAGGTGGTGGGAGTGATTTGGGGGCAAGAGGAGGTGGTGGGAGTGATTTGGGGGCAAGGGGAGGTGGTGGGACTGATTTGGGGGCAAGAGGAGGTGGTGGGAGTGATTTGGGGGCATGGGGAGGTGGTGGGAGTGATTTGGGGGCAAGGGGAGGTGATGGGGTGATTTGGGGGCAAGGGGAGGTGATGGGTTGATTTGGGGGCAAGGGGAGGTGGTGGGAGTGATTTGGGGGCAAGTGGAGGTGATGGGAGTGATTTGGGGGCAAGGGGAGGTGGTTTGAGTGATTTGGACGCAAGGGGAGGTGGTGGGAGTGAGTTGGGGGCATGGGGAGGTGGTGGGAGTGATTTGGACGCAAGGGGAGGTGGTGGGAGTGAGTTGGGGGCATGGGGAGGTGGTGGGAATGAGTTGGACGCAATCGGAGGTGGTGGGAGTGCGTTGGACGCAAGGGGAGGTGATGGGAGTGAGTTGGGGGCATGGGGAGGTGGTGGGAGTGAGTTGGGGGCAAGGGGAGGTGATGGGTGTGCGTTGGGGGCAAGGGGAGGTGGTGGGAGTGAGTTGGACGCAAGGGGAGGTGGTGGGAGTGAGTTGGACGCAAGGGGAGGTGGTGGGAGTGATTTGGGGTCAAGGAGAGGTGGTGGGAGTGAGTTGGGGGCAAGAGGAGGTGGTGGGAGTGATTTGGGGGCAAGGAGAGGTGGTTGAAGTGATTTAGGGGCAAGGGGAGGTGGTTGGAGTGATTTGGGGGCAAGGGGAGGTGGTGGGAGTGAGTTGGGGGCATGGGGAGGTGATGGGGGTGATTTGGGGGCATCGGGAGGTGGTGGGAGTGCGTTGGGGGCAAGGATAGGTGCTGGGTGTGCGTTGGGGGCAAGGGGAGGTGGTGGGAATGAGTTGGACGCAATCGGAGGTGGTGGGAGTGGGTTGGATGCAAGGGGAGGTGGTGGGAGTGAGTTGGGGGCATGGCGAGGTGGTGGGAGTGAGTTGGGGGCAAGGGGAGGTGATGGGTGTGCGTTGGGGGCAAGGGGAGGTGGTGGGAGTGAGTTGGACGCAAGGGGAGGTGGTGGGAGTGAGTTGGACGCAAGGGGAGGTGGTGGGAGTGATTTGGGGTCAAGGGGAGGTGGTGGGAGTGAGTTGGGGGCAAGAGGAGGTGGTGGGAGTGATTTGGGGGCAAGGAGAGGTGGTTGAAGTGATTTGGGGGCAAGGGGAGGTGATGGGAGTGATTTGGGGGCAAGGGGTGGTGGCTGGAGTGATTTGGGGGCAAGGGGAGGTCGTGGGAGTGATTTGGGGGCATGGGGAGGTGATGGGAGTGCTTTGGACGCAAGGGGAGGTGGTCGGAGTGAGTTGGGGGCATGGGGAGGTGATGGGAGTGCTTTGGACGCAAGGGGAGGTGGTGGGAGCGTTTTGGGGGCAAGGGGAGGTGGTGGGAGTGATTTGGACGCAAGGGGTGGTGGTGGGAGTGATCTGGGGTCAAGGGGAGGTGATGGGAGTGATTTGGGGGCAAGAGGAGGTGGTGGGAGTGGTTTGGGGGCAAGGGGAGGTGATGGGAGTGAGCTGGGGGCAAGGGGAGGTGATGGGAGTGGGTTGGGGGCAATGGGAGGTGATGGGAGTGATTTGAACGCAAGGGGAGGTGGTGGGAGTGAGTTGGGGGCAAGGGGAGGTGATGGGAGTGAGTTGGGGGCATGGGGAGGTGGTGGGAGTGAGTTGGGGGCATGGGGAGGTGGTGGGAGTGATTTGGGGGCATGGGGAGGTGATGGGAGTGAGTTGGGGGCATGGGGAGGTGATGGGAGTGAGTTGGGGGCATGGGGAGGTGATGGGAGTGAGTTGGCGGCAAGGGGAGGTGGTGGGAGTGATTTGGGGGCAAGAGGAGGTGGTGGGAGTGATTTGGGGGCAAGGGGAGGTGGTGGGACTGATTTGGGGGCAAGAGGAGGTGGTGGGAGTGATTTGGGGGCATGGGGAGGTGGTGGGAGTGATTTGGGGGCAAGGGGAGGTGATGGGGTGATTTGGGGGCAAGGGGAGGTGATGGGTTGATTTGGGGGCAAGGGGAGGTGGTGGGAGTGATTTGGGGGCAAGTGGAGGTGATGGGAGTGATTTGGGGGCAAGGGGAGGTGGTTTGAGTGATTTGGACGCAAGGGGAGGTGGTGGGAGTGAGTTGGGGGCATGGGGAGGTGGTGGGAGTGATTTGCACGCAAGGGGAGGTGGTGGGAGTGAGTTGGGGGCATGGGGAGGTGGTGGGAATGAGTTGGACGCAATCGGAGGTGGTGGGAGTGCGTTGGACGCAAGGGGAGGTGATGGGAGTGAGTTGGGGGCATGGGGAGGTGGTGGGAGTGAGTTGGGGGCAAGGGGAGGTGATGGGTGTGCGTTGGGGGCAAGGGGAGGTGGTGGGAGTGAGTTGGACGCAAGGGGAGGTGGTGGGAGTGAGTTGGACGCAAGGGGAGGTGGTGGGAGTGATTTGGGGTCAAGGAGAGGTGGTGGGAGTGAGTTGGGGGCAAGAGGAGGTGGTGGGAGTGATTTGGGGGCAAGGAGAGGTGGTTGAAGTGATGTAGGGGCAAGGGGAGGTGGTTGGAGTGATTTGGGGGCAAGGGGAGGTGGTGGGAGTGAGTTGGGGGCATGGGGAGGTGATGGGGGTGATTTGGGGGCAAGGGGAGGTGGTTGGAGTGATTTGGGGGCAAGGGGAGGTGATGGGAGTGAGTTGGGGGCATGGGGAGGTGATGGGAGTGAGTTGGCGGCAAGGGGAGGTGGTGGGAGTGATTTGGGGGCAAGAGGAGGTGGTGGGAGTGATTTGGGGGCAAGGGGAGGTGGTGGGACTGATTTGGGGGCAAGAGGAGGTGGTGGGAGTGATTTGGGGGCATGGGGAGGTGGTGGGAGTGATTTGGACGCAAGGGGAGGTGGTGGGAGTGAGTTGGGGGCATGGGGAGGTGGTGGGAATGAGTTGGACGCAATCGGAGGTGGTGGGAGTGAGTTGGACGCAAGGGGAGGTGATGGGAGTGAGTTGGGGGCATGGGGAGGTGGTGGGAGTGAGTTGGGGGCAAGGGGAGGTGATGGGTGTGCGTTGGGGGCAAGGGGAGGTGGTGGGAGTGAGTTGGACGCAAGGGGAGGTGGTGGGAGTGAGTTGGACGCAAGGGGAGGTGGTGGGAGTGATTTGGGGTCAAGGAGAGGTGGTGGGAGTGAGTTGGGGGCAAGAGGAGGTGGTGGGAGTGATTTGGGGGCAAGGAGAGGTGGTTGAAGTGATTTAGGGCCAAGGGGAGGTGGTTGGAGTGATTTGGGGGCAAGGGGAGGTGGTGGGAGTGAGTTGGGGGCATGGGGAGGTGATGGGAGTGATGTGGGGGCAAGGGGAGGTGGCTGGAGTGATTTGGGGGCAAGGGGAGGTCGTGGGAGTGATTTGGGGGCATGGGGAGGTGATGGGAGTGCTTTGGACGCAAGGGGAGGTGGTTTGAGTGATTTGGACGCAAGGGGAGGTGGTGGGAGTGAGTTGGGGGCATGGGGAGGTGGTGGGAGTGATTTGGACGCAAGGGGAGGTAGTGGGAGTGAGTTGGGGGCATGGGGAGGTGGTGGGAATGAGTTGGACGCAATCGGAGGTGGTGGGAGTGAGTTGGACGCAAGGGGAGGTGATGGGAGTGAGTTGGGGGCATGGGGAGGTGGTGGGAGTGAGTTGGGGGCAAGGGGAGGTGATGGGTGTGCGTTGGGGGCAAGGGGAGGTGGTGGGAGTGAGTTGGACGCAAGGGGAGGTGGTGGGAGTGAGTTGGACGCAAGGGGAGGTGGTGGGAGTGATTTGGGGTCAAGGAGAGGTGGTGGGAGTGAGTTGGGGGCAAGAGGAGGTGGTGGGAGTGATTTGGGGGCAAGGAGAGGTGGTTGAAGTGATTTAGGGCCAAGGGGAGGTGGTTGGAGTGATTTGGGGGCAAGGGGAGGTGGTGGGAGTGAGTTGGGGGCATGGGGAGGTGATGGGAGTGAGTTGGCGGCAAGGGGAGGTGGTGGGAGTGATTTGGGGGCAAGAGGAGGTGGTGGGAGTGATTTGGGGGCAAGGGGAGGTGGTGGGACTGATTTGGGGGCAAGAGGAGGTGGTGGGAGTGATTTGGGGGCATGGGGAGGTGGTGGGAGTGATTTGGACGCAAGGGGAGGTGGTGGGAGTGAGTTGGGGGCATGGGGAGGTGGTGGGAATGAGTTGGACGCAATCGGAGGTGGTGGGAGTGAGTTGGACGCAAGGGGAGGTGATGGGAGTGAGTTGGGGGCATGGGCAGGTGGTGGGAGTGAGTTGTGGGCAAGGGGAGGTGATGGGTGTGCGTTGGGGGCAAGGGGAGGTGGTGGGAGTGAGTTGGACGCAAGGGGAGGTGGTGGGAGTGAGTTGGACGCAAGGGGAGGTGGTGGGAGTGATTTGGGGTCAAGGAGAGGTGGTGGGAGTGAGTTGGGGGCAAGAGGAGGTGGTGGGAGTGATTTGGGGGCAAGGAGAGGTGGTTGAAGTGATTTAGGGCCAAGGGGAGGTGGTTGGAGTGATTTGGGGGCAAGGGGAGGTGGTGGGAGTGAGTTGGGGGCATGGGGAGGTGATGGGAGTGATGTGGGGGCAAGGGGAGGTGGCTGGAGTGATTTGGGGGCAAGGGGAGGTCGTGGGAGTGATTTGGGGGCATGGGGAGGTGATGGGAGTGCTTTGGACGCAAGGGGAGGTGGTTTGAGTGATTTGGACGCAAGGGGAGGTGGTGGGAGTGAGTTGGGGGCATGGGGAGGTGGTGGGAGTGATTTGGACGCAAGGGGAGGTGGTGGGAGTGAGTTGGGGGCATGGGGAGGTGGTGGGAATGAGTTGGACGCAATCGGAGGTGGTGGGAGTGAGTTGGACGCAAGGGGAGGTGATGGGAGTGAGTTGGGGGCATGGGGAGGTGGTGGGAGTGAGTTGGGGGCATGGGGAGGTGGTGGGAGTGATTTGGAGGCATGGGGAGGTGGTGGCAGTGAGTTGGGGGCAAGGGGAGGTGGTGGGAATGATTTGGGGGCAAGAGCAGGTGGTGGGAGTGAGTTGGGGGCAAGGGAAGGTGGTGGGAGTGATTTGGGGGCAAGGGGAGGTGGTGGGAGGGATTTGGGGGCAAGGGGAGGTGGTGGGAGTGAGCTGGGGGCAAGGGGAGGTGGTGGGAGTGAGTTGGGGGCAATGGGAGGTGATGGGAGTGATTTGAACGCAAGGGGAGGTGGTGGGAGTGAGTTGGGGGCAAGGGGAGGTGATGGGAGTGAGTTGGGGGCAAGGGGAGGTGGTGGGAGTGATTTGGGGGCAAGGGGAGGTGGGGGGAGTGAGTTGGGGACAAGGGGAGGTGGTGGGAGTAATTTGGGGGCAAGTGGAGGTGATGGGAGTGATTTGGGGGCAAGGGGAGGTGGTGGGAGTGATTTGGGGGCAAGGGGAGGTGGGGGGAGTGAGTTGGGGACAAGGGGAGGTGGTCGGAGTAATTTGGGGGCAAGTGGAGGTGATGGGAGTGATTTGGGGGCAAGGGGAGGTGGTGGGAGTGATTTGGGGGTAAGGGGAGGTGGTGGGAGTGAGTTGGGAGCAAGGGGAGGTGGTGGGAGTGATTTGGGGGCAAGGGGAGGTGGTGGGAGTGAGTTGGGGGCAAGGGGAGGTGGTGGGAGTGAGTTGGGGGCAAGGGGAGGCGGTGTTTTCGCTGCGTTACCCTGTCTCTCCAGCAGATGCCGCTGCTGCTCCATTCCCGTCGACAGGAGGCAGTGTTGGGGCGTGGCATGTGTGGGCGGGGCTGGAAGTTCGGGGGCGGGGCCTGAAGCGGTGGGGGGTGGGTTTGAGGCGGGTCTGGGGGTGGGGGAGAGGGGTTGGGTTGGGCCGGGTCGGAGTGAGGGTGGACCCGGGCCTGCTGGAAATCCTCGGGGTGGCTGCGGTTCTGTGTCCGGCCGGGCCCGGGCTGTCCCAATCCCAGCCGCAGGGAGCAGCTCCGGCCGCAGCTTTAAGTGGATTTGTCGGGGTTGCTTCTTCAGACCTCGTGGCGCAACGGTAGCGCGTCTGACTCCAGATCAGAAGGCTGCGTGTTCGAATCACGTCGGGGTCAATAACTTTTATAGAGTTTATAGCAGAGAAATAATCCCCTTTCTGTCAGTGTGGCTGTATAATTTATACAGTGTTTGCACAATCTCTCAATCAGTAATTGCTTATTCTTCCATTTCCCTCATTCTCTCTTTTATATTATTTATATTCCTCTATATTCCTGCTGCCTCATGATCACCTCCTGCAGGAACCTCTCTGTCATTACAGGAGCTACACACCCTGGACTTTAACCCTGGACTTTGATTTGATTTATTCTTGTCACATGTATTAACATACAGTGAAAAGCATTGTTTCTTGCGCGCTGTACAGACAAAGCATACGGTTCATAGAGAAGGAAAGGAGAGAGTGCAGAATGTGGTGTTACAGTCATAGCTAGGGTGTAGAGAAAGATCAACTTAATGCAAGATAGGTCCATTCAAAAGTCTTAATGGCAGCAGGGAAGAAGCTGTTCTTGAGTCGGTTGGTATGTGACCTCAGACTTTTGTATCTTTTTCCCGATGGAAGAAGGTGGAAGGGAAGAAAGTATAACCCTGGACATTGTCCCTGGACACTGACCCTGTTCATTGTTGGTGCAATGCTCACATGCAGTATCAGTGGTCATTGCATAAAATTAGCATGGCTACAGAGAGTTGTACTGAGGGCTGGGCAGCACAGTGGCGGAATAGTTAGCATTGCTGCCTCACAGTGCCAGGGAGCCGGGTTCAATTCCAGCCTCAGGTGACTGTGTGGAGTTTGCACATTCTCCCCATGTCTGTATGGGTTTCCTCCGGGTGCTCCGGTTTCCTCCCACACTCCAAAGTTGTGCAGGTTAGGTGGATTGGCCATGTTAAATTGTCCCTTAGTGTCCAAAGGTATGCAGGTTAGGTGCATTGGCCATGCTAAATTGATTCTATGATTCAGAAGCTACTGAACAATTAATGTCAATTCTAATAACAGAGAAGTGGTGGGGTTGTAGGAGAGAGGAGATTAAAGAGAGAGTTGGGATTTGAATAGAGAAGCCAGTTTGAAATGTTTGCAAGAACTATCTAGTTTTTCATTCTTGGAAGGCCTCTTGTTGAGTTTGGTCAATGTCAAACTAGAAAAGACTTCACAGACACAAGCCATGACGGTCATGGCGCCAGGGAGGGCAGGGCGATTGCCATTGGGGTTGAAGGGGTGAAGAACTCTCAATTGAGCCCCTTACTCCTGTTAATATGCTCTTCTTGGCCCCAGATTTCAGCACCATAATGTATGATTCAGTGCTTATAGTCAGCTAATCTGTTGGATTCAATGATTTATGACTATGGTTGGGGTGTGAGACCAAATGCAACATAATGCACAGTTTAATAAAAAATTCATTTTGAACTTCATAAACTGCTCTGTAGACCCATTGTATCAGCCTGTTTTCTAGTTTGGCATCTAGTGACAGTACAAGTTCAGCTAGGCAAAGGAGAGTGGTGGTGGAAGAGGACTGTTCGGGCGTCTGCTTGAAGAAGAAGTGGGGAGCCCTCAGTCCCTCCTGGTGGGGAATGGGGGTGTTGAGGGATTGGACATCCATCGTGAGGACATCACTCGTGTGTAAACCCTGGTTTCTTTATTCTAATACCATCGGCTTGTTCCTGCCCCACTGAACTCTCCTCTCCCTATCTTGACTCCATCCTCACTCCACTTGTCCAGTCTCTTTCCACCTACATTTGTGATTCCTCTGATGCCCTACATCACATCAACAATATCCAGCTCCCTGCCCTAACCTCGTCCTCACGATGGATGTCCAATCCCTCAACACCCCCATTCCCCACCAGGAGGGACTGAGGGCTCCCCATTTCTTCCTGAAGCAGAGGCCCGAACAGTCCTTGTCCACCACCATTCTCCTCCGCCTGGCTGAACTTGTACTATCACTCAACAATTTCTCCTTTAACTTGTCTCACTTCCTGTAAATAAAAGGTGTGGCTATGGGTACCCGCATGGGTCCCATTTATGCCCAGTTTTTTCAATAGGTTATGTGGAACATTCCTTGTGCCAGTCCTACTCAGGCCCCCTGCCAGAACCCTTCCTCCATTACAACCTCATCTATTTCAGTGCTGCTTCATGCTCCCATCTGGACCTCGAAAAATTAATCAATTTTGCTTTCAATTTCCATCCCTGTCTCACCCTCACATGGTCCGTCTCCGACACTTTCCTTCCTTGACCTTTCTGTCTCTATTTCTGATGATAGACAAACCACCAATATTCATTACAACCCACCAACTCCCATAGCTTCTGACACCCCGCTTCCAGTAAGGGTTTCATCGCATTCTCCCAGTTTCTGAGTCTCCATTGCATCTGTTACAACGATGCCAGTTTGAAAACAGCGCTTCTGACATTTGCCTTTTTCCTCAACTGAGGTGTTCCCCCCCCCCCCCCCCCCACTGTGGTTGACAGGGCACTCAACCACTACCGACCCATCTCCTGTCTCCCTGCCCTCACCCCTTCCCCTCCCCTCCCAGAACCATGAGTGTCTCCCTTGTCCTCACTTTTCACCCCACCACTCTCCACATTCTAAGGATCATCCTCTGCCATTTCCACCAACTCCATCTCAATGCCACCACCAACCACATCTTCCCCTGTTAGCATTACACAGGGACCATTCTCTCCGGGACATCCTAGTCCATCCCTCCATCAGCCCCAACCCTTCATCCCCTTCCCATGGCACCTTCCCACACAATCGCAGGAGGGACAACACTTGTCCCTTTACCTCCTCCCTGCTCACTGTCCAAGGCCCCAAACACCCCTTTCAGGTCAAGCAGCGCTTCACTGACACCTCCTTCGGTTTGGTCTCCTGTATTCGCTGCTCCCAAAGCGGTCTCCTCAACACTGGGTGGACTAAACACAGACTGGGTGACCGCTTTGCGGAACACCTTCACTCCATCCACAAGCGTGACCCCAACCTTCCTGTCGCTTGCCATTTTAACTCCACATCTTGTTGTCATGTCCACATGTCCATCCTTTGCCTACTGTTTACTTTCCACTTTCTTTACTCAGAGAGTAGTAAGGGCGTGGAATGCCCTGCCTGCAACAGTAGTGGACTCACCAACATTAAGGCATTTAAATGGTCATTGGATAAACATATAGATGATATTGGAATAGTGTAGGTTAGATGGGCTTTAGATTGGTTTCACAAGTCGGCGCAACATCGAGGGCCGAAGGGCCTGTACTGCGCTGTAATGTTCTATGTTCTACTGCGATGCTCCAGGAAGCTCTGTGCAAACTGGAAGAACAACACCTCACCTTCCGATTAGGCACGTTCCAGCCGTCTGTACTCAACACGGAGTTCAACAACTTTAGGCTGTGAACTTTTCCCTCCATTTTAGTTTGTTGTCTGTTGTTTTCCCTGGCCTGCCCCACCCCCTCCCCACCCCTCCCCCACATGGTCACTGTCTCTGGCTGTTCAGCTGCTCCCATTAACACATTCTGTTATCTCACTTTATGCCACCATTAGCACTCTTCATCCCTCAGTGGCACCAATAACACTCCCTTGGTCTTGTATCCGGGACAGATTTGTCCACATCTCCTTTTCCCTGACCTATCTCTGGTTTTCTATTCTGCCTCCCTCCTCCACCACATTTCCAACTACATCATTCTTTACATTTTCCACCTTGCTTCAGTGCTGTGGAAGGGACCATTTAGTTTCCTCCGGGTGCTCTGGTTTCCTCCCACACTCCAAAGATGTGCAGGTTAGGTGGATTGACATGCTAATTTACCCCTTAGTGTCCCAAGATGTGTAGGTTAGGGGGCTGAGTGGGGTAAATATGTGGAGTTACAGATAGGGCCTTGGTGGAATGCTCTTTCGGAGAGTCTATGCAGGCTCAATGGGCCAAATAACCTCCTACACTGTCGGGATTCTATGAAATATGTTTTCCCTCTTGTTGGTTCCCTCCCCACCTGAAACAGTCCCAGTTTAGCAGCTATGCCCTTTCAGACCCACTCAGCTCAGTCTGTAGTGGTTCCAGGAGACACTCTTAGTGGTGGACATTGAAGACCCCATCCAGAGAGCATTCTGTGCCTTTGCCACCCTCAATGTTTCTTCCTGGTAGGTGGTAACCAGCAAGTAGTTTCCTTACCCATGTTTGACCTGGTTGCATGAAACTTCACAGAGTTGAGGACTTCCAGGGCAACTCCCACCCATCTGCCCCGAGATATTATGAGTGAGGACTTTGCAGGGACGACAGGGCTGGATTTGTTGTGTTGTTTACCGGTACCGAACTCGTGCTGGGTGGCCCATCCAGTTCCTTTTATTTTAAATGTCAGGGCGGTTTGATATGAGGGGGCTGCTCGGCCATTTCAAAACCTTACAATGTACAACCTACATCCTGCACGCATCTCCAGAAGGGAACAGTGCAGAAATGGCTTTGCAAGTTTCTACCTGATGCAGGAATCCACACATGATACAGACAGTCATTTGAACAAACTGTAAACTCGTGCTGTTAATGAGGCAATGTGACCTGCGGAGCACTTCAATTGAACAGAGGAGAGAGCACAAACATTGGGCCATGGGTTGACAATCATTTTCAGCTACCATTGCCCCATAATGCTATGGGGAGAGAATGGGGCAGTGGGATTATTTTGGGGATTGATACAGGGCTATGGGGAGAGAGTGGGGCAGTGGGATTAGTTTGGAATTGATACAGGGCTATGGGGAGAGAGTGGGGGCAGTGGGATTAGTTTGGGATTGATACAGGGCTATGGGGAGAGAGTGGGGCAGTGGGATTAGTTTGGAATTGATACTGGGCTGTGGGGAGAGAGTGGGGCAGTAGGATTAGTTTGGGATTGATACAGGGCTATGGGGAGAGAGTGGGGCAGTGGGATTAGTTTGGAATTGATACAGGGCTATGGGGAGAGAGTGGGGCAGTGGGATTATTTTGGAATTGATACAGGGCTATGGGGAGAGAGTGGGGCAGTGGGATTAGTTTGGAATTGATACAGGGCTATGGGGAGAGAGTGGGACAGTGGGATTAGTTTGGGATTGATACAGGGCTATGGGGAGAGAGTGGGGCACTGGGATTAGTTTGGGATTGATACAGGGCTATGGGGAGAGAGTGGGGCAGTGTGATTAGTTTGGGGATTGATACAGGGCTATGGAGAGAGAGTGAGGCAGTGGGATTAGTTTGGGGATTGATACAGGGCTATGGGGAGAGAGAGGCAATGGGATTAGTTTGGGATTGATACAGGGCTATGGAGAGAGGGTGGGGCAGTGGGATTAGTTTGGGATTGATATGGGGCTATGGGGAGAGAGCAGCACAGTAGGATTAGTTGGCAATTGATACAGGGCTATGGGGAGAGAGTGGGGCAGTGATATTAGTGTGGAATTGATACAGGGCTACGGGGAGAGAGTGGGGCAGTGGGATTAGTGTGGGATTGATACAGGGCTATGGGGAGAGAGCGGACAGTGGGATTAATTTGGGATTGATGCAGGGCTATGGAGAGAGGGTGGGGCAGTGGGATTAGTGTGGGATTGATACGGGGCTATGGGGAGAGAGTGGGACAGTGAGATTAGTTTGGGATTGATACAGGGCAATGGGGAGAGAGTGTTACAGTGGGATTAGTTTGGGACTGATAGGGGGCTATGAAGAAAGAGTGGGGCAGTGGGATTAGTTTGGGATTGACACAGGGCTATGGGGAGAGAGTTGGGTAGTGGGATTAGCGTGGGATTGATACAGGGCTACGGGGAGAGAGTGGGGCAGTGGGATTAGTTTGGGGATTGATACAGGGCTATGGGGAGAGAGTGGGGCAGTGGGATTAGTTTGGAATTGATACAGGGCTATGGGGAGAGAGTGGGGGCAGTGGGATTAGTTTGGGATTGATACAGGGCTATGGGGAGAGAGTGGGGCAGTGGGATTAGTTTGGAATTGATACTGGGCTGTGGGGAGAGAGTGGGGCAGTAGGATTAGTTTGGGATTGATACAGGGCTATGGGGAGAGAGTGGGGCAGTGGGATTAGTTTGGAATTGATACAGGGCTATGGGGAGAGAGTGGGGCAGTGGGATTAGTTTGGAATTGATACAGGGCTATGGGGAGAGAGTGGGGGCAGTGGGATTAGTTTGGGATTGATACAGGGCTATGGGGAGAGAGTGGGGCAGTGGGATTAGTTTGGAATTGATACTGGGCTGTGGGGAGAGAGTGGGGCAGTAGGATTAGTTTGGGATTGATACAGGGCTATGGGGAGAGAGTGGGGCAGTGGGATTAGTTTGGAATTGATACAGGGCTATGGGGAGAGAGTGGGGCAGTGGGATTATTTTGGAATTGATACAGGGCTATGGGGAGAGAGTGGGGCAGTGGGATTAGTTTGGAATTGATACAGGGCTATGGGGAGAGAGTGGGACAGTGGGATTAGTTTGGGATTGATACAGGGCTATGGGGAGAGAGTGGGGCACTGGGATTAGTTTGGGATTGATACAGGGCTATGGGGAGAGAGTGGGGCAGTGTGATTAGTTTGGGGATTGATACAGGGCTATGGAGAGAGAGTGAGGCAGTGGGATTAGTTTGGGGATTGATACAGGGCTATGGGGAGAGAGAGGCAATGGGATTAGTTTGGGATTGATACAGGGCTATGGAGAGAGGGTGGGGCAGTGGGATTAGTTTGGGATTGATATGGGGCTATGGGGAGAGAGCAGCACAGTAGGATTAGTTGGCAATTGATACAGGGCTATGGGGAGAGAGTGGGGCAGTGATATTAGTGTGGAATTGATACAGGGCTACGGGGAGAGAGTGGGGCAGTGGGATTAGTGTGGGATTGATACAGGGCTATGGGGAGAGAGCGGACAGTGGGATTAATTTGGGATTGATGCAGGGCTATGGAGAGAGGGTGGGGCAGTGGGATTAGTGTGGGATTGATACGGGGCTATGGGGAGAGAGTGGGACAGTGAGATTAGTTTGGGATTGATACAGGGCAATGGGGAGAGAGTGTTACAGTGGGATTAGTTTGGGACTGATAGGGGGCTATGAAGAAAGAGTGGGGCAGTGGGATTAGTTTGGGATTGACACAGGGCTATGGGGAGAGAGTTGGGTAGTGGGATTAGCGTGGGATTGATACAGGGCTACGGGGAGAGAGTGGGGCAGTGTGATTAGTTTGGGGATTGATACAGGGCTATGGGGAGAGAGAGGCAATGGGATTAGTTTGGGATTGATACAGGGCTATGGAGAGAGAGTGAGGCAGTGGGATTAGTTTGGGGATTGATACAGGGCTATGGGGAGAGAGAGGCAATGGGATTAGTTTGGGATTGATACAGGGCTATGGAGAGAGGGTGAGGCAGTGGGATTAGTTTGGGATTGATATGGGGCTATGAGGAAAGAGTGGGGCAGTGGAATTAGTTTGGGATTGATACAGGGCTATGGAAAGAGGGTGGGGCAGTGGGATTCGTTTGGGATTGATACAGGGCTATGGGGGGAGAGCAGCGCAGTGGGATTAGTTGGCGATTGATACAGGGCTATGGGGAGAGAGTGGGGCAGTGGGATTAGTGTGGGATTGATACAGGGCTACAGGGAGAGAGTGGGGCAGTGGGATTAGTGTGGGATTGATACAGGGCTATGGAGAGAGGGTGGGGCAGTGGGATTAGTTTGGGATTGATATGGGGCTATGGGGAAAGAGTGGGGCAGTGGAATTAGTTTGGGATTGATACAGGGCTATGGAAAGTGGGTGGGGCAGTCGGATTTGTTTGGGATTGGTACAGGGCTATGGGGAGAGAGCAGCGCAGTGGGATTAGTTGGGGATTGATACAGGGCTATGGGGAGAGAGCGGGGCAGTGGTATTAGTGTGGAATTGATACAGGGCTACGGGGAGAGAGTGTGGCAGTGGGATTAGTGTGGGATTGATACAGGGCTGTGGGGAGAGAGCGGTCAGTGGGATTAATTTGGGATTGATGCAGGGCTATGGAGAGAGGGTGGGGCAGTGGGATTAGTGTGGGATTGATACGGGGCTATGGGGAGAGAGTGGGGCAGTGGGATTAGTTTGGGATTGATACGGGCTATGGGGAAAGAGTGGGGCAGTGGGATTAGTGTGGGATTGATACAGGGTTTTGGGGAGAGAGTGGGGCAGTGGGATTAGTTTGGGATTGATGCAGGGCTATGGAGAGAGGGCGGGGCAGTGGGATTAGTGTGGGATTGATACGGGGCTATGGGGAGAGAGTGGGACAGTGGGATTAGTTTGGGATTGATACAGGGCTATGGGGAGAGAGTGTTACAGTGGGATTAGTTTGGGATTGATACGGGGCTATGAAGAAAGAGTGGGGCAGTGGGATTAGTTTGGGATTGATACGGGCTATGGGGAAAGAGTGGGGCAGTGGGATTAGTGTGGGATTGATACAGGGCTTTGGAGAGAGAGTGGGGCAGTGGGATTAGTGTGGGATTGATACAGGGCTATGGGGAGAGAGTGGGGCAGTGGGATTAGTTTGGGGATTGATACAGGGCTTTGGAGAGAGAGTGGGGCAGTGGGATTAGTTTGGGATTGATACAGGGTTATGGGGAGAGAGTTGGGCAGTGGGATTAGTGTGGGATTGATACGGGGCTATGGGGAGAGAGAGGGACAGTGGGATTAGTTTGGGATTGATACAGGGCTATGGGGAGAGAGCGGGGCAGTGGGATTAGTTTGGGATTGATACAGGGCAATGGGGAGAGAGCGGGGCAGTGGGATTAGTTTGGGATTGATACAGCGCAATGGGGAGAGAGCGGGGCAGTGGGATTAGTTTGGGATTGACACAGGGCTATGGGGAGAGAGTGTTACAGTGGGATAAGTTTGGGACTGATAGGGGGCTATGAAGAAAGAGTGGGGCAGTGGGATTAGTTTGGGATTGATACACGGCTATGGGGAGAGAGCAGGGCAGTGGGATTAGTTTGGGATTGATACAGGGCGATGGAGAGAGTGGGACAGTGGGGTTAGTTTGGGATTGATGCAGGGCTATGGAGAGTGGGACAGTGGGATCAGATTTGGGATTGATAGAGGGCTATTGGGGGGAACATGGGGCAATTGGATTAGTTTGGGACTGATACAGGGCTATGGGGAGAGAGTTGGGCAGTGGGATTAGTTTGGGGATTGATGCAGGGCTATGGAGAGAGGGTGGGGCAGTGGGATTAGTGTGGGATTTATATGGGGCAATGGGGAGAGAGTGGGACAGTGGGATTAGTTTGGGATTGATACAGGGCAATGGGGAGAGAGTGTTACAGTGGGATAAATTTGGGACTGATAGGGGGCTATGAAGAAAGAGTGGGGCAGTGGGATTAGTTTGGGATTGATACAGGGCCATGGGGAAAGAGTGGGGCAGTGGGATTAGTTTGGGATTGACACACGGCCATGGGGAGAGAGTGGGGCTGTGGGATTAGTTTGGGATTGATACAGCGCAATGGGGAGAGAGTGTTACAGTGGGATAAGTTTGGGACTGATAGGGGGCTATGAAGAAAGAGTGGGGCAGTGGGATTAGTTTGGGATTGATACACGGCTATGGGGAGAGAGCGGGGCAGTGGGATTAGTTTGGGATTGATACAGGGCGATGGAGAGAGTGGGACAGTGGGGTTAGTTTGGGATTGATGCAGGGCTATGGAGAGTGGGACAGTGGGATTAGATTTGGGATTGATACAGGGCTATGGGGGGAACATGGGGCAATGGGATTAGTTTGGGATTGATACAGGGCTATGGGGAGAGAGTTGGGCAGTGGGATTAGTGTGGGATTGATACATGGCCATGGGGAGAGAGTGGGGCAGTGGGATTAGTTTGGGATTGATACAGGGCTATGGTGAGAGAGTGGGGCAGTGGGATTAGTTTGGGATTGATACAGGGCAATGGGGAGAGAGTGTTACAGTGGGAATAGTTTGGGATTGATACAGGGCTATGAAGAAAGAGTGGGGCAGTGCGATTAGTTTGGGATTGATATGGGCTATGGGGAAAGAGTGGGGCAGTGGGATTAGTTTGGGATTGATATGGGCTATGGGGAAAGAGTGGGGCAGTGGGAATAGTTTGGGATTGATACAGGGCTATGGGGAGAGAGTGGGACAGTGGGATTAGTTTGGGATTGATACAGGGTTATGGGGAGAGAGTTGGGCAGTGGGATTAGTTTGGGATTGATACAGGGCTTTGGAGAGAGAGTGGGGCAGTGGGATTAGTTTGGGATTGATACAGGGTTATGGGGAGAGAGTTGGGCAGTGGGATTAGTGTGGGATTGATACGGCGCTAGGGGGAGAGAGTGGGACAGTGGGATTAGATTGGGATTCATACAGGGCAATGGGGAGAGAGTGTTACAGTGGGATTAGTTTGGGACTGATAGGGGGCTATGAAGAAAGAGTGGGGCAGTGGGATTAGTTTGGGATTGATACAGGGTTATGGGGAGAGAGTTGGGCAGTGGGATTAGTGTGGGATTGATACACGGCTATGGGGAGAGAGCGGGGCAGTTGGATTAGTTTGTGATTGATACAGGGCGATGGAGAGAGTGGGACAGTGGGTTAGTTTGGGATTGATGCAGGGCTATGGAGAGTGGGACAGTGGGATTAGATTTGGGATTGATACAGGGCTATGGGGGGAACATGGGGCAATGGGATTAGTTTGGGATTGATACAGGGCAATGGGGAGAGAGTGTTACAGTGGGATTAGTTTGGGACTGCTCCGGGGCTATGAATAAAGACTGGGGCAGTGTGATTAGTTTGGGATTGATACAGGGCTTTGGAGAGAGAGTGGGGTAGTGGGATTAGTTTGGGATTGATACAGGGCTATGGGGAGAGAGTGGGGTAGTGGGATTAGTTTGGGATTGATACAGGGCTTTGGAGAGAGAGTGGGGTCGTGGGATTGGTTTGGGATTGATACAGGGCTTTGAGGAGAGAGTGGGGCAGTGGGATTAGTTTGGGATACAGGGCTATGGGGAGGGAGCGAATAGTTAATTAATTTGGGATTAGAACAAAGAACAAAGAACAGTACAGCACAGGAACAGGCCCTTCGGCCCTCCAAGCCTGTGCCGCTCCTTGGTCCAACTAGACCAATTGTTTGTATCCCTCCATTCCCATGCTGCTCACGTGACTATCCAGGTAAGTCTTAAACGATGTCAGCGTGCCTGCCTCCACCACCCTACGTGGCAGCGCATTCCAGGCCCCCACCCCCTCTGTGTAAAAAATATCCCTCTAATATCTGAGTTATACTTCGCCCCTCTCACCTTGAGCCCGTGACCCCTCGTGAACGTCACTTCTGATCTGGGAAAAAGCTTCCCACCGTTCACCCTATCTATCCCCTTCATAATCTTGTACACCTCTATTAGATCTCCCCTCATTCTCCGTCTTTCCAGGGAGAACAACCCCAGTTTACCCAATCTCTCCTCATAGCTGAGACCCTCCATACCAGGCAACATCCTGGTAAACCTTCTCTGCACTCTCTCTAGCGCCTCCACGTCCTTCTGGTAGTGCAGCGGCCAGAACTGGACGCAGTACTCCAAATGTGGCCTAACCAGCGTTCTATACAGCTGCATCATCAGACTCCAGCTTTTATACTCTATACCCCGTCCTATAAAGGCAAGCATACCATATGCCTTCTTCACCACCTTCTCCACCTGTGTTGCCACCTTCAAGGATTTGTGGACTTGCACACCTAGGTCCCTCTGTGTTTCTATACTCCTGATGACTCTGCCATTTATTGTATAACTCCTCCCTACATTATTTCTTCCAAAATGCATCACTTCGCATTTATCCGGATTAAACGCCATCTGCCACCTCTCCGCCCAATTTTCCAGCCTATCTATATCCTGCTGTATTGCCCGACAATGCTCTTCGCTATCCGCAAGTCCAGCCATCTTCGTGTCATCCGCAAACTTGCTGACTACACCAGTTACACCTTCTTCCAAATCATTTATATATATCACAAATAGCAGAGGTCCCAGTACAGAGCCCTGCGGAACACCACTGGTCACAGACCTCCAGCCGGAAAAAGACCCTTCGACTACTACCCTCTGTCTCCTATGGCCAAGCCAGTTCTCCACCCATCTAGCCACTTCTCCTTGTATCCCATGAGCCTTAACCTTCTTAACCAACCTGCCATGTGGGACTTTGTCAAATGCCTTACTGAAATCCATATAGACGACATCCACGGCCCTTCCTTCATCAACCGTTTTTGTCACTTCCTCAAAAAACTCCACCAAATTTGTAAGGCACGACCTCCCTCTTACAAAACCATGCTGTCTGTCACTAATGAGATTGTTCCGTTCTAAATGCACATACATCCTGTCTCTAAGAATCCTCTCCAACAACTTCCCTACCACAGACGTCAAGCTCACCGACCTATAATTTCCTGGGTTATCCCTGCTACCCTTCTTAAACAACGGGACCACATTCGCTATCCTCCAATCCTCAGGGACCTCACCTGTGTCCAAAGAAGCGACAAAGATTTCCGTCAGAGGCCCAGCAATTTTATCTCTCGTCTCCCTGAGCAGTCGAGGATAGATGCCATCAGGCCCTGGGGCTTTGTCAGTTTTAATGTTCCCTAAAAAACCTAACACTTCCTCTGTTGTAATGGAGATTTTCTCTAACGTGTCAACACCTCCCTCCGAGACACTCCCGGTTAACACGGGACTTGCACACTCCCGGGATTGATAAAAGGTTACGGGAGAGAGCAGACAGTGAGATTAATTTGAGTTTGACACAGGGCTATGGGGAGAGCATGGGACAGTGGGATTAGTTTGGGGATTGATACATGGCTGTGGGGAGAGAGTTGGACAGTGGAATTAGCTTGGGATTCATTCATGGCTATGGGGAGAGAGCAGACAGTTTGATTAGTTTGGGATTGATCCAGGGCTATGGGAAGAGCGCAGGGCAATGGGAGAGCATGCAGATACTGGGCAATCGGGAGGAAGTGGGACAGTGTGACGAGTTTGTGATTGACCTGGAGCTATTTTTGTCTGTGGGTTAATTTGAGACTCATACAGGCCTATGGAGAGAGCAGGGCAGTGGGATTAGTTTGGGATTGATACAGGCCTATGGAGAGAGCAGGGCAGTGGGATTAGTTTGGGATTGATACAGGCCTATGGAGAGAGCAGGGCAGTGGGATTAGTTTGGCAATTGATACTGGGCTATGGGGAAGCTGCCTGACTGGATAGGGAATTCACAGACATAGCTAGATAGCAGAAATTAGTGGAATACGTATCTTGGTGCTGAAACCCAGGACCCCTTGCAGTGCGAGATTTAACTTGGAGATGTTAAAACAAAGACGAAGGAATGGGCTGATTTAAAATACAAATAGATATGCAATGAGAGAAGACAAATAAGCATTGGTATATTTGAACACAATCAGAACTGTCTGGAAACTCGGAGTGCTGGGAAGGGTTATAGTCATGATGTGGAGATGCCGGCGTTGGACTGGGGTGAACACGGTAAGAAGTCTCACAACACCAGGTTAAAGTCCAACAGGTTTATTTGGTAGCAAATACCATAAGCTTTCGGAGCGCTGCTCCTTCGTCAGATGGAGTGGAAATCTGCTCTCAAACAGTCCAAACAGACAAAATCAAGTTGCAGAATACTGATTAGAACGCGAATCCTACAACCAGCCAGGTCTTAAAGGTACAGACAATGTGGGTGGAGGGAACATTAAACACAGGTTAAAGAGATGTGTATTGTCTCCAGACAGAACAGCTAGTGAGATTCTACAAGCCCAGGAGGCAAGCTGTGGGGGTTACTGATAATGTGACATAAATCCAACATCCCGGTTTAGGCCGTCCTCACGTGTGCGGACGGCTAATCGAGAACTATTAACATGTAACATGTAACATGTTTAAACTAATTTGTCAGGGGAGTGGGAAAGGGAGTTGTAGTCCAGAAGTCAGTGAGGGTGGTGAGGTATTGGGGAAGGTATCAGGGTCAAGGGTGGGTACTGGTAGACAGGAAGGTGGGTTGAAGTGTGTCTACTTCAATGCAAGGAGCATCCGGAACAAGGTAGATGAACTTGGGGCGTGGATTGGTACTTGGGACTACGATGTTGTGGCCATTACGGAGACGTGGGTAGAACAAGGACAGGAATGGTTGTTGGACGTTCCGGGGTATAGATGTTTCACTAAGTGTAGGGAAGCTGGTAAAAGAGGTGGAGGAGTGGCATTGTTAATCAAGGATAGTTTAACGGCTGCGGAAAGGCACTTCGTGGGGGATCTGCACACTGAGGTAATATGGGCTGAAGTTAGAAATAGGAAAGGAGCGGTCACGTTGCTAGGAGTTTACTATAGGCCCCCAAATAGTAATAGAGATGTGGAGGAAGAAATTGCTAAGCAGATTATGGATATGTGTGGGGGTCACAGGGTAGTTGTCATGGGGGACTTTAACTTTCCAAATATTGATTGGAACCTTTGTAGGTCAAATAGTTTGGATGGGGCAGTTTTTGTGCAGTGTGTGCGGGAGGGTTTCCTGACACAATATGTGGATGGGCCGACGAGAGGTGAGGCCACATTGGATTTGGTACTGGGAAATGAACCGGGCCAAGTGTTAGATTTGGTTGTGGGAGAGCAATTTGGAGATAGTGACCACAATTCGGTGTCTTTTGTAATTGCAATGGAGAGGGATAGGGCCGTACGGCAGGGCAAGGTTTACAATTGGGGGAGGGGTAATTATGATGCGATTAGGCAAGAATTAGGGGGCATAAGTTGGGAACAGAAACTGTCAGAGAAAGGAACTAATGAAAAGTGGAACTTTTTCAAGGAACAAATACTGGATGTCCTTGATAGGTATGTTCCTGTCAGGCAGGGAGGAAATGGCCGAGTGAGGGAACCATGGTTCACAAAAGAGGTGGAATGTCTTGTGAAAAGGAAGAGGGAAGCTTATGTAGGGATGAGGAAACAAGGTTCAGATGGCTCGATTGAGGGTTACAAGTTAGCAAGGAATGAGCTGAAAAAGGGGCTTAGGAGAGCTAGGAGGGGACATGAGAAGTCCTTGGCGGGTCGGATCAAGGAAAACCCCAAGGCTTTTTACTCTTATGTGAGGAATAAAAGAATGACCAGGGTGAGGTTAGGGCCGGTCAAGGACAGTAGTGGGAACTTGTGTATGGAGTCAGTAGAGATAGGCGAGGTGATGAATGAATACTTTTCTTCAGTGTTCACCAAGGAGAGGGGCCATGTTTTTGAGGAAGAGAAGGTGTTACAGGCTAATAGGCTGGAGGAAATAGATGTTCGGAGGGAGGATGTCTTGGCAGTTTTGAATAAACTGAAGGTCGATAAGTCCCCTGGGCCTGATGAAATGTATCCTAGGATTCTGTGGGAGGCAAGGGATGAGATTGCAGAGCCTTTGGCGTTGATCTTTGGGTCCTCGCTGTCCACGGGGATGGTGCCAGAGGACTGGAGAATGGCGAATGTTGTTCCTCTGTTTAAGAAAGGGAATAGAAATGACCCTGGTAATTATAGACCGGTTCGTCTTACTTCGGTGGTTGGTAAATTGATGGAAAGGGTCCTTAGGGATGGGATTTACGACCATTTAGAAAGATGCGGATTAATCCGAGATAGTCAGCACGGATTCGTGAAGGGCAAGTCGTGCCTCACAAATTTGATAGAATTTTTTGAGGAGGTAACTAAGTGTGTTGATGAAGGTAGGGCAGTTGATGTCATATACATGGATTTTAGTAAGGCGTTTGATAAGGTCCCCCATGGTCGGCTTATGATGAAAGTGAGGAGGTGTGGGATAGAGGGAAAGTTGGCCGATTGGATAGGTAACTGGCTGTCTGACCGAAGACAGAGGGTGGTGGTCGATGGAAAATTTTCGGATTGGAGGCAGGTTGCTAGCGGTGTGCCGCAGGGATCAGTGCTTGGTCCTCTGCTCTTTGTGATTTTTATTAATGACTTAGAGGAGGAGGCTGAAGGGTGGATCAGTAAATTTGCTGATGACACCAAGATTGGTGGAGTAGTGGATGAGGTGGAGGGCTGTTGTAGGCTGCAAAGAGACATAGATAGGATGCAAAGCTGGGCTGAAAAATGGCAAATGGAGTTTAACCCTGATAAATGTGAGGTGATTCATTTTGGTAGGACAAATTTAAATGTGGATTACAGGGTCAAAGGTAGGGTTCTGAAGACTGTGGAGGAACAGAGAGATCTTGGGGTCCATATCCACAGATCTCTAAAGGTTGCCAGTCAAGTGGATAGAGCTGTGAAGAAGGCCTATAGTGTGTTAGCTTTTATTAACAGGGGGTTGGAGTTTAAGAGCCGTGGGGTTATGCTGCAACTGTACAGGACCTTGGTGAGACCACATTTGGAATATTGTGTGCAGTTCTGGTCACCTCACTATAAGAAGGATGTGGAAGTGCTGGAGAGAGTGCAGAGGAGATTTACCAGGATGCTGCCTGGTTTGGAGGGTAGGTCATATGAGGAAAGGTTGAGGGAGCTAGGGCTGTTCTCTCTGGAGCGGAGGAGGCTGAGGGGAGACTTAATAGAGGTGTATAAAATGATGAAGGGGATAGATAGAGTGAACGTTCAAAGACTATTTCCTCGGGTGGATGGAGCTATTACATGGGGGCATAACTATAGGGTTCGTGGTGGGAGATACAGGACGGATATCAGAGGTAGGTTCTTTACGCAGAGAGTGGTTGGGGTGTGGAATGGACTGCCTGCAGTGATAGTGGAGTCAGACACTTTAGAAACATTTAAGCGGTTATTGGATAGGCACATGGAGCACACCAGGATGATAGGGAGTGGGATAGCTTGATCTTGGTTTCAGATAAAGCTCGGCACAACATCGTGGGCCGAAGGGCCTGTTCTGTGCTGTACTGTTCTATGTTCTATGTTCTATGTACCCTAGACCTATCGATACCAGAATTCTGCTGTGTAACATCATTGAATATGTAATGGTAAATGATCTTTGCGCATTGTACAAGACTCCAGGCAGATATGTTTCAATGGGACAGGGTGTAACCATCACACTATAAGAACTCAGTAATGGCCTTTCTCTGCAGAGATGGCTCCTTCTGAGAGTTCACGTCTCTTGTTAAAATCTGCTATAATTCTGCACCCAGTCGGGGTCTCATTCTGGTTTATTTCTCGAGGCCATGCTCAATTCGGTAAGTGGTAGCCCTCTATAGATTATAGACCCGAATAGATTTTCCCCACAACACAGGGCTGTAGGGAGAGTGAGACAATGGGATTGTTATGGGATAGATGCAGGGCTATGGGGAAAGGAGGGCAGTAGGATGAGTTTGGGATTTACATAGGGCTCTGGGGAGAGAGTGGGATTTTGGGGGTGCTACAGGGCTATGGGGGCAGTGGGTTTTGGGGTGTGTGGATGGGCATTAGGGTTGGGGATTATTTGGGGTGATGCTGGGCTATGGGACAGTGGGTTTGGGGGTGTGTGGGTGGGGATTAGGGTTTATTTGGGATTAGGGTTGGGGTTTATTTGGGGTGAGGATTAGGGTTGGGGTTTATTTGGGGTGATACTGGGCTATGGGGCAGTGGATTTGGGGGTGTGTGGGTGGGGATTAGGGTTGGGGTTTATTTGGGGTGATACTGGGCTATGGGGGCAGTGGGTTTTGGGGTGTGTGGATGGGCATTAGGGTTGGGGTTTATTTGGGGTGATACAGGGCTATGGGGCAGTGGGTTTTGGGGTGAGTGGGTGGAGATTAGGGTTGGGGTTTATTTGGGGTGATGCTGGGCTATAGGACAGTGGGTTTGGGGGTGTGTGGGTGGGGATTAGGGTTTATTTGGGATTAGGGTTGGGGTTTATTTGGGGTGATGCTGGGCTATGGGGCAGTGTGTTTGGGGGTGTGTGGGTGGGGAGTAGGGTTGGGGTTTATTTGGGGTGGGGATTAGGGTTGGGGTTTATTTGGGGTGAGGATTAGGGTTGGGGTTTATTTGGGGTGATACTGGGCTATGGGGCAGTGGATTTGGGGGTGTGTGGGTGGGGATTAGGGTTGGGGTTTATTTGGGGTGATACTGGGCTATGGGGGCAGTGGGTTTTGGGGTGTGTGGATGGGCATTAGGGTTGGGGTTTATTTGGGGTGATACAGGGCTATGGGGCAGTGGGTTTTGGGGTGAGTGGGTGGGGATTAGGGTTGGGGTTTATTTGGGGTGATGCTGGGCTATGGGGCAGTGGGTTTTGGGGTGAGTGGGTGGAGATTAGGGTTGGGGTTTATTTGGGCTGATGCTGGGCTATGGGGCAGTGGGTTTGGGGGGTGTGGGTGGGGATTACGGTTGGGGTTTATTTGAGGTGAGTGGGTGGAGATTAGGGTTGGGGTTTATTTGGGGTGATGCTGGGCTATGGGGCAGGGGGTTTGGGGTTGTGGGTGGGGATTAGGGTTGGGGTTTATTTGGGGTGAGTGGGTGGGGATTAGGGTTGGGGTTTATTTGGGGTGATGCTGGGCGATGGGGCAGTGGGTTTGGGGTTGTGGGTGGGGATTAGGGTTGGGGCTTATTTGGGGTGATGCTGGGCTATGGGACAGTGGGTTTGGGGTTGTGGGTGGGGATTAGGGTTGGGGTTTATTTGGGGTGATACTGGGCTATGGGGCAGTGTGTTTGGGGGTGTGTGGGTGGGGTTTATTTGGGGTGAGGATGAGGGTTGGGGTTTATTTTGGGGTGAGGATTAGGGTTGGGGTTTATTTGGGGTGAGGATTAGGGTTGGGGTTTATTTGGGGTGATACTGGGCTATGGGGCAGTGGGTTTGGGGGTGTGTGGGTGGGGATTAGGGTTGGGGTTTATTTGGGGTGATACTGGGCTATGGGGCAGTGGGTTTGGGGGTGTGTGGGTGGGGATTAGGGTTGGGGTTTATTTGGGGTGGGGATTAGGGTTGGGGTTTATTTGGGGTGATACTGGGCTATGGGGCAGTGGGTTTGGGGGGGGGTGTGGGTGGGGATTAGGGTTGGGGTTTATTTGGGGTGGGGATTAGGGTTGGGGTTTATTTGGGGTGATGCTGGGCTATGGGGCAGTGGGTTTGGGGGTGTGTGGGTGGGGATTAGGGTTGGGGTTTATTTGGGGTGATGCTGGGCTCTGGCGCAGTGGGTTTGGGGGTGTGTGGGTGGGGATTAGGGTTGGGGTTTATTTGGGGTGGGGATTAGGGTTGGGGTTTATTTGGGGTGATGCTGGGCTGTGGGGCAGTGCGTTTGGGGGTGTGTGGGTGGGGATTAGGGTTGGGGTTTATTTGGGGTTGGGATGAGGGTTGGGGTTTATTTGGGGTGGGGATTAGGGTTGGGGTTTATTTTGGGTGATCCTGGGCTATGGGGCAGTGGGTGTGTGGGTGGGGATTAGGGTTGGGGTTTATTTGGGGTGATACTGGGCTATGGGGCAGTGGGTTTGGGGGTGTGTGGGTGGGGATTAGGGTTGGGGTTTATTTGGGGTGGGGATTAGGGTTGGCGTTTATTTTGGGTGATACTGGGCTATGCGGCAGTGGGTGTATGGGTGGGGATTAGGGTTGGGGTTTATTTGGGGTGGGGATTAGGGTTGGGGTTTATTTGGGGTGATGCTGGGCTATGGGGCAGTGGGTTTGGGGGTGTGTGGGTGGGGATTAGGGTTGGGGTTTATTTGGGGTGATACTGGGCTATGGGGCAGTGGGTTTGGGAGTGTGTGGGTGGGGATTAGGGTTGGGGTTTATTTGGGGTGGGGATTAGGGTTGGGGTTTATTTGGGGTGATACTGGGCTATGGGGCTGTGGGCTTGGGGGTGTGTGGGTGGGGATTAGGGTTGGGGTTTATTTGGGCTGATACTGGGCTATGGGGCAGTGGATATGGGGGTGTGTGGGTGGGGATTAGGGTTGGGGTTTATTTGGGGTGATACTGGGCTATGGGGGCAGTGGGTTTTGGGGTGAGTGGGTGGAGATTAGGGTTGGGGTTTATTTGGGGTGATGCTGGGCTATGGGACAGTGGGTTTGGGGGTGTGTGGGTGGGGATTAGGGTTTATTTGGGATTAGGGTTGGGGTTTATTTGGGGTGATGCTGGGCTATGGGGCAGTGGGTTTGGGGGTGTGTGGGTGGGGATTAGGGTTGGGGTTTATTTGGGGTGAGGATTAGGGTTGGGGTTTATTTGGGGTGATACTGGGCTATGGGGCAGTGGATTTGGGGGTGTGTGGGTGGGGATTAGTGTTGGGGTTTATTTGGGGTGATACTGGGCTATGGGGGCAGTGGGTTTTGGGGTGTGTGGATGGGCATTAGGGTTGGGGTTTTTTTGGGGTGATACAAGGCTATGGGGCAGTGGGTTTGGGGGTGTGTGGGTGGGGATTACGGTTGGGGTTTATTTGAGGTGAGTGGGTGGAGATTAGGGTTGGTGTTTATTTGGGGTGATGCTGGGCTATGGGGCAGTGGGTTTGGGGTTGTGGGTGGGGATTAGGGTTGGGGTTTATTTGGGGTGAGTGGGTGGGGATTAGGGTTGGGGTTTATTTGGGGTGATGCTGGACTATGGGGCAGTGGGTTTGGGGTGTGTGGGTGGGGTTGGGGTTTATTTGGGGTGATGCTGGGCGATGGGGCAGTGGGTTTGGGGTTGTGGGTGGGGATTAGGGTTGGGGCTTATTTGGGGTGATGCTGGGCTATGGGGCAGTGGGTTTGGGGTGTGTGGGTGGGGTTGGGGTTTATTTGGGGTGATGCTGGGCGATGGGGCAGTGGGTTTGGGGTTGTGGGTGGGGATTAGGGTTGGGGTTTATTTGGGGTGATACTGGGCTATGGGGCAGTGTGTTTGGGGGTGTGTGGGTGGGGTTTATTTGGGGTGAGGATGAGGGTTGGGGTTTATTTTGGGGTGAGGATTAGGGTTGGGGTTTATTTGGGGTGAGGATTAGGGTTGGGGTTTATTTGGGGTGATACTGGGCTATGGGGCAGTGGGTTTGGGAGTGTGTGGGTGGGGATTAGGGTTGGGGTTTATTTGGGGTGAGGATTAGGGTTGGGGTTTATTTGGGGTGATACTGGGCTCTGGGGCAGTGGGTTTGGGGGTGTGTGGGTGGGGATTAGGGTTGGGGTTTATTTGGGGTGGGGATTAGGGTTGGGGTTTATTTGGGGTGATGCTGGGCTATGGGACAGTGGGTTTGGGGGTGTGTGGGTGGGGATTAGGGTTTATTTGGGATTAGGGTTGGGGTTTATTTGGGGTGATGCTGGGCTATGGGGCAGTGGGTTTGGGGGTGTGTGGGTGGGGATTAGGGTTGGGGTTTATTTGGGGTGAGGATTAGGGTTGGGGTTTATTTGGGGTGATACTGGGCTATGGGGCAGTGGATTTGGGGGTGTGTGGGTGGGGATTAGTGTTGGGGTTTATTTGGGGTGATACTGGGCTATGGGGGCAGTGGGTTATGGGGTGTGTGGATGGGCATTAGGGTTGGGGTTTATTTGGGGTGATACAGGGCTATGGGGCAGTGGGTTTGGGGGTGTGTGGGTGGGGATTACGGTTGGGGTTTATTTGAGGTGAGTGGGTGGAGATTAGGGTTGGTGTTTATTTGGGGTGATGCTGGGCTATGGGGCAGTGGGTTTGGGGTTGTGGGTGGGGATTAGGGTTGGGGTTTATTTGGGGTGAGTGGGTGGGGATTAGGGTTGGGGTTTATTTGGGGTGATGCTGGACTATGGGGCAGTGGGTTTGGGGTGTGTGGGTGGGGTTGGGGTTTATTTGGGGTGATGCTGGGCGATGGGGCAGTGGGTTTGGGGTTGTGGGTGGGGATTAGGGTTGGGGCTTATTTGGGGTGATGCTGGGCTATGGGGCAGTGGGTTTGGGGTGTGTGGGTGGGGTTGGGGTTTATTTGGGGTGATGCTGGGCGATGGGGCAGTGGGTTTGGGGTTGTGGGTGGGGATTAGGGTTGGGGTTTATTTGGGGTGATACTGGGCTATGGGGCAGTGTGTTTGGGGGTGTGTGGGTGGGGTTTATTTGGGGTGAGGATGAGGGTTGGGGTTTATTTTGGGGTGAGGATTAGGGTTGGGGTTTATTTGGGGTGAGGATTAGGGTTGGGGTTTATTTGGGGTGATACTGGGCTATGGGGCAGTGGGTTTGGGAGTGTGTGGGTGGGGATTAGGGTTGGGGTTTATTTGGGGTGGGGATTAGGGTTGGGGTTTATTTGGGGTGATACTGGGCTATGGGGCAGTGGGTTTGGGGGTGTGTGGGTGGGGATTAGGGTTGGGGTTTATTTGGGGTGATACTGGGCTATGGGGCAGTGGGTTTGGGGGGGGTGTGGGTGGGGATTAGGGTTGGGGTTTATTTGGGGTGGGGATTAGGGTTGGGGTTTATTTTGGGTGATGCTGGGCTATGGGGCAGTGGGTTTGGGGGTGTGTGGGTGGGGATTAGGGTTGGGGTTTATTTGGGGTGATACTGGGCTATGGGACAGTGGGTTTGGGGGTGTGTGGGTGGGGATTAGGGTTGGGGTTTATTTGGGGTGATGCTGGGCTATGGGGCAGCGGGTTTGGGGGTGTGTGGGTGGGGATTAGGGTTGGGGTTTATTTGGGGTGATGCTGGGCTCTGGCGCAGTGGGTTTGGGGGTGTGTGGGTGGGGATTAGCGTTGGGGTTTATTTGGGGTGGGGATTAGGGTTGGGGTTTATTTGGGGTGATGCTGGGCTGTGGGGCAGTGCGTTTGGGGGTGTGTGGGTGGGGATTAGGGTTGGGGTTTATTTGGGGTGGGGATTAGGGTTGGGGTTTATTTGGGGTGATGCTGGGCTGTGGGGCAGTGCGTTTGAGGGTGTGCGGGTGGGGATTAGGGTTGGGGTTTATTTGGGGTTGGGATGAGGGTTGGGGTTTATTTGGGGTTGGGATTAGGGTTGGGGTTTATTTTGGGTGATCCTGGGCTATGGGGCAGTGGGTGTGTGGGTGGGGATTAGGGTTGGGGTTTATTTGGGGTGATGCTGGGCTATGGGGCAGTGGGCTTGGGGGTGTGTGGGTGGGGATTAGGGTTGGGGTTTATTTGGGGTGGGGATTAGGGTTGGCGTTTATTTGGGGTGGGGATTAGGGTTGGGGTTTATTTTGGGTGATACTGGGCTATGGGGCAGTGGGTGTGTGGGTGGGGATTAGGGTTGGGGTTTATTTGGGGTGATGCTGGGCTATGGGGCAGTGGGTTTGGGGGTGTGTGGGTGGGGATTAGGGTTGGGGTTTATTTGGGGTGATACTGGGCTATGGGGCAGTGGGTTTGGGAGTGTGTGGGTGGGGATTAGGGTTGGGGTTTATTTGGGGTGATACTGGGCTATGGGGCAGTGGGTTTAGGGGTGTGTGGGTGGGGATTAGGGTTGGGGTTTATTTGGGGTGATACTGGGCTATGGGACAGTGAGTTTGGGGGTGTGTGGGTGGGGATTAGGGTTGGGGTTTATTTGGGGTGATGCTGGGCTATGGGGCAGCGGGTTTGGGGGTGTGTGGGTGGGGATTAGGGTTGGGGTTTATTTGGGGTGATGCTGGGCTCTGGCGCAGTGGGTTTGGGGGTGTGTGGGTGGGGATTAGGGTTGGGGTTTATTTGGGGTGGGGATTAGGGTTGGGGTTTATTTGGGGTGATGCTGGGCTGTGGGGCAGTGCGTTTGGGGGTGTGTGGGTGGGTATTAGGGTTGGGGTTTATTTGGGGTGGGGATTAGGGTTGGGGTTTATTTGGGGTGATGCTGGGCTGTGGGGCAGTGCGTTTGAGGGTGTGTGGGTGGGGATTAGGGTTGGGGTTTATTTGGGGTTGGGATGAGGGTTGGGGTTTATTTGGGGTTGGGATTAGGGTTGGGGTTTATTTTGGGTGATCCTGGGCTATGGGGCAGTGGGTGTGTGGGTGGGGATTAGGGTTGGGGTTTATTTGGGGTGATGCTGGGCTATGGGGCAGTGGGCTTGGGGGTGTGTGGGTGGGGATTAGGGTTGGGGTTTATTTGGGGTGGGGATTAGGGTTGGCGTTTATTTGGGGTGGGGATTAGGGTTGGGGTTTATTTTGGGTGATACTGGGCTATGGGGCAGTGGGTGTGTGGGTGGGGATTAGGGTTGGGGTTTATTTGGGGTGATGCTGGGCTATGGGGCAGTGGGTTTGGGGGTGTGTGGGTGGGGATTAGGGTTGGGGTTTATTTGGGGTGATACTGGGCTATGGGGCAGTGGGTTTGGGAGTGTGTGGGTGGGGATTAGGGTTGGGGTTTATTTGGGGTGATACTGGGCTATGGGGCAGTGGGTTTAGGGGTGTGTGGGTGGGGATTAGGGTTGGGGTTTATTTGGGGTGGGGATTAGGGTTGGGGTTTATTTGGGGTGGCGATTAGGGTTGGGGTTTATTTGGGGTGATACTGGGCTATGGGGCAGTGGGCTTGGGGGTGTGTGGGTGGGGATTAGGGTTGGGGTTTATTTGGGGTGATACTGGGCTATGGGGCAGTGGGTTTGGGGGTGTGTGGGTGGGGATTAGGGTTGGGGTTTATTTGGGGTGGGGATTAGGGTTGGGGTTTATTTGGGGTGGGGATTAGGGTTGGGGTTTATTTGGGGTGATACTGGGCTGTGGGGCAGTGGGCTGGGGGGTGTGTGGGTGAGGATTAGGGTTGGGGTTTATTTGGGGTGATGCTGGGCTATGGGGCAGTGGGTTTGGAGGTGTGTGGGTGGGGATTAGGGTTGGGGTTTATTTGGGGTGATGCTGGGCTATGGGGCAGTGGGTTTGCGGGTGTGTGTGTGGGGATTAGGGTTGGGGTTTATTTGGGGTTGGTATTAGGGTTGGGGTTTATTTGGGGTGGGGATTAGGGTTGGGGTTTATTTGGGGAGATACTGGGCTATGGGGCAGTGGGTTTGGGGGTGTGTGGGTGGGGATTAGGGTGGGGTTTATTTGGAGTGGGGATTCGAGTTGGGGTTAATTTGGGGTGGGGATTAGGGTTGGGGTTTATTTGGGGTGATACTGGGCTATGGGGCAGTGGGTTTGGGGGTGTGTGGGTGGGAATTAGGGTTGGGGTTTATTTGGGGTGATACTGGGCTATGGGGCAGTGGGTTTGAGGGTGTGTGGGTGGGGATTAGGGTTGGGGTTTATTTGGGGTGGGGATTAGGGTTGGGGTTTATTTGGGGTGGGGATTAGGGTTGGGGTTTATTTGGGGTGATACTGGGCTATGGGGCAGTGGGTTTGGGGGTGTGTGGGTGGGGATTAGGGTTGGGGTTTATTTGGGGTGGGGATTAGGGTTGGGGTTTATTTGGGGTGATACTGGGCTATGGGGTAGTGGGTTTGGGGGTGTGTGGGTGGGGATTAGGGTTGGGGTTTATTTGGGGTGGGGATTTGGGTTGGGGTTTATTTGGGGTGATACTGGGCCATGGGGCACTGGGTTTGGGGGTGTGTGGGTGGGGATTAGGGTTGGGGTTTATTTGGGGTGATGCTGGGCTATGGGGCACTGGGTTTGGGGGTGTGTGGGTGGGGATTAAGGTTGGGGTTTATTTAGGGTGATACTGGGCTATGGGACAGTGGGTTTGGGGGTGTGTGGGTGGGGATTAGAGTTGGGGTTTATTTTGGGTGGGGATTAGGGTTGGGCTTTATTTGGGGTGATACTGGGCTATGGGACAGTGGGTTTGGGGGTGTGTGGGTGGGGATTAGAGTTGGGGTTTATTTTGGGTGGGGATTAGGGTTGGGGTTCATTTGGGGTGATGCTGGGCTATGGGTGTGTGTGGGTGGGGATTAGGGTTGGGGTTTATTTGGGGTGATGCTGGGCTATGGGGCAGTGGGTTTGGGGGTGTGTGGGTGGGGATTAGGGTTGGGGTTTATTTGGGGTGATGCTGGGCTATGGGGCAGTGGGTTAGGGGTGTGTGGGTGGGGATTAGGGTTGGGATTTATTTTGGGTGTGAGGGTTTCCCTCTCTGGGCCGTTGTCCCGGGTGACGGCCCCGCCCCTCCTCCCAGCTGTCCAATGGGAGTGTGTGTGACTCCGGGCTGAGCCAATGGGGGTCGCTGTTTTTGGCGGGTGTCAGGGCGGGAGTCTGCGGCCTACAGGCTTCTGGATTTGGCGCTTTCCGCGGATTCCGGCGCCATGCCCGAGTTCCTGCAGGACCCCTCGGTGCTGACCAAGGAGCGGCTGAAGAGCGAGCTGATCGCCCACAGCGTGAAGCTGCCGCCCGGGGATCAGCGCAAAGATGTCTATGTGCAGCTGTACCTCACACACCTGACAGGCCGCCAGCGCCAGGCAGAATTCTCCAGCGATGAGGAGGAGAGCGGCCCGGGGGCGGCCCGGGGCCGGGGGGGCAAGGTGAGGGGAGGGGTGATTAGAACAGGTCAATACGGCCCTGCAGAAGAGAAATCCTATTTGACCAGTGTTTTGGAGTTTTTTCAGGATGAGAGCTGCACGGTGGCACAGTGGTTAGCAGTGCTGCCTCACAGCCATGATGTGGAGATGCCGGCGTTGGACTAGGGTGGGCACAGTAAGAAGTCTCACAACACCAGGTTAAAGTCCAACAGCTCGTGCTACCAAATAAATCTGTTGGACTTTTACCTGGTGTTGTGAGACTTCTTACTGCTGCCTCACAGCGCCAGGGACCCAGGTTCAATTCCCGGCTTGGGTCACTGGCTGTGTGGAGTTCGCACGTTCTCCCTGTGTCTGCGTGGGTTTCCTTTGGGTGTTTCGATTTCCTCCCATAGACCGAAGATGTGCCGGTTAGACATAGAAGATAAGAGCAGGAGGAGGGCATTCGGCTCTTTGAGCCTGTTGTGCCATTTATTACGATCGTGGCTGAGCATCCAACTCAATAGCCTAATCCTGCTTTCTCCCCATAATCCTTTATCCTAATCGCCCCAAGTGCTCTATCCAGCCGCCTCTTGAATACGTTCAATGTTTTGGCATCAACTACTTCCTGTGGTAATGAATTCCACAGGTTCACCACTCTTTGGGTGAAGAAATGTCTCCTCATCTGTCCTAAATGGTCTACCCCGAATCCTCAGACTGTGACCCCTGGTTCTGGGCTCCCCGACCATTGGGAATATCCTCCCTGCACCTACCTTGTCTAGCTAGACCTGTTAGGATTTTATAAGTCTCTGAGATCCCCCCTCATTCATCTGAACTCCAACGAAAACAACCCTAACCTAGTCAATCTCTCCTCATACATCAGTCCCACCATCCCCAGAATCAGCCTGGTAAACCTTCGCTGCACTCCCTCGAGAGCAAGAGCATCCTTCCTCAGAAAAGGAGACCAAAACTGCACACAATACTCTAGGTGTGGCCTCACCAAGGCCCTGTATAACTACAACAACACATCCCTACTCCTGTACTCGAAACCTCTCGCAATGAAGGCCAACATGCCATTTGCCTTCTTTCCCGCCTGCTGCACCTGCATGCTCACCTTCAGTGACTGGTGCACAAGGACACCCAGGTCCCGCTGCACACTCCCCTCTCCCAATATCCAGCCATTCAGGTAGTAATCTGCTGCCTTGTTTTTGCTTCCAAAGTGAATAACCTCACATTTATCCAAATTATACTGCATCTGCCATTGATTTGCCCACTCACCCAACCTGTCCAGATCATCCTGAAGGATCTCTTCATCTGCGTCACAGTTCACCCTCCCACCCAACTTGGTATCATTTGCAAACTTTGAGTTGTTATATTTTGTTCCTTCATCCAAATCATTAATATATGTTGTGAAAAGTTGGAGGTCCCAGCACTGATCCCTGTGGCACCCCACTAGTTACTGCCTGCCAATTTGAAAAGCACCCATTAATTCCTACTCTTTGTTTCCCCTCTGCCAACCAGTTTTCTATCCATCTCAATACACTTCCCCCAATCCCATGCACTTTAATCTTGCACGATTATCTATTGTGCGGGACTTATCAAGCATTTTCTGAAAGTCCAAATATACCACTTTGGTTGGCTCCCCTTGTCAACTTTACTCGTTACATCTTCAAAGAATTCCAACAGGTTTGTCAAGCATGATTTCCCCTTCATAAATCCATACTGACTCTGTCTGGTCCCGCCGCTGTTTTCTAAATGCTCTGCTATAAAGTCCTTGATAATGGATTCGAGAATTTCCCCCACTACTGATGTTAAGCTTACTGGTCTATAATTCCCTATTTTCTCTCTACCTCCCTTTTTGAATATTGGAGTGACATTAGCTACCCTCCAATCTGCAGGGACTGTTCCAGAGTCTATAGAATCCTGGAAGATGATCGCCAATGACTAGCCATGCTAAAATCATGGGGTTACGGGGATACATTTGGGTTTGGACATGGTAAGATGCTCTTTTGAAGAGTCAGTGTAGACCCGATGACCCAAATGGCCTCCTTCTGCACTACAGGAATTCTACTCAAGTTGGGGGTGACTTTGAGGTTTGGTTAACTGACAGGAAGCAGAAGGATAGGGGAATAAATGGGACATTTTCAAGTTGGCTGGCTGTAACTAGTGGAGTACCACATGGTATCTGTATTAATGACTTGGATGAAGTAAGAAATAATATATCTCAATTCTCTGATGATACAAAGCTAGATGGAATTGTAAATTGTGAGAAGGACACTGAGCAGCTGCAAAGGGATACAGACAAGTTAGATTAATGGAGAACAAGGTGGTAGATGGTATATAATGTGGGGAAATGAGGTTATTCACTATTCATAAGAAATTAAAAATCAGTTTTAAAAGGTGTGTAACTTGTATATGTTAATATGCAGAGAGAACATACAGTCAGCATGCAGGTATAGCAAACATGCCTAAATGGGAAGCTGGGGTGGTAAGGGAATTGATGCTCTTGCCAAAAAGACCACTGATGTTCAGGTGGTGAAATTCTCCCACAGTTATCAATAGGTTTAATTTCTATAGCCCTTCGCACGCATGAGAACTTTGAGTGGAGAAAACATTGGACATGAAACATGAGGGAAAGGAGGAAAACAGAACAAAAAAAGTGTAAATGAAGGAAAGGTTTTTAGAATCTCCCAATGTGTGGAGGAAGATAGCAGACTGAGGAGAAGGTTTGGAGTGAGTGCTCAGGGTAGAACAAAGGACAAAGAACAATACAGCACAGGAACAGGGCGTTCGGCCCTCCAAGCCTGCGCCGATCATGTGCCCAACTAGACCATTCGTTTGTATCCCTCTATTCCCAGTCTGTTCATGTGGCAATCTAGTCTTAAACAATCCCAGCGTGTCCGCCTCAATCACCTTGCTTGGCAGTGCATTTCAGGCCCCCACCACCCTCTGTGTAAAATACGTCCCCCTGACATCTGTGTTGAACCTTGCCCCCCTCGCCTTGAACCTGTGACCCCTGGTGTTCGTCACCTCCGACCTGGGAAAAAGCTTCCCACTGTTCACCCTGTCTATGCCCTTCATAATTTTATACACCTCTATTAGGTCGCCCCTCATCCTCCGTCTTTCCAGGGAGAACAACCCAAGTTTACCCAATCCCCATAGCTAAGACCCTCCATACCAGGCA
The DNA here is from genome assembly GCF_964213995.1 of Mustelus asterias. Taxonomy (NCBI): domain Eukaryota; kingdom Metazoa; phylum Chordata; class Chondrichthyes; order Carcharhiniformes; family Triakidae; genus Mustelus; species Mustelus asterias. The sequence continues at coordinate 24,934,960 of NC_135819.1, forward strand.
ACATCCTGGTAAACCTTCTCTGTACTCTCTCCAAAGCCTCCACGCCCTTCTGGTAGTGTGGCGACCTGAACTGGACGCAGTATTCCAAATGTGGCCTAACCAACGTTCTATACAGCTGCAACAACATATGCCAACTTTTATATTCTATGCCCTGTCCAATAAAGGCAAGCATGCCATATGCCTTCTTGACCACCCTCTCCACCTGTGCTGCCACCTTTAAGGACCTGTGGACTTGTACACCCAGGTCCCTCTGTGTGTCTATACTCCTGATGGTTCTGCCATTTATTGTAAAGCTCCCCCTTACATTAGATCTACCGAAATGCATCACTTCGCATTTATCTGGATTAAATTCCATCTGCCATTTCTCCGCCCAATGTTCCAGCCTATCTATATCCTGCTGTATTCTCTGACAATGTTCATCACTATCCGCAACTCCAGCAATCTTCATGTCGTCCGCAAACTTGCTGATCACACCAGCTACATCTTCCTCCAAATCATTTATATATATATCACAAACAGCAGAGGTCCCAGTACAGAGCCCTGCGGAACACCACTCGTCACAGACCTCCAACCGGAAAAAGACCCCTCCACTGCTACCCTCTGTCTTCTATGGCTAAGCCAGTTTTCCACCCATCTAGCGAGCTCACCTTTTATCCCGTGAGATTTAACCTTTTGCACCAGCCTGCCATGAGGGACCTTGTCAAATGCTTCACTAAAATCCATATAGACGACATCCACGGCCCTTCCCTCGTCAATCGTTTTTGTCACCTCCTCAAAAAACTCAACCAAATTTGTGAGGCATGACCTCCCTCGTACAAAACCATGCTGTCTATCGCTAATGAGATTATTCAGTTCTAAATGCGCATATATCCTATCTCTAAGAATAGCTGTGAACTCATGGGTTTAAGTGTGACTTCAGCTGATGAAGTGGAGAGTGCAGAAAGTAACCCTGCAGTGGACGCTGCGGGGAGGAATACAGCCTGGGATCAGTGCACCAATACTAGACCTTTAAAGAATCTATGATTTAAACATTTCCATTTATATCAGTTTGTTGACTTTAATGTTGCTTTCCTTACACAGAAGGCAACGAGGAAGACGGATAAAAACAATGAGGAAGAGAGAGATTTCATAGATGTGACTGGGTTGTCAGATGAAGATTTAAAAGAGCAGCTTATAAAATACGGATTTTCTGCAGGTCCTATTGTGGGTGAGTATTAATACTGAATTGTGCAGTTATGCAGTGAATGGCTCAAACAGGCTGTCTTTCTCACTTCCAAGTGTTGAGAGCCTTGACACAGATAGTTGGCAGGAATTATGGATGAGAAAAGACATCCAGCTAACTTTGGTCCCTCCGACAGAAAGTTATCCATTGAAACATCCAGTTCTGTTTTAAATTATTCCAGAGCTATCAGTTCCACCATCCAGGAACTCTTTCATGATGAATTAATCTTTTATTTGTTTGCATCTGTGACCCCATTATTCTCTCTCAGTTCCGTTTCATACATTACTTGGACTTTCTTTCTGCCATTTCCTTGATTATCTTGTATCCCTGTCTAAGATCCACTCTCGGGTATCTTCCCATCAGTGTGAAAAGCTCCAGCCTTTCCTCAACTCAAACTCCAGACACTATCCACTTGGGTGAATTCATTATTAATTAGTACATGGATTGTGCTTTCCATTGCAATGTAATTATTTCCTGTGGGGACCTGCATGTTCAAATGTTAAATGCTACCCGTGTCAATCCTGTAAATGACCTTTAACATGACTTTGTCATGTTATTAATGTCACTAAGCATAGCAGTTATAGTCTGAGGTTACACAACTAAATCACCTTGAATCATTCATTAACAGCTCTCTAAGTAACGCTTTAGAAGTTTCAATTTCTACGTACCGCTCCTGTTATAATACATAAGGCATATATTCCATTTTTACCAACTAGAATCTTCCAACGTTCATACTTTGTATGCTCATGGCCTGGTCCTTTGCAGACAATGGTAGTCACCAGCAGTTAAGGAATTGTAGAGTAACTCCCTGGGTCCCTAGTTCAGTGCTGCTCATGAGTAGGATTGATCCATCTGTGTACCTATTAAGTAACTATTAGCCAAAATCTTGAAATGTGTGGTGAAATTAGTACCGTTATTGCAACAATACTTCTTTAAATGCTATGCCGTTCCACACGGTGTCAGCCATCTCACAACGTATACATCCCATTTCTTTCATCCTTCTCATATCCTCATTCCATTGACCAGCCCACCCCCTTCTAATTACAAACCCCATCCCGTTCCACCCTTTCTATGCATTCCACACATCCTCAACCCCCAGTAAAGATTTCCAATGAGTGGAAAATCTTCCCTCATATCTTCAGTTGATCTTTTTGCTGTTTGATTGTGTTTGGTATCCAGAAATTTACAAACTTTGTGGGGTAAAAGGCAAAGTGCCCAACATGGTGCATGTCACATCTGACTCTCCGTGCACTGTGTGTTATACTTCGGTCCGAGGAAGCAAGTAACAATGGGGTGGTCTTGCCTTTAGGAATACATGTCACAATGCTGGGATAATGCTGAGTTGTCACTGTCACCTTGTGTTGTGTGGTTGAGATTGGGAATTCTGTTTTTCATCATGTACTCATGGTTCACTGGGTGAAAACCCAACTGATGTGGAGATAACAAAGGGCTAAGTAAAGGGGAAAAACAGAGTCCCATTCCTGATTGTGCAAGTTATCTTTCCACTTAACACTCCGCTACCGAGCTGAAATAGTGTTACATATGCTGATCAGTGTTGTATCTTCCAGTAATGTAATCTCACTGTTGTATAAAGCAGTTTTGTCAAAAGGCCATTTTGCTTTGAAAAGCTGCTGGTGAGATGAATAACATGTCCTCATTGTCTCCCTCAATGTTGTGCAGCTACCACTAGGAAGGTTTACGAGAAGAAGCTGGAGCAGCTGATGGACCAACGCTCAGTAACTGAGGAAAACCAGCCAAATGGGAGCACGGATTCTGATCAATACAGTGACACAGAAGAAGGTGAATAGACCCGGCTTAATGGAAACGCTATTCTTGTAAATAAAACAGAAAATTACTGGAAAAACCCAGCAAGTCTGGCAGCATGATGGCACAGTGATTAGCACTGCTGCCTCACAGAGCCAGGGACCTGGGTTCGATTCCCGGCTCAGGTCACTGTCTGTGTGGAGTTTGCACATTCTCCCCGTGTTTGCGTGGGTTTCCTCCGGGTGCTCCGGTTTCCTCCCACGGTCTCTGCTGGTTAGATGCATTGACTGTGTTAAATTCCCTCAGTGTGCCTGAACAGGCGCCAGAGTGTGGTGACTAGGGGATTTTCACAGTAACTTTATTGCGGTGTTAATGTAAGCCTACTTGTGACACTAATAAATAAACTTTAACTTTATACTTTAAAAACTTTTAGACTACAGTGAAAATAGAGTTAATATTTTGAATCGGTGTGACTTTTCAGAGGTAAAGAGAGGAGGGTAGGTCAGTGATTGGAAAGATCTCCCACTAGTCACAGACCTTCTACTCTGCTCCAGCTACTCCACAACTTCTTTCTCTCTCTCTTTAACTGAAGAAGAGTCACGCAAATTTTAAATGTTCACTCTGTTTCTCTCACCACAGATGCTACCAGACCTGTTGAGTTTTTCCAACGTGTTTCATGTTCCACCTGTTACCTTGCTCATAACTGCCAATTTATAGAAAGAAAACAAGAGATGCTCTATGGCGCTGCTACAATGCAACTCACACTCAATTTAAAGCCTCGGATTCCTGGACTTTCATTCAAGAGGGAAATGTTTACCATGAGCTTTCATTCTTGTATTATATATATTTGAAATATGAATTCCTGATGCTTACAAAAGTACCTGAGAATAGAAAAACTGCTTCTAATATCCACCACATAACAAAGCTTCTACCTCCAATATTCGTCATACATTTCACTCTGATTCTCTCGCTTCTCCTGTTAATCTGAGTTTGTAATTAACTGAATCAGATCAAAGGGATCTGAATCTTCAGTTTGGGTCAGAAGACCAACATGAACCAAGCTCTGTTCAAGTGAACTGTGACACACCAATTCCTTTTTAAAAAAACTTCCATACTATTCTGTCATCATTGACCGGCTGTTCCATATCTTCCATATCCATATAACAACCCTGTACAGTTAAACAGTCTTTGAACCACTTATACTTATTTTATACCTGTCTTAAATTTATGAGGGAGATGGAGGAACAGATTTGCAGGGAAGTTACCAAAAGGTGGATGAGTGATAGGAAATGTGTTAACGGGTGACGTTAGCTGCTCCAATAATGAATGACGGAGTCATTAAGAGCAGAGATGGGTGCATACATCTCTCATTCTTTTTGCTGTTATGAAGAGGCCAGTTTCTATAATCCCTTTTTATAACAAATTAGTTTCACTCCTCCATTTGTCTTAGTGAGCCTCTCCTGTACCTTTCCCATGACATTCGTCCTGAAGCAAGCTGTCAGTAATCAAGTGCTGTGTCATAAATGTAGCCTAACCAATGATTTATAAATGTTAATAAAAGTTGGAGTATTTCTGAAGTTTAAATTTATTATGATGCCACTTCCAATGGAACTCAGTTGAATTGATGGATCGGCAGTGAAGCAGCCAGCTGGTGTTTAAAGCCGATTCAAGTACAAATTAACCATTCATCTTGACTCCGTAGAATTTTGATCCCTCAAGTAAAACCAGAAAATGCTGGAAATACTCAACACGTACATTATCTGTGAAGAGAGAAACGGAGTTAACATTTTAGGTTGATAAAACCAACCAACTTTTAATTGTATACAGTACGCTACAAGCTTTCCCATTGTCACAGTTTGCATTAGCATTGCCAAATTTGTGTTCAACGTCAATTAAATATTTTTAAATTCTCCGTCAGTTACCTAGGCTGGACTGGTTCAGTGCTGCGTAACTGCTGTCTAATATTCTGCTTGTTTTTCCTCTGCGTGATAGATCAGGTGTGTTGGAACTCAAAAAGATTGTAGATTTCTGTGATCGGAAAGTAGTTCTAAAACTTAGTGAATGACTTAACTTTGTACTTATCTTTTGATTATTCAGAGATCATAAATGAAAATAAGGAGCTGTTTACAAGCAAGGTCAAGACTCCCATGATAACCAGGCATAGAAAAACTGAGTACAGCTGGGTAAGTGATTTAGATGGATTATTCCATAACATTTTCTGGTGCAGATGTGATACGCCTTCAGCCTATCCTTTCTGTGCTGTATTATAGGCACCTTACTCATTAACTTCAGCCTATCCTTTCTGTGCTGTATTATAGGCACCTTACTCATTAACTTCAGCCTATCCTTTCTGTGCTGTATTATAGGCACCTTACTCATTAACTTCAGCCTATCCTTTCTGTGCTGTATTATAGGCACCTTACTCATTAACTTCAGCCTATCCTTTCTGTGCTGTATTATAGGCACCTTACTCATTAACTTATCTTGGTAAATGCTGACTTACTTGGACATTTCCAGCATTTCGGATTTTTTTCTCTTTGCTACAGTTGAGGGTAGCTCTCACTGAACCAAACCAGAACTATCTGGAACTCCCTGGTATAAATGTGATATTTAGTCCTGACTTAAACTGGTGTGTGTACAAATCTTGCATATCAATTTACCTTTTTGAAAATGAGATCACAGCATCACATTTAGTAAATTGTCATTCTTTAGATTTGCTTTATGTTTTTTCTCTGCCTTCCTGTCTCTGGATTTCATAAAATCATAGAAACCCTACAGTGCAGAAGGAGGCCATTCGGCCCATCGAGTCTGCACCGATCACAATCCGACCCAGGCCCATTCCCGCAACCCCACACATTTATCCTGCTAATCCCCCTGACAGTAGGGTCAATTTATCATGGCCAATCAACCTAACCCGCACATCTTTGGACTGGGAGGAAACCGGAGCATCCAGAGGAAACCCACGCAGACACGGGGAGAACGTGCAAACTCGACACAGACAGTCACCCAAGGCCGGAATTGAACCCTTGTCCCTGGCGCTGTGAGGCAGCAGTGCTAACCACTGTGCCGCCCAAGTATAAAATGTTTTTTTGTTTTGTTAGTGATTTGGGCACTGCAAAGCTTCAAGGTTTATATTTGTTATACTTGAATGATAGACTGCAAAATTTGAGGCTTTTCTGGAAAACGTTCTGTCAACTTTAGGGACTCAAATATTTAACTATGATTGACAGGTGTAACAAGTAGGGAGAGCTGACAGTGATCCCAGTTTCAGGATCATTAGTAACCCTGAAATCATTTTTTTTGTAAGTACTCCTTTAATCCATTGCTAGTTCGAATGGAGTGTTGGAAAATTAACTGCATGCAATCATTGCATTCTTTACATCTTTCATCATCCATTCCTTTGACCTTCGATTGGTTTATTTTAATTTCTCGAATCTTGCTAGTGTGTACTTTTTTGTTGTTTACCTTTTGTTTTGAATGCAATTTTTCCATATAAACTTATTTAATCTTGTTGGGATTGGAGATAATTGTGTACAGGACACTGGAACTGAGGTGAAAAAGAAACTGAGACCCTTATGTGTAGAATGGTGCATTGGAGTTCAGGGAAAGCAGTATTTGGCGCCTAGTGTGAGGTCATACGTTTTGGTCGGAAAAATGGGAAGGTGACTTATTATCTAAATGGGGAGAGACTTCGCGGTGCAGAGGGATCTGGGTGTCCTCGTTCATGGGTCACAGAAAACTAGCATGCAGGTACAGCAGATAATAAAGAAAGCAAATGGAATGTTGGCATTTATAGCTAAAGGAATAGAATATAAAGGTGAGGAAGCATTGTTGTAACTATACAAGGCATTGGTGAGGCCGCACCTGGAGTATTCTGCACAGTTTTGGTCCCTTTATTTGAGGAAAGATGCAGTGGCATTGGAGGCAGTTCGGAGGAGGTTCACGAGATTGATTCCAGAGATGAGGGGCTTGTTGTGTGAAGAGTGATCGAACAGTTTAGGCCCATACCCTCTGTAATTTAGAAAGAATGAGGGGAGATCAAATTGAGCTGCCATGATTAATACTGGTCCTGTCTCCCAGCCTTGGTAGAGGAAAAGTGATTTAATTTTAGTTTTTTCTTTGCACCAGAATGCTTGAATGGTGTGTGGCGTAACTTCTGTAAATCTTAACAAATATTTTCTGCAGGAGAAACAGAGAACAGAGGAGCTGTTGAACTGCTGTACCGAAAAGCAGCCATCCTGGCAAATGAGAACTCTGAGCAGTAACCGGGGAAGTTGCTAACTCCTGTATCACACAGAGTGGACTCTCTGCTCCTTCAATAGCACCTCTCTGGGGTTGTGGGTCTTTTGTTTTTATTGCTTTAAGTTCAGTTACTGCATCTAAACTTGCAATGAAAGCTTTACAATCATGTTTCATTTTATAGGTTGAACAAAAAGAAGTAATAAAGGACAGTCTGCTGGAAGAAATGTTCCCTAATCAGGCACCAACGCCTACTGGAATCAGGTAGGCTAGAGAACAAAGAAAGAAAATTACAGCACAGGGACAGGCCCTTCGGCCCTCCAAGCCTGCACCGAACATGCTGCCCGACTGAACTAAAACCCCCTACGCTTCTGGGGACCATATCCCTCTATTCCCATCTCATTCATGTACTTGTCAAGTCGCCCCTTAAAAGTCACTACCGTATCCGCTTCCACTACCTCCCCTGGCAATGAGTTCCAGGCACCCACCACTCTGTGTAAAACATCTGCCTCGTACATCTCTTTTAAAACTTGCCCCTCGTACCTTAAAGCTATGCCCCCTAGTAATTGACTCTTCCACCCTGGGGAAAAGCTTCTGACTATCCACTCTGTCCATGCCTCTCATAATCTTGTAGACTTCTATCAGGTCTCCCCTCAACCTCCGTCACTCCAGTGAGAACAAACAAGGTTTCTCCAACCTCTCCTCATAGCTAATGCCCTCCATACCAGGCAACATCCTGGTAAATCTTTTCTGTACCCTCTCCAAAACCTCCCCATCCTTCTGGTAGTGTGGCGATCAGAATTGAACACTATATTCCAAATGCGGCCTAACTAAGGTTCTATAAAGCGTCAATATGACTTGCCAATTTTTAAACTCAATACCCCGGCCGATGAAGGCAAGCATGCCGTATGCCTTCTTGACTACCTTCTCCACCTGCATTGCCACTCTCAGTGACCTGTGTACCTGTACACCCAGATCCCTCTGCCTATCAATACTCCTAAGGGTTCTGCCATTTACTGTATATTTCCTATCTGTATTAGACCTTCCAAAATGCATTACCTCACATTTGTCTGGATTAAACTCCATCTGCCACCTCTCCGCCCAAGTCTCCAACTGATCTATATCCTGCTGTATCCTCTGATGGTCCTCATTGCTATCTGCAAATCCACCAACCTTTGTGTCATCCGCAAACTTACTAATCAATCCAGTTACATTTTCCTCCAAATCATTTATATATATTACAAACAGCAAAGGTCCCAGCACTGAGCCCTGAGGAACACCACTTGTCACAGCCCTCCATTCAGAAACGCACCCTTCCACTGCTACCCTCTGTCTTCTTTGACCGAGCCAGTTTTGTATTCACCTTGCTAGCTCACCTCTAATCCCATGCTACTTCACCTTCTGCACCAGTCTGCCATGAGGGACCTTGTCAAAGGCCTTACTGAAGTCCATGTAGATAACATCCACTGCCCTACTCTCATCAATCATCTTCGTCACTTGCTCGAAAAACTCGATCAGGTTCATGAGACATGACCTCCCCTTCACAAAACCATGTTGCCTCTCACTAATATGTCCACTTATTTCCAAGTGGGAATAAATCCAGTCTCGAAGAATCCTCTCCAATAATTTCCCTACCACCTGATGTAAGGCTCACTGGTCTGTAATTACCTGGATTATTCTTGCTACCCTTCTTAAACACAGGAACAACATTGGCTATTCTCCAATCCTCTGGGATCTAAAAGCTAGTGGCTTTTGCTACCAAATAAACCTGTTGGACTTTAACCTGGTGTTGTTAGACTTCTTACTGTGACCTCCCCTGGAGCCAGTAAGGATACAAAGATTTCTCTCAAGGCCCTAGCAATTTCCTCCCTTGACTCTCTCTGTATTCTGGGGTATATCCCATCAGGCCCTGGAGACTTGTCTACCTTGATGTTTCTCAAGAACCCCAATACCACCTCCTTTTTGATCTCAACATGACTCAAACTATCTACACATCTTTTCCCAGACTCATCATCCACCAAGTCCTTCTCTTTGGTGAATACTGACGCAAAGTACTCATTTAATACCTCGTCCATTTCCTCTGGCTCCACACATAGATTCCCTTCCTTGTCCTTGAGTGGGCCAATCCTCTCCCTGGCTACCCTCTTGTTCTTTATATATGTGTAAAAAGCCTTGGGATTTTCCTTAATCCTGCTGGCCAATGCTTTTTCATGACCCCTTTTAACTCTTCTTACTCCTTGCTTAAGTTTCTTTCTACTTTCCTTGTATTCCACACTTGCTTCATGTGTTCCCAGCCTCCTAGCTTTGACAAATGCTTCCTTTTTCTCTTTGAATAGGCTCACAATATCTCTCGTATCCAAGGTTCCCAAAACTTGCCAAACTTATCCTTCATCCTTACAGGAATGTGCCGGTCCTGAATCCCTATCAACTTACACTTGGAAGCCTCCCACATGCCAGATGTTGATTTGCCCTCAAACATCTGCCCCCAATCTACATTCTTCAGTTCCTGCCTAATATTGTTGTAATTAGCCTTCCCCCAGTTTAGCACCTTAACTTGAGGATTACACTTATCTTTATCCATCAGTACCTTAAAGCTTACTGAATTGTGGTCACTGTTCCCGAACTGCTCCCCTACTGAAACATTGACCACCTGGCCGGGCTCATTCCCCAATACCAGGTCCAGTATGGCCCCTTCCTTAGTTAGACTATCTACATAATGTTTCAGGAAGCTCTCCTGGATGCTCCTTACAAACTCTGCCCCATCCACGCCCCTAGCACTAAGTGAGTCCCAGTCAATATCGGGGAAATTAAAATCTCTCACCACAACAACCCTGTTACTTTTATATCTTGCCAAAATCTGCGTACCTATCTGTTCCTCAATCTCCCGCTGGCAGTTGGATGGCCTATAGTAAACCCCCAACATTGTGACTACACCTTTCCTATCCCTGAGCTCTACCCATATTGCTTCGCTGTATGAGCCCTCCAAGGTGTCCTCCCGGAGTACAGCCTTAACCAGTAGTGCAACTCCTCCACCCCTTTTACATCCCCCTCTATCACGCCTGAAACATCTTTATCCTGGAATGTTAAGCTGCCAATCCTGTCCTTCCCTTAACCAAGTCTCTGTAATGGCAACTACATCATAGTTCCTGGTACTAATCTAAGCTCTAAGTTCATCTGCCTTACCTGTAACACTTCTCGCATTGAAACAAATGCACTTCAGTCCACCAGACCCTCTCTGATTTGCAATCCCACCCTGCCTGCTCTTTCTCTGAGTCTTACTGGCCCTACTCTCTCGTTCCCCTTCAGCTAATTCACCTTTGCTTTGGGTCCCACCCCCCTGCCAAACTAGTTTAAATCCTCCCATGTGACGCTAGCAAACCTCCCGGCCAGAATATTTGTGCCCCTCCAGTTTTGATGCAACCCGTCCTTCTTGTACAGGTCCAACCTGCCCTAGAAGAGACCCCAATGGTCCAGATATCTGAAACTCTCCCTCCTACACCAGCTGTTTAGCCACATGTTGAGCTGCACTATCTGCCTATTCCTAGCCTCACTGGCACGGGGCACAGGGAGTAATCCTGAGATTACAACTCTAGAAGTCCTGCTTTTTAACTTTCTACCAGCTCCCTAAACTGCTGCTGCAGGACCTCATCACTCTTCCTGCCTATGTCGTTAGTACCAATATGTACCACAACCTCTGGCTGTTCACCCACCCCCTTCAGAATGCTTTCTGCCCGTTCAGAGACATCCTGGACCCTGGCACCAGGGAGGCAACAGACCATCCTGGAGTCTCTTTCATGTCCACAGAAATGCCTATCTGTACCCCTAACTATAGAGTCCCCATAACTATAGAGGCTGCTGTTCTTTTTAAGTCGTTCAGTAATGTTTTGGAAGCTAGTTGCTGTGGTGTCCCCTCAGTCGCATCACAAAATTTTCACCTGCTGTACCTAAAATGGAATATCTTACAGGGATTTCAATTCCTGGGACACTGGCAGCAGTATTAAAAGTTTAAAAACTGTTCCATTGGGACAGACTCCATATAAACCTGGCTGGAACTATCATCCTGGCGAATCAAGTAATTGGGTTTTAACTTAAAAATGAGAGAGGGAGAGTTCAAGTAATCAATCCACAAGTCTGATGAGAAGAATCAAGTCTCTAGAACAGAGCAGCAATTTGGATAAAATAAAGCGGTTGTATAGCAAGAGACTTGGAGTTTAACAGTGATAATCGGGGCAGTTCTGACTCGGGCTACACCAGGGAAAAACGTAATAAAAAGCTCAAATTAAAGGTGCTATATATGAATGCGCAAATCACGTGTGACCAGATGACTTAATGCACAAGTAGAGATAAATGGGCTAATCTAATAACCTTTACTGAAACATGGTTTTAGGACAACCAAGGTTGGGAGCTAAATATTTTTAGAAAAAATGTAAAAGGAGGAGGGTAGCCCTAGTAATGAAAGATGAGGTAAAGACAATAGAAAGAAAGGACTCAATGCAGAAAATCAGGATGTTGATTCAGTATGACTGAAGCTATGAAATAAAAGGGCAAGTAATAATACTGGTGGGAATAGGTTATAGCTGCACATTGCGCGCACACACACACACGCACACACACACACACACACACACACGCCCACCCCACCCCCCCCCCCCCCCACCCCCCCCCCCCACCACCACCACCAGACGCGCGCGCACGCACATACACACCTAGCACCCGCGGTTAAACAGGGTATAAATGTATAAATCAGGAAATTATTACATTATCCTTGTTGCCCTTTAATCCTGGTGGATCTTAATTTCATAGACTGGGCGAACCAAATTGGCGAAAGTGACTCTGAGAACACGTCTAGGAATGTCTTTGAGACAGTTTTCTGGGACAAAATGTTGAAGAATGAACAAGAAAACAGTATTTTTAGATGAAGGTTTTGTAATGAGAAAGGAGTAATTTGTCATTTTCTCACAATGCACCTTCTGGAGGAAGAGTGATCGTGATGGAATTTCACTTCAAGTTTCTGAATGATGTGGTTAAATCGGAAACTTGTGGTCTTAAAGTTAAACAAAGTCAGGTATTAAGTTTTGAGAGGTGAATTGGCTAAGGGAAAATGGGGAATTAGAATAAAAGATATGATGAAATGAAAAATGCCTTCATTCTGTGTTGTGAATCTTTGGAATACTCTATCTCATGCTCGTTTGTCAAATGTATTCAAGACTGAGTTGATTGACTTTGAGCGTTCTTAGAATCAATGAATCTGGGGATAGGGTGAGAAAGTGGAGTTGATTCAACCATGATCCAATTGAATGGCAGAGCAGGCTAGTTGGACCATTTGGTTTACTACCACTACTTGTATTCTGTACAGCAATCCTACAAATTCAAATAGTGAATTTTGGCTACCATAGATGTTGGTGTATTGGTCAGACTAGAAACTACCCCACCTGGCCCATAGAAACCATAGAAACCCTACAGTGCAGAAAGAGGCCATTTGGCCCATCGAGTCTGCACCGACAACAATCCCACCCAGGCCCTATCCCCATATCCCTACATATTTACCTGCTAATCCCTCTAACCCTCACATTTACCCACTAATCCCTCTAATCTACACATCCCGGGACACTAAGGGGCAATTTAGCTTGGCCAATCAACCTAACCCGCACATCTTTGGACTGTGGGAGGAAACCGGAGCACCCGGAGGAAACCCACGCAGACACGGGGAGAATGTGCAAACTCCACACAGACAGTGACCCGAGCCAGGAATCGAACCCAGGTCCCTGGAGCTGTGAAGCAGCAGTGCTAACCACTGTGCCACCGTGCCGCCACAATTAAAATCCATCCAAAAAAGTATGGAAGTGAACCACTGATGTGGGTGGCTGCCATTTTTGTTATTTGTCAAGTGGTCTGCTCTACATGGTCGTGTCTTAAACTCCTGCACATTTTTACAACACAGTCGGTACTGCCTGCTTGATCCCTTGTACCCAGTGAGAAGTAAAACATCCATTTGAGGCTGATGATGAATGCAAGTAGAACATGTCATTGAATCATAGAATCTCTGCAGTGCAGAAGGAGGCCATTCAGCCCATCAAGCCTGCAGCGACAACAATCCCACCTAGGCCCTATCCCCATAACCCCACATAATTACCCAACCAGTCCCCCTGACACCAAGGGGTAATTGAGCATGGCCAATCAACCTAACCCACACAACTTTGGAGTGTGGGAGGAAACCAGAGCAGCCAGAGGAAACCCACACAGACACGGGGAGAAAGTTCACACTCGACACAGTAAACCGAGGCCGGAATTGAACCGGGGTCCCTGGCGCTGTGAGGCAGCAGTGCTAACCACTCTGCCACCATGGCGCCCCGTGAGTGCCATTGGTGAAAAGGTCAACAAAAACATGATTGTTGGTGTTAATAAAAATTGGGCTGGTCTTATACATAGCAATTCACAATACATATTTTGTGATTATTGATTTTAGTACAATAGATATCCATTTTCCTACTTTGTTCATATATAAATATTCTATGTTTAACATAGAGGGTGAAGTCACAAAGCAGCTAGTGAAACATGCATATTCTGTCAGCTAGTTGTTTTTGATATGCTGCCAGTGGCTGAATCTGCATTTGGTAACAATTAGGAAGATTAATATTTGCTTTAAAATTTTGTCAGCAAGCAAAAAGTAATTTAAATGAACTGGTAACCTGTACAGAAACTATGATTGATGTACACATAGCCAGGCTAATTGGTGGATGTAAGCACATAGACCCTGAATATTGCTAGCAGCTAAATGTCCAGCCTCGCTTTGATCATCCTGAGTCTTGATCTCCTGGAAAGCACAGGCCAATTTAAAATCTAAAGATCATATCAACGTGCTGGGGTTTACCCAATCTCATTTGATTTGATTTATTATTGTCACATGTATTAACATACAGCGAAAAGTCTTGTTTCTTGCGTGCTATACAAAGCATACCGTTCATAGAGAAGGAAACGAGAGATTGCAGAATGTAGTGTTACAGTCATAGCTAGGGTGTAGAGAAAGATCAACTTAATGCAAGGTAAGTCCATTCAAAAGTCTGACAGTAGCAGGGAAGAAGCTGTTCTTGAGTCAGTTGGTACGTGACCTCAGACTTTTGTATCTTTTTCCCGACGGAAGAAGGTGGAAGAGAGAATGTCTAGGGTGCGTTGGGTCCTTAATTATGCTGGCTGCTTTGCTGAGGCAGCAGGAAGTGTAGACAGGGTCAATGGATGGGAGGCTGGTTTGCGTGATGGATTGGGCTACATTCATGACCTTTTGTAGCTCCTTGCAGTCTTGGTCAGAGCAGGAGCTATACCAAGCTGTGATACAACCAGAAAGAATGCTTTCTATGGTGCATCTGTAAAAGTTGGTGAGAATTGTAGATGACATGCCAAATTTTCTTAGTCTTCTGAGAAAGTAGAGGCGTTGGTGGGCTTTCTTAACTATAGTGTCGGCATGGGGGGACCAGGACAGGTTGTTGGTGATCTGGACACCTAAAAACTTGAAACTCTCGATCCTTTCTACTTCATCCCCATTGATGTAGATAGGAGCATGTTCTTCTTTACGCTACCTGAAGTCGATGATAATCTCCTTCGTTTTGTTGGCATTGAGGGAAAGATTATTGTTGCCGCACCAGTTCACCAGATTCTCTCATTCCTGTACTCTGTCTCATCGTTGTTTGAGATCCGACCCACTACGGTGGTGTCGTCAGCAAACTTGAAAATCGAATTGGAGGTGAATTTGGCCACACAGTCATATGTGTATAAGGAGTGTGGTAGAGGCTGAGAACACAGCCTTGTGGGGCACTGGAAAAGGTCCCTGAATATCAAAAGGTAACCCTCAAAATATGTATATATATATTTGTTCCTTGGCCTAGTTTATGCAACTTGTACTCATCATTTAGCTCTCTTAGCCCCTACATCATTCTGGTGGATCTGTGCCATACTCTCCAAGGCCAACATATCCTCCTTGAGTTGCTAAGTCTAATTCTGAATGCTCTACTCTAGACGATGTCCAACCTGAGTTTTTATGTAACTATAGTGTTGGAATTCTGGACCCGAACCCCAAGGTATATTATAAAGCCAGACTAGACCTCAACAATTTTTGGCATAGTTAGTGTAGAACATCCTGAAGCTATCGATGAGACTTTGCAGAGAGAGACTTATTTAAGCAGTATTTAAGCAGCTCCAGTCGGCAACCAACACAGCTCTTTCTCTGTTACAAAACAAGCTCCTCCCTTCAACCTTACGATCATATGACCCTGTGTACCTAAACACGCCTTCCATTACTTTAATCAAAAAACCCAGGGGTCCTCTCTATTTAAAAACAAGAGTGCATTAGCCTTCTGTTAAATAGACACTACATAGCTGAAATGAGTAATTATGCTGCTTTCTCAGCATCTGAGCTGCATTCCTACCAGACATGCTGACTGCCTGTAGAAAAAACTGAATCTTAAAACATTCTACAGAAACACAAGCTATATCATCAGCGCAGTATCGTCACAAATATCCACACACGTTAATGATTCCTCTACTCTGACCTCTAAATCTCCCTGCTGCTCCACAGTCCCTAGTTTCTCATAGGTTATAATATATTCTGATCTAAATTTCTTGACTTCAAAGCAGATATATTTTCCTACAATGAACTCTCATCTACTAGAGTTATCATTTACTCAATCTATCAATGTCCCTTTACAACTTTCTGCTCTCCCCTGTATTACTGTGCTACTAACTTATGTTATCAAATTTGAAAATGCAGTTCTTTATACTTTCATCTAATATATTTACAAACATAGTGGAAAATCTGCTGATCTGTAGTGAATGCCACCAGCTACGTTTTGCCTGGAGCGTGTATCCCTGTTATCTTCATTCTGTCTATAACCAATTCCCATTCAGGTGCAATTCAATGTACAAATGTCCCTCAGTCCAGTGGATTACTTTCTGGAATTTGTTCAGTGACGTGTATCGTGCATTGAACTTGGTAATTATAGTCCTACACTCACTCCATACTTTGATGTGAACTTTGTATCAAACAGATAGGCATCAGCATGTCATGCTGTTTGCTGCCAGTTCTTTACATTAACAATGTGCTGTGCCAATGAATTTTTGTTTTGATTTTCTCACCACAATGGGTGAAAATTATTGTGGAGCCATCAACTAGCTGCACTATCATTATCTCAGAGTCACACACCTTGTATGAGATTCTGCCAGTATCTGACAGAGGTCGTGTAGTTGTGCTGAGGGTCCGTGATTAACTTAAATTTTACTCGGCGCTTTAACATTCTAAATAACTAAACTCTTTTTTTGCAAGAAACAAACCAGTTATTCTTGTATCCCCAACCTTGATCTCCCAAACCCGGTAACTTCAACATAACTATTGAGTGGCCATTTGTGATTAAACTCTACAATTTAATGTAATGCTTTAAAAACTTTCATTCTATACTGTGTAGCAGGTATAGTTCACTCAAAGCCAGGAATGAAATCTTAATATTCCAGGTTACCAGGTATTCTAGAATGAAAGAGAAAGGGGAGAGTCTGGTAGTATTGATTAAGAACAATATTACCATTCTAAATATGATTTATTCTGGTTGTAGAACTGAATCTATTTGGTAGTCTACTTATTGTGGGAGCTGTCCTAGCTGAGCTCAATTCAGACCTTGCAGACATGCACGCTCACGTACTTGCACACACACAAATGTACATTCCTGGCAAGAGTCATTGAATGGGGATCAAGCTCATCTCAATAATTCTTGGTGTCCTGAAAAAGGATTGAACCTGGAGCCTTCCAGGGCTGGGTTACTACTCACTGGAAACATTGGGCCATTAGGGATCAAGCAAATATATAGAGTTTTTAAATGAGCCCATTGCTCTTAAAAACCTAAGTGCAGTTGAAAGTTTTAAGATCTGTATCAAATTTAAAATATCCTAATTTTTTATTTGCTCCATTCTGCCTGACTTTTCATAGTGCCACTTGCCGGAGACCAATCAGAGGGGCTGCTGGGAGACCAGTTGAGTTCATGTTCAAGGATGCACTTCCAAGAAGGCCTGTCCCTAAAGTTCAGCCAGTGACACAGGTCAAGCCAGAGAAGAGTAAAAATCAACGCCAAGTCTCCATTTGGATGCAAATTGTGGTGCTTCTCATTGTTGCTTTCTTCCTGTTCTTGGTTTATCAAGCTATGGAAACAAACAAAAGGAATCCATTCCCCGTCATCCCTGAAGATTCCTCTAAGGCAGCGGCTGGCAGTCACCATTGAGGAAGCTTAATCATCAGTAGTATATCCTCGAGTTCAGATGTGAACATACAGTTTTGTTTTTTGTATTGGAACAGAGATTAGGGAGTAGGGGGATTACTGGGAGGAAAGTGAGCATGTTTAATAAAGGCAGAAGAGGAAAATGGACATCTGATTTCTGCTTTAGAGATGGACTGTATCAAGTCTCTGTGCCATATAAGGAAAAACATTTTAAAATTACAACCTCAGACTTTTTTGTAAACTATTTTTCTAAACTTAGAATTTCTTTTTTTTAATTGATCATGGCATAATTGGTACAATGAGATGCTACAGAGTAGTGACTAATGAGGGTGGTAAAGTCAATAGTAATGTTAAATCTTTTATACCTTTTGAAATGTGGTTAGACTGGGCACGAGGTCAAAGATCTGTGTTCTAAAATTCATGCTGTGATGCAGGTAATGATGAATTGTGTTGGTCTGGTAGAATGAGGATTGAACTAGAATAAAAGTGTTCTACATTATTACCTATGACAGGAAGTACATCTACTTTGGCAGAACGTGTTTGAAAAACATTGCATCTTTCAGTAAAGAACTTAATTGGATCGAACTACAAATTACATCATGAGTCTTGGCATATACCAATCTGTGGCATCAGATAATCTTCATTGTTCATTGCTATCGTTACTATGACAATTTCATTGTTTAATGTTAGATTACATGAGTATACTTGTGTATTTTAATTGTCTAGAACCATGTCTTTTTAGAAGTCTATTTATTAGCAATACTAAATGTTCATGTTAAAATAAAATGACTAAAATAATGGTTACCATGTAGCTCATATACAATTTACTAATAGCATTTTTCTTTCTTGACAACATTCCAACACACTCTGCTGAGCTCTGATGAAGGGTCATCCGGACTCAAAATTTTGGCTCTATTTTCTCCACAGATGCTGTCAGACCTGCTGAGTTTCTCCAGCATTTTTTGCTTTTGACTCCAACAGTCCTTCGTGATTCTCCTCATTGGCCACTATATATTTGCTGGAATCCAGTTTGTGTGGATATCCTGCTTTGATGAAGAGTCCTTTGAACTCAAAACGTTAACTCTATTTCTCTCTCCACAGATGCTGCCAAACTTGCATGGTTTTTCCAGCATTGTCTGTGTTTCTGTGGATATCCTGGTGTTTCTACCAAGATTACAGTGGCCATTTGGCCAACCCTTGTCTTTGGAGCTGAATGCTTTGCTCTATTGAATGTTTGACAGTACCTGGTTTTACAGTCTTTAAATGTACCTAGCTGTGTGTTGGGGAACAATTAACGGTGATATATATTTCTACATTGGAACTTTTCATTGCAATAATTTGTCCAGTTTTCATACAAGTACAATTTTGTCATCTTACCTATAAATAAGGGCAACTAGGTGGGCATGAAAGCTGAGCTACCTGAATTGAACTGTGATATTAGGCTAGTGGATAGATCAATAGCGGTGAGGGGGGGTGCTCCACTTTCCTCCCACAGTCCAAAGATGTGCAGATTAGTGGAGTGAATACAGTGATAGGGTGGTGGTGGGGCTGGACCTGGATAAGATGCACTTCGGAGAGATGGTGCAGACTCAATGGGTCGAATGGTATTCTGTGGGAATTTCATAAAGTAGTTTGAGACCAGCTTTATCTGTAAATGTAACCACATGGCTAGTGGAGTAAAAGAAGTGCAGTAGAACAGCTGCAATGGAGAAGCAGCCAAAGGAGCGGGAGTGGGCTGAAGTTATTCTGAAATTTTTACTGGTGCAAGGTAAAATGAGATAAATTATGATAATAGGACAAGTAAAGAAAAATATCTATTGAGGAGATGGGAATCTCAGTATCTAGCAACAGCTGCTGCCAACAAACTGGGATGTACTGGTTATGATCTGAAATTATTGAACAGTGTTGAGTACAAAGGCTGTAAAGTGTCCATTCAAATGATGAGATGCTATTCCTGAAGCTTCTGTTGAACTTCATCAGAGCAGTGTGGGCGGTACGGTGGCACATGGTTAGCACAGCTGCCTCTCAGCGCCACGGACCCGGGTTCAATTCTGGCCTCAGGTCACTGCGGATTTTGCACATTCTCCCCTTGTCGTGTGGGTTTCCTCTGGGTGCTCTAGTTTCCTCCCACACTCCAAAGATGTGTGGGTTAGGTGGATTGGCTATGCTAAATTGACCCTTAGTGTCAGGGGGACTAATAGGGTAAATGTGTGGGGTTATGAGAATAGGGCCTGGATGAGATTGTGGTTGGTACAGATTTGATGGGCCGAATGGCCTCCTGTACTGTATGATTCTATGACACATCATGGCTTTCAAAAGGCAATTGTGGGACAAAAGAGGAAAAAGCAGGGGAGTGGGGCTAGTTGAGTTGCTCTTGCAGAGAGCTGGTACGGATATGATGGGTTGAATAATTATAGCACAGAAGGAAGCCATTCTATAAACATTTCCTGCATCTATACTAATGCCTTTACATCCTGCCTCCAGTACGGCACCCAAAATTGGACATTCTGTTCAAATTGAGGACTTCCTTACTATTCAGAGTAAGAACAGCCACCAGGTGGAGGACGGTGGTGGTGGATGCGGACTAGTTGAACCTCAAAGAAAGGAGCGCACCCTCAGGCTGTTCATGATGGATAAGAGGTGAAGAGGCATTAGACATCTGTCACTAAAAACAATATGCTCGGGACAGGAAATGTTAAAAATGTAGGTGAGGACCGGAGAGAAAGAAATTAAAATAGGAAGAAAGTAGTCCCATGGGGCAAGAACAGATTCAAAGAGCTATCTGCATTTAATAACCCAGGCTGGTCAGAAGGAGATGGGACATCTGCTGAGATAAATATCCCACAACCTTCCTTTCCATTGCTCATGGCTGAGAGATTTAACAGTGTTTGGAATCTAGACAATGGATGCATGTCCTTTGTCAAAGACTTGGAGAGGTGGGAGTCATGTGACATGGACCTCTGGCTCGTAGAACAAGTAACAAAAGATAAAGTCATCACAGTCCCAGATCACCATAGGCTGCTGTCCCCTTTGGGGGGGGGGGGGGGGCAGGGAGAGCTGACTGGTGGTGATTTAACCTGAGGATCACCAGACCTCAGACTAGGGGCAAGGTTGAGAAGACGGGCCTTCATGAATAACCTCAGCTGGTACAGGAATTGAGCCCACGCTGAATGTAAAGTGTCAACTGGCTGTATAACAAATGAAGGGATGACCTAAGTCGTGATAATTTAAGGCAGAGCGATACTTACAAATAATCAAAGAGTAAGATGGTGCTAAACATGATACAAACAAATTCAGGAAATTACCACTTGCACATTCTACAAAGTCATCTAGACCCCTCTTGGGCAGCACAGTGGTTATTAGCACTGGGTTTGATTCTTGGCTTGGGTCACTGTGTGGAGTTTGCATGTTCTCCCCGTGTCTGTATGGGTTTCCCCCAGGTGCTCCAGTTTCCTCCCATATTCTGGAAGACGTGTCGGTTAGGTGCATTGGCTGTGCTAAATTCCCCCTCGGTGTACCCGAACAGGCGCCGGAGTGTGGCGACTAGGGGATTTTCACAGTAACTTCATTGCAGTGTTGCAGTAAGCCGACTTGTGCCTAATAAATAAACTGACTCTATGAAGGGCATCTTTTGCCTGTATCCCAGTCCATGTGACAATCACACGCCGGGCTGTCTCTGCGGCTGCGCACTGAGCACGGCCCACTGAGCTTCCGGTCCACGTGCTCCCTCCCCGCAGCCAATCAGCGGCGGGGTGCCGGGCGGTGCGTCACGGTGACGTATATAATCAGCCCTCCCCCTCCCCAGCCGCCGCCATTTTGTCCGCGGTTCCTGGAGGTCCCGGTCTTTATCATCGTGCCGCTCCGGCTCCTGGTCACCCCCAGCCCGTTCCGGCATGATCTCCTCCGCCCTGCTCGCTGTCGGCGCGGCTAATCCCTTCAGCTCGCCCCGTTTCCAGCTGCTCCCTGACAACGGAGCCGCCCCCACGGCCCAAGCCGCAGGCTCAAGCCCCCTCACCGCTGCTCCCGCTGGCCGCCGCTTCGCTGCTGCCGCTACAGGTAAGGCCCCCCCTCCTGGGGGAGGGAGGCTGGCCGACCGCTCCGGCCCAACTCAGTCCCTCAGTGGTGGTGAGGGTCCCGCGGCCGAACATTGGCGTCAGGCCTGGGCTGCCCTTGGCCGGTGACCTCTGCGCTAGGCGGCTCCTCCAGTGTGAGGGACCCAGACCGAGTGGGGAGGAATGAAGCTTCCCCCGGGGAGGTAGAGGGGGCAATAACCCGGGGGCAGTAACAGGGGGACGGGTAGTGGGAATCTGGAACTCTGTCTCAAAGGCTGCCAGAAGCAGAGAGAGCTTGGAGTAAATGTCCATGACCCCCAAGGCAGCAGGACACTATAATAGATAGGGTGGTTAAGGCAACATGAGACTTGTCCTTTTATTAACCAAAGCATTGAGTATAAGAGCTGGGAGGTTGTGATGGAGCTGTCTGAAACGCTGGTTGAGCCACAGCTGAAGCAGTGTGTGCAGTTCTGGTCACCACACTATAGGAAGGATGTGATTGTGCTGGAGAGGGTGCAGAGGAGACTCACCAAGATGTTGCCTGGATGGAACAATTATTTTATGAAGAGAGACTGGTTAAGTTGAGATTGTTTTTCTTGGAGCAGAGAAGACTGAGGGGGGACTGGAATGAGGTGTATAAGATTGAGGTGTATAAGATTGAGGGGCACAGATGGGAAGTAACTTTTCCCCTTGGTAAGGGACAGAAGATTTAAAGGAGATTTGAGAAAGACCTTTTTCACCCAGAGGTGTTGGGAGTCAGTAAATCATGACCTGTAAGATTGATTGCGGTGGCAATGGCAAAAATCACTACGGTATACAAGGCTACGGACCAAGTGCTGAAAAATGGAATTAGAATGATGGTTGATGGCCGGTGCAAACATAGGCCCTTTTATGTACTGTAAAGCTCTCGGTATGACTCTGTTACACTCCACCCCAGCTTTCTCTCTTTCCTACCCCTCCCCCCTGCTCTCTATCCCCTCCCCAGCTCTATCTCACCTTTGCTTCCCCTTCATTTTCATACTCTTCTTTCCCACACAGAGCAGGAAGAGTATAGCTGTGAATATGGCTCCACTCGCTTCTATGCCCTGTGTGGTCTGGGTGGGATCCTCAGCTGCGGCACAACTCACACTGCTGTGGTGCCTTTGGATCTGGTGAAGTGCAGAATTCAGGTTTGTGGTATGGTGCATGGTCTCCTGGCACTAGGGGTGGAGGAACTGGAATGCCCAGCTTGGCTGTCTCTGGACAGATGCTGCCTGAGCATCTTTCTGATGATGTGGAGATGCCGGCGTTGGACTGGGGTAAACACAGTAAGAAGTTTAACAACACCAGGTTAAAGTGCAACAGGTTTATTTGGTAGCAAAAGCCACACAAGCTTGCGGAGCTCCAAGCCCCTACTTCAGGTGAGTGGGAATTCTGTTCACAAACAGGACATATAAAGACACAGACCCAATTTACATGAATAATGGTTGGAACATGTCCAACCATTATTCATGTAAATTGAGTCTGTGTCGTTATATGTCCTGTTTGTGAACAGAATTCCCACTCACCTGAAGAAGGGGCTTGGAGCTCCGCAAGCTTGTGTGGCTTTGGCTACCAAATAAACCTGTTGGACTTTAACCTGATGGTGTTAAACTTCTTACCATCTTTCTGATGCCCGAAACCCAATCCTGTGTGTTGCATGTTGAGTCGACTAACTGCATGGTGTGTCTTTTGTTTTATTCTAACTGCAGAAGAATACAGCTGCGAATATGGCTCCTCCAAGTTTTATGCTTTGTGTGGATTTGGAGGTATCCTGAGTTGTGGTCTAACACACACCGCTGTTGTGCCCTTGGATCTGGTGAAGTGTCGCATTCAGGTATGTATTTCATTTTAACGTGAGCTCTCAGACCAAAGCCTATCTTTCTCGGGAAAAGCATGAGTGTCACATGGTTTGATTTTGTAACCATTTTGATCCCTACATTGCTTGACTGGTGATGTAATTTTTGGAAAAATTGCTATTTAGTTATAAAAATGATGGTTTTGTTAAATTGGATAACTTATGACTGTCACTTGTAAGAATCAAATATGATGTGGAGTTGCTGACGTTGGACTGGGGTAGGCACAGTAAGTAGTCTCAACACCAGGTTAAAGTCCAACAGGTTTATTTGGTAGCTCAAGCTTTCGGAGTGCCGCTCCTTCATCAGGTGAATGCAGGATTTGTTTCACAAACCGGGCATATATAGACACAAACTCAATTACAAGATAATGGTTGGAATGCGAGTCTTAACAATTCACACCTCTTTAACCTGTGCTTAACCCTCTCTCCACTCACATTGTCTGCACCTGTAATGTGAGTGGAGAGAGGGTTAAGCACAGGTTAAAGAGGTGTGAATTGTTAAGACTCGCATTCCAACCATTATCTTGTAATTGCGTTTGTGTCTGTATATGTCCTGTTTGTGATTTTTATTCTCACACTATAGCTTAACTACCTGCATAAGTTATGCAGTAGGCCTCACAATAATGCATTCTGCGTTTTTGATGAGCTTCATGCTGTTTCATTGCTTCTTCTAGTTGTTGTGGAGTTGCATCCGGAAGTTTGTCAAAGTTTTCTTCTGGGCGGATGTCCATTTTGTGATTTGGTTAAAATGTTTTTTTTAAAATCCAAACCGGAAACTGAGTGGAGGCTTTATAGAGTCTTTATAGAGTCTGATCCAGTTTCTCTTGGGTGACCTCATGCAGTTCACCTTGCATAGAATTTATTAAGAATGAATTAGTATTTGTACAGTGTACCAAGGTCATTCGCAGGTAATAAATTAGATTTTGAATTGACGTTGAGTGCATATTTTGTCCACCGCAAGGTCCTGCAAGCAGCCGAGATGATGACCTATATGACCTTGACTTAAAAAGACTTGTTTGTTTGTTTGAAAAATACCCCCCCGCCCCCAAGCTCATTGTAAAATAACAAGCTGCCTGAATTTAAAATCTTCTTCCACCCATTGAATACAGCAGACAATCTCAATGCAGGGTTTGAATCCAGGCCCTTCTGAATCATGATGGTTGTCAGTGTGGAGTCAAGCTGACAGTAACAGCACAGAAAGTGACTATTCAGGCCATCCTATCTTGATTTGATGGTTATAAATGCATGACCATTCTTCTCTAAGCTGTCGTTTGTTAAACTTAGCTAGTTTTGTAGGGGCAGAGTAAAGTTTGCAACCTGTTGAGTGAAAATTTTGTTTTTGGAACTGCACAGACAGCCCGTTTGGCCTAACCAGCAAATGGGCAGTTATTCATGCTCTCTGTCCAATCTCTTTGCCCCTTTTCTTCAGCTGTTCTCAAGAACCTTTGAAATTTTCTTAACATGAGATGAAATAATACTGGTGGAAGCCATGCTGTAAGTACCAGCTGCAGTTCTGAGATGCAAAATGAGTTTTAATTGATTCACATGATATATCATGCAGACATTTGGCTGGTGACTGGTACATCAATACATGCATGCCAGTTAATGCCAGATTGGGTTGGAATCTAGTTCCTCTGCAGAATCTGGACCATATCACCAATTGCCACAGCAGTGTTTTGTTCTCTGTTCTTGGGTGAGGAATGTAGACTTGGTCTTTATATTTTTTTGCATTAATGTGACTAGGTGGATCCTGCAAAATACCAGAGCATCTTCAAAGGATTTTCTATCACTCTGAAAGAAGATGGTGTTCGTGGCCTGGGGAAAGGATGGGCTCCAACCTTCATTGGCTATTCAATGCAAGGACTGTGCAAATTTGGTTTCTATGAAATTTTCAAGAACGTCTATAGTGACTTGTTGGGTGAAGTAAGTATTTTCCGAATGTTCTGTCTAGCTTCTAACAGATTGTGCAGGGTTGTATTTTCCTGCTATAAATTAACTATAGTTTTTGCCGGCAGTAACCATGGGTCAGGAGAGCTGTAAGCAGTCACAATAGAGAATGGGAGTTTTCCTATAAGGGATTGGCAATATGAGTTGACACAGTGACAATGTGCTCTTGATGGGGTGGGCAGTGGTTTTTAAGTCTTGGCGATTTTGTTATTGGGATGTGGGTCTGGGCTATAGATTTGTATTGATCCATTGTGAAGAATGCTTGGAATTGTAACAATGCATTGATGTGACCATGCATTTCAGGTGACGTTGCAGAGGTTTCATTTCCTCTGTGACATCAGATGATCTTGGCTTAGGCTGTATTGTTTCTACAATGTGATCTAGAGAAGGGATGATTAGTCAGCTTCCCCTCTATGACTATGCCCCATCCTTTTTGGCTCTTGACAGGGTGGAGAGATGGGGTCATGTTCACTTGTAATACATCTGTCCCAGCTCACCCTCTCTGCATGCTTAACCTAGGGATGTCTAAGCATTGTATATTTAACTTTATAATCCATATGATAGATATAGATTAAGTTTAACTTCACATTCCATTACCTGCACATATCCTGAAGATGATACCAGCAGCTTGTTTTGATTTGAGATTTACCTACGCGGATTAGTCCTAAATGAATATCCAGGCAAACAAAGGTAATTGAAGGCAAACTGGCCAGTTAGAAAGATGAGTCTTTTTTGATGGTCAGATCCTCTGAACTTGGCTGTGATTTGCACATTGGCATCTATCCAACCCTGAGATGTGATGATGTTTGAGCTGTCCCTCCTTGTGTAATGCAGTTCCAGACTGCTTTGTTATCTGTCCAGTATGGGTTTTGGTAAGGCAGTGAGTAGAATTACTAAAATAAATATTGGATCATTTCAAAATTTCCCTTTAGCATTTTTAAATTATTTTTGTATTCTTCAATTCGATGACTTTAATTTCACTAGTAAAATGCACTTTTAAGCCATTCCCAGATTTTCAGGACAGCAGATTGCTGATTATAGCCAGTAGCTGTGCAGTGACTGATTTTGCTCTTCATTTGACAATTAAGAGAATGGTAAAGTGTTGATCAGTCTTTAAAGTACTCGGCAAATGTAGTTATCAAACTAGAAATCTGTGATTTAAGAATTCATCCGGAAAGGTATAATCTTGCTGCTTCTTTTTAGGAAAATGCATACACCTGGCGCACATCCCTGTATCTTGCTGCATCTGCCAGTGCTGAGTTCTTTGCTGATATTGCACTTGCTCCAATGGAAGCTTGTAAGGTCCGAATTCAGACGCAACCTGGTTACGCAAACACTTTGAGAGAAGCTTTTCCTAAAATGCATGCTGAAGAGGGGATTTGGGCGTAAGTATGGATTGTATTCCTTGAATAAAACTTGACTAACACATTTCCTTAGATCCATCTTTGGGGTATATCTGTTTTGCTATGCTGGCAAACTTCATGCCTCATGGGTATTCCAGTATGCTTATCAGATAATCCGCAACTTTTGTGGTTGTATAGTCAAAGATGCTTGAGTCATTGATGTGTGAGAATAATATACCTGCATGTTAGTCATTTATGTTCCAGTGTGAATAGCCTGTATTCAGCATGCTGTTTTCTACCACTGGGACTTGGCTGGTTTGCGGACATCAAAACTATTTTTTGTTTATTTACGCGGGTATGTATGAAATAGGAGTGGGCCCATCGAAGCTGCACTTTCTCCATATCCCTTGCTGTCTTTACTACCTAGAAATCAATTGATCTGTGTTGAAAACTTGTATAGACAACCTCTATATCCCTCTGGGGCAGAGAATTCCAAAGATTTATTATCATAGAAACCCTACAGTGCAGAAGGAGGCCATTCGGCCCATCGAGTCTGCACCGACCACAATCCCACCCAGGCTCTACCCCACATATTTACCCGCTAATCCCTCTAGCCTACGCATCTCAGGATTCTAAGGGGCAATTTTTAACCTGGCCAATCAACCTAACCTGCACATCTTTGGACTGTGGGAGGAAACCGGAGCACCCGGAGGAAACCCACGCAGACACCAGGAGAATGTGCAAACTCCACACAGACAGTGTATCCTTGAATTGGAGAAATTCCTTCTCGTTTCTGTCCAAAATGGCTTAATCTGGAACTGTGTCGTCCCCCCCCCCCCCCCCCCCCCCAAGTACCAAACAGCCTCTTTTTTTTGCATCTAACCTGTTATGCTTTGTAAGAATTTGGTATGTTTCAATGAGATTATCTCTCATTCTTCAAAATGCTGGAGATTATTGGCCCAGTCTCCTCAATCTCTTGTGGGGCTACCCCAGGAATCAGTTTTGTAAACCATTGCTGCACTCCCTCTATATCCTCCCTTGGATATGGAAACCAAAACGGTACACCGTACTCCAGGTGTGGTCTCACCAAGGCTGTATACAGTAGTGCAAGACTTCTTTTGATGTACCTGATGTTTGCTGTCTGATTTATGAACACGGGCACCCAAGTCCCTTATGATGCCTCCAATCTCTCAACAATTAAAATATACCGTGCATTTTTGGTTTTTCCTGGCAAACTAGATTTTTCAACATGTTCCATTTACCATATTATTTCGCCCTCAATTAGCTTGTCGAAATCCCCTTGGAGTCCTTGCAACTCATGTTCCCACCTACTTTCGCCTTCAGCAAACTTGGACATTCTTAGCATTATTTTCTAAAAGTTATCGCAGCCTTTATGGAAGGTTCTAGTATTTCCCTACTACTGGTGTCAGGCTAATCTTTCTTCGTAGTTGCAATTTTCCTGACCTTTGCTATATCCTTGTAAATCTCTTCTACTCTCTATAGCAATTACATTCGTCTGTAAATGAGGTGACCAGGATTGCACACGGTATGCAAACTGTGGCCTAACTAATGTTTTATGTAGTTCTGGCATAACCTTCCTGCTTGCCTTATCTGAGGTATTCCGTATACCTTATTGACCTGTTGTACCTTCAGGGATCTGTGGCCATTCACTCCAAGGTCCTTAATTTCCTCCCATTTATTCTGTATTCTTGTGCATGTTTGACCCGCATAACCTCTCACTTCTAAGTTGCATTCCAGTTGCCACTTTTCTCTCCACTTGACCAGTCTATATATTGTGCCTTATATTACCACCTCTATTTGGTGGCCTATAAACAACTCACTCCAGTGTTTGCTACCCCGAGCTGCTGCTTAGCTTCACACAAACGATTCTATATCTTGATCCTCTCGCTTGTCTTGTGATGAATGAATCCCAGTATGGGAATCAGAATTTCAAATAGGTGCCATTCCAGAATAGAATCCGGCGCAGTTGGGATTCCAGAAGCCTTGTCATTCTGACAGGAGAAAATGCTTGGTAGATGCATCGTATTGTCCTTTTTATGGGGCTTCACTATTCAGGTGCTTGAGCCCGCTGCTAAATAGCCAATGTAATAGTTTTTTAATCAGCTAACATTTGTAATACTCTTTAGTCATCGGTGATGCAGCAGTAAAAGAAACAGACTTGTGTTTTAAAGCTCATGCATAGATATGTGTGATTCCACTTCAGGTTCAGTCAGTCCTGTTACAAATTAAAACCTTGAAATGGAAAGATAACTTTGAAAGACATTCGACGGAATTCTACCGCCCCGTCTGGCACAGGAATCGGAGTGGGCGAGGGGCGGACAATGGGAAGGTCCGTTGTCCTCGGGCGGGATTTTCCAGTCTCGGATCAAGCGAGGCCATGAAATCCCGCCCACTGTTTCAATATCCAGCAAAAAGCGCAGCAAACCTGTACAAGTTGAACAAATTTATCTGCAATTCTAGTGGAGCAGCTACTGAGCTGTCTTCGTGCAAGCTCAGACTCAGACTTGTTCATTTTGAGAATTGTACACACAAACTAGGCAATGTCAGTATCTGGAAATATTTAAGAAGTTACAGCTGTTGGAGCTTCTGAGACATTCAGGTTCATCCAGAAATGCTGCACATTAAAAATTATTTACAGAAGAATGGGTTAGCATTTAAATTGCAGTCTTCTTATTCCGTGAGTTCTTGTCCTGGGTGGCATGAAAGCTTCTGTAAACAGCTTTTTTCATTTATTTATTCAACAGATTCTACAAAGGTGTTGCCCCTCTGTGGATGAGGCAGATCCCCTATACAATGATGAAGTTTGCTTGCTTTGAGCGTACAGTTGAAGCACTGTACAGATATGTGGTGCCCAAGCCTCGTG
Organism: Mustelus asterias; assembly: GCF_964213995.1. NCBI lineage: Eukaryota > Metazoa > Chordata > Chondrichthyes > Carcharhiniformes > Triakidae > Mustelus > Mustelus asterias. Next base: position 24,964,540 of record NC_135819.1, read on the forward strand.
CCGATTGTACCAAAGCTGAGCAGCTGGTGGTGACTTTTGTTGCTGGTTATATTGGTAAGATTGGATTGTCTCTGCTATGAATTTATAACTATATATTAAATATACTGTTGGCACATTTGTGCGACTTTGTAAATAAGTTCATGCCCAGCGCCTGGTTGCTCTATTATGACTTCTCTACCAACATCATTGTTTGTAAATGCCCTCAAATGTTTTGAGTCTCTAGGGGTTAGGTTGTGAAAATCAGCAATTCATTTCCATGTCCTCAGTTTCAGATTTGGGAAAATCTGCAGTGTAACTCCATTCACCAGTTTTGGGTCTGCATTCCTAACAGAACTCTATCACTGTTTTGAAATTTTCAATTGAACTTCAACATCAGTAGCTTCTTTGTCGATAATTCCATAAGAAAGTGACTATTTAGTCTCGAGTCTGTTACTTGAATGTGTTGGAATAAAGAACAAAGAAAATTACAGCACAGGAACAGGCCCTTCGGCTCTCCAAGTCTGCACTGACCATGCTGTCCGACTGAACTAAAATCCCCTATCCTTCCGGGGACCATATCCCTCTATTCCTATCCTATTCACGTATTTGTCCAGACACCCTTTAAAAGGCACTATCGTATCTGCTTCCACCAACTCCCCCGGCAGCGAGTTCCAGGTACCCACCACCCTCAGTGTAAAAACAAACTTCCTCATACATCTCCTTTTAAACCTTAAACCTGTGCCCCCTAGTAATTTGCTCTTCCACCCTGGGAAAAAGCTTCTGACTATTCACTCTGTACATGCCCCATATAATCTTGTAGACTTCTATCAGGTCACCCCTCAACCTCCGTCGTTCCAGTTTAGAGATGGAAAGAAATGGCACACCGGTTGCATGACAATTGCTAGGAATCCAAGGGCATACCATTAGTCAGATGTACTCTGGGCTGTCATTCTGTTAATTCAGTCAGTATTCTGTTTGATCTTTGGCTCAACAGAACGTGAGTTTGGTCATTTAGGATCAGGCATTGATGTCGGTTCAATTTTGAAATTCATACATAGAAATCATAGAAACCCTACAGTGCAGAAGGAGGCCATTCGGCCCATCGAGTCTGCACCGACCACAATCCCACCCAGGCCCTACCCCCACATATTTTACCCGCTAATCCCTCTAACCTACACATCTCAGGACTCTAAGGGGCCATTTTTAACCTGGCCAATCAACCTAACCCGCACATCTTTGGACTGTGGGAGGAAACCGGAGCACCCGGAGGAAACCCATTGAATAATCCTGGTCTAGAGTCCTGATGTAGTTAATTGCAAATGGCCACTCACTGGTTCAACTAGTTTGCGTTATCTGGTAATGGCCTGGGTCCCATCTCCTCCACTGGTGGCTTCTGGCAGAAGCTTAGTTTTGTACTCAAATATTCCAATGTATTTGAAAAGAGTTGGCTCATTTCCTTTTGAATTTAGATCATTACAGATGGGATAATTGTTATTAGTCAGCCTCATGTCTTCTCTTTTGTAGAATTGACCACAATGTTTGTTTGTTTTTCAGCTGGTGTGTTTTGTGCTATTGTGTCTCACCCTGCTGACTCTGTGGTGTCAGTGCTGAACAAGGAAAAGGGTAGCTCTGCAGTACAGGTTCTGAAAAGGCTTGGACCTCTAGGTAGGCCATATTCTAGATGTGTAGCATGTCCAAATTAAATGCAATCAGAGACATGATGGCTCCATTAACGTTTTCTCTTTTGCAGGAGTATGGAAGGGGCTCGTTGCCCGTATTATCATGATTGGCACTCTGACTGCCTTGCAGTGGTTTATCTACGACTCTGTTAAGGTGTACTTTAGGCTTCCTCGCCCACCTCCTCCTGAAATGCCAGAATCACTGAAGAAGAAGCTCGGGTTATAATAAAATACATGGACTTGATTTGGTAATCCTGATGCAGTCAAATGTGTCACTTCATAAGACATGTAAAAAAAAAGCTATTTAATACTGAAAGTATCATGCCTGTAATGTAATTTTGATGAGCTGTGGCAGAGAGTTCAGAGTATTCATCATCTTCGATTCTGAATAAAGAACTATGATCCAAGTTATAGATGTGTAATTTATAATTAGTTTATTTGCAGGATCTACTTCATAAACATAGTTGAGATTTAAGTAAATTTCATTTTGGTATTTAGTATTGATAGAGTTAAACGTCTTTGCTGAATTTATTTCACCACATCTTATCACTCCAATCAGCAAATGCAAAATGTTTAAAACTTCTTAGATATTAGTGTTTGTCTAAATTATTGGAGTTTGTAAATTTAAATGCTAGTAATTGGAGATTTGGTTGGATCAGTTTTATTTAAAAATTACACGTTCCTTAGATCCACCTTTGGGATGTGTCTGTTCTGCCTCACTGGTAGATCTCTGCATCCTGGTGTTGGGTTCTCCAGTAGGCTGGCAGATGACGTTCATCAACTTTACTGGTTGTACAGTCAAAGGTGCTTGAGTCATTAGCGTGTGAAAGTAATATACCTTCACAGTAGCCCCTCTGTTCTGGTGTGAATAACCTGTTACTTCAGGCTGTTTCTGCCATCAGGACTTTGCTGCTGTGTGGACATGTTTATCAAAGTCTTATCTGATTTAAATCTTGCAATGAAATGTGAAATGTTTGCAAGCTATTCTGGCTGCTTAGTGACCCCATGATAATTGCCAGTTGTTCTAAATCACCATTTGATATAGAAGCGCTGGCATCAAGAAATGCCTGCATAAGATATTAATTGATAAAATGGTGGAAATGTTGCAGGTAATTGCAAATTGTAACTGATAATTAAATGGAACCAGAACACTCCTCTGTATATGTTAGTATTAATGTATCACACTGGGCTTTTGTTATTGGGTCAGTAAGCATTAAAGAATGTTTGCAACAATCATTTTTTTTCTCCCCCGTTTTATTCTTTCAAAATGTTCATGTCCTTGTATTACTGACAATGGTTTTGCTCCTGTAACTGGTGCAGCAATCTTTATGGAGCTGCATGGGACAGCTGAGTGGCTGCTGCAGGGGTTACTGGAATGGAGACGAGAAGAGGACTTGAGTTCCTTTTTTCCCCCCTATTCCTTCCTTACGACTCTGTTAAGTCTGAGCCTTTGTATGTAATTAGGTTTGTTCGTCAAAATTGTAGTTAGTTAGGTATGGAGTTAGGTTTACCATTCCCCTGTGTATGGTGGGAGGTGTAAGGCTCAGCAATAGGAATCTCCAGTGAGCAATTTGCCCAATGTCTGCTTTATCTGTAGACTCTTGACCTACATTTGACCGTATTAACCTGTATCCTGACTTGTATCTTTTCAGGTACTTCTTTAGCACATTTAGACTGCTACTTTGAGCAGTATGTGGCCTCTTATTTCTCCTACCAAAAGGCATTGTCATGTTTATATTATTCATCTGCCTATTCTATAAGTATATTATTCTTCAATCTTGTCAGGGCGGCACGGTAGCACAGTGGTTAGCACTGCTGCTTCACAGCTCCAGGGACCTGGGTTCGATTCCCGGCTCAGGTCACTGTCTGTGTGGAGTTTGCACATTCTCCTCGTGTCTGCGTGGGTTTCCTCCGGGTGCTCCGGTTTCCTCCCACAGTCCAAAGATGTGCGGGTTAGGTTGATTGGCCAGGTTAAAAATTGCCCCTTAGAGTCCTGAGATGTGTAGGTTAGAGGGATTAGCGGGTAAATATGTGGGGGTAGGGCCTGGGTGGGATTGTGGTCGGTGCAGACTCGATGGGCCAAATGGCCTCCTTCTGCACTGTAGGGTTTCTATGATTTCTATGAGTCTTCCTGTTTTCCCAAATTCCCACTGGGCGATGGTCTTGTGGGATTATCGCTATTTTTAATCCAGAAACTCAGCTAATGTTCTGGAGACCCGGGTTCGAATCCTCCCATGATAAGTGGTGGAATTTGAATTCAATATAAAGTATCGAATTAAGAATCTGCTGATGACCATGAATCGATTGTTGGAAACATCCATCTGGTTCACCAATGCTTTTTAGGGAAGGAAATCTGCCATCCTTACCTGGTCTGGCCTACATGTGATTCGAGTCACAGCAATGTGGTTGACTCTGTCCTCGAGCAACTAAGGATGGGCAATAAATGCTGGCCAGCCAGTGATGCCTATATCCCGAGAATGAATTTTAGAAAACATCCAGTATGCTGGCATCTACCAATGTTGATTTTCAGATTATCAAAGATACGAATTAGAAGCAAGAGTAGGGCATTTGGCCCCTTGAATCTGCTCTGCCATTCAATAAGATGTGGCCTCGACTCCACATTCCACCTATCCCAAAGAAGAGTCGAGCACAGGAACAGGCCCTTTGGCTCTCCAAGTCTGTGCCAATCATGTTGCCCTAACTAAACTAAAAAAAAAGTCCTTAATCGGTTTGCATCTCTTCCCTTCCTACTCGTACCCATCCAGATGCCTCTTAAATGTTGTTAATGTGCCTGCTTCCACTATTTCCTCTGGCAGCGCATACCAGGCACCTACCACTGTGTGGAAAAACTTCTGCATATTTCCCTTAAACATTTTCCTCCCTTCACCTTGAACCTGTGCCCCTTTGTAATTGACATTTGCACCGTGGGGGAAAAAGCCTCTCAGACTATCCACCCTGTCTGCCTCTCAGTTTTGTAGACCTCTGTCAGGTCTCCCATCAGCCTCCATCTTTCCAGTGAAAACAATCCGAGTTTATTCAACCTCTTCTCATAGTCAACACCCTCAAGACCAGGCAACATCCTGGTGAACCTTCTTTGCACTCTCTCCAAAGCTTCCATGTCCTTCTGGTAGTGTTCTGACCAGAACTGCACGTAATACTCCAAATGTGACCTAAGCAAAGTTTTATGTAGCTGCAGCATGATTTCCCAACTTTTGGAGAGTCATAGAGTTCCACAGCGCGGAGACGAGTCTTTCGGCCCAAACTGGTCCACGCCAACCAAAATGTCCATCCACGCTAACCTCATTTCCCTGCACTTTGCCCATATCTTTCTAAACCTTCCTATCCATGTATTTGTCCAAATGCCTTTTGAATTCTGGGGGAGGTAGTGGAAGCAGATACGATTGTGACTTTTGAGGGGTGTCTTGGCAAACACATGAATAGGATGGGAATAAAAGGATATGGTCCCCGGAAGGGTGGGAAGGGTTTTAGTTCAGACAAGCAGCATGATTGGTTCAGGTTTGGAGGGCCTGTTCTTGTGCTGTAATTTTCGTTGTTCTTTGCATGTTGTTAATGCACCCGTCTCAATCACTTCTGCTGGCAGCTCACTCCATATGTGTACCACCCTTGTTTAAATAAAAAAGTTGCCCCTCAGGTTCCCATTTATTCTTTCCCCTCTTAATCTCATGGCCTCTAGTCCTTGATTCCCCAACCCTGGGAAAAAGACCGAGTGCATTCACCCTATCCATGCCTCTCGTGATCTTGTACACCTCTGTAAGATCACTCCTCAGTTTCCTACGCTCTAAAGAAAAATGTCCTCACTTGTCCTCTCCCTATAACCGTCCCTTGGGTCCTTGCAACATCCTTTTAAATTTCTTCTGCCCTCTTTCCAGCTTAACATCCTTAGCAAGGTGACCAAAACTGAACACAATACTGAAGTGCGGCCTCACCAACGTCCTGTACTCAATACTGCAGCTGATCAAGGATAGCATATGCCGCCTTAATCTCCTTGGCCACCTGTGTTGCCATTTTTAGGGAACTGTGGATCTGCACGCCCAGATCCCCCTCTATGTTAGCACGGCGGCACGGTAGCACAGTGGTTAGCACTGCTGCTTCACAGCTCCAGGGTCCCGGGTTCAATTCCCGGCTCACTGTCTGTGGAGTTTGCACATTCTCCTCGTGTCTGCGTGGGTTTCCTCCGGGTGCTCCGGTTTCCTCCCACAGTCCAAAGATGTGCGGGTTAGGTTGATTGGACATGCTAAAATTGCCCCTTAGTGTCCTGAGATGCGTAGGTTAGAGGGATTAGTGGGTAAAATATGTAGGGATATGGGGGTAGGGCCTGGGTGGGATTGTGGTCGGTGCAGACTCGATGGGCCGAATGGCCTCCTTCTGCACTGTAGGGTTTCTATGTTAATGTTCCTCCGGGTTCTGCCATTTACAGCATAATTCACACCTATATTTGATCCTCCAAAAACCTTTGATTCTTGTTAGTGAAAAATCTCTGCTATAACCAACAACAAGGGTCCAAGTCATTAATATAAATTGTAAATAGCTAAAGCTTCAAATAACGATTTCTGTGGCATTCTTGTCAACCTGAAAATGACCCATGTATCCCTACTTTGTTTCCTGTTAGTTAAGCAATCCTCTATCCATGTTAGTATGTTACTGCATGCACAGCTAACTCTTTGCATTGTGGTATATAGCACATGCCCCTTGGTTCACTGCCCTCCTAAACCTTTCCTATCCATGTACCTGTTCAAGTGTCTTTTAAATGTTGTAATTGTATCCACCTCTACCACCTCCTCTGGCAGCTCAGTCCATACACGCACCACCCTCTGTGTGAAAAAGTTGCCCCTCAGGACCCTTTTAAATCTTGCCCCTCTAACCTTAAATCTATGCCCTCTAGTTTTGGACACCCATTCCCTGGGGAAAGGATCTTGGCTATTCACCTTATCGATGTAGAACATAGAAAGCCACAGCACAAACAGGCCCTTCGGCCCACAAGTTGCGCTGATCATATCCCTACCTCTAGGCCTATCTATAGCCCTCAATCCCATTAAATCCCATGTACTCATCCAGAAGTCTCTTAAAAGACCCCAACGAGTTTGCCTCCACCACCACCGACGTCAGCCGATTCCACTCACCCACCACCCTCTGAGTGAAAAACTTACCCCTGACATCTCCTCTGTACCTACCCCCCAGCACCTTAAACCTGTGTCCTCTCGTAGCAACCATTTCAGCCCTTGGAAATAGCCTCTGAGAGTCTACCCTATCCAGACCTCTCAACATCTTGTAAACCTCTATCAGGTCACCTCTCATCCTTCGTCTCTCCAGGGAGAAGAGACCAAGCTCCCTCAACCTATCCTCATAAGGCATGCCCCCCAATCCAGGCAACATCCTTGTAAATCTCCTCTGCACCCTTTCAATGGCTTCAACATCTTTCCTGTAATGAGGTGACCAGAACTGCGCGCAGTACTCCAAGTGGGGTCTAACCAGTGTCCTATAAAGCTGCAGCATTATCTCCCGACTCCTAAACTCAATCCCTCGATTAATGACGTCCCGCATGATTTTTATAAACCTTTATAAGGTCACCCCTGACCCTGCTACGTTCCAGGGGAAAATGTCCCAGCCTATCCAATGCCTCCTTATAATTCAAACTTTCCAGTCCCAGTAACATCCTTTAGCGGGGACACAAGAATTGTACTCCAAATGTGGCCTTACCAATGTGTTGTACAGTTGTAACATAACGTCCCAACTCCTGTACTCAGTGCTCTGACTGATGAAGGCAAGTGTGGCAAATGCCATCTTCACCACCTGTGAAGATGTAACACCTTCACATAGAACAGCACAGAACAGGCCCTTCGGCCCACGATGTTGGGCTGAGCTTTATCTGAAACCAAGATCAAGCTATCCCACTCCCTATCATCCTGGTGTGCTCCATGTGCCTATCCAATAACCGCTTAAATGTTCCTAAAGTGTCTGACTCCACTATCACTGCAGGCAGTCCATTCCACACCCCAACCACTCTGCGTAAAGAACCTACCTCTGATATCCTTCCTGTATCTCCCACCTCGAACCCTATAGTTATGCCCCTTTGTAATAGCTCCATCCACCCGAGGAAATAGTCTTTGAACGTTCACTCTATCTATCCCCTTCATCATCTTATAAACCTCTATTAAGTCTCCCCTCAGCCTCCTCCGCTCCAGAGAGAACAGCCCTAGCTCCCTCAACCTTTCCTCATAAGAACTACCCTCCAAACCAGGCAGCATCCTGGTAAATCTCCTCTGCACTCTCTCCAGCACTTCCACATCCTTCTTATAGTGAGGTGACCAGAACTGCACACAATATTCCAAATGTGGTCTCACCAAGGTCCTGTACAGTTGCAGCATAACCCCACGGCTCTTAAACTCCAACCCCTTGTTAATAAAAGCCAACACACCATAGGCCTTCTTCACAGCTCTATCCACTTGAGTGGCAACCTTTAGAGATTTGTGGATATGGACCCCAAGATCTCTGTTCCTCCACAGTCTTCAGAACCCTACCTTTGACCCTGTAATCCACATTTAAATTAGTCCTACCAAAATGAATCACCTCACATTTATCAGGGTTAAACTCCATTTGCCATTTTTCAGCCCAGCTTTGCATCCTATCTATGTCTCTTTGCAGCCTACAACAGCCCTCCACCTCATCCACTACTCCACGATTCTTGGTGTCATCAGCAAATTTACTGATCCACCCTTCAGCCCCCTCCTCTAAGTCATTAATAAAAATCACAAAGAGCAGAGGACCAAGCACTGATCCCTGTGGCACTCCGCTAGCAACCTGCCTCCAGTCCGAAAATTTTCCATCCACCACCACCCTCTGCCTTCGATCAAATACAGTAAGAAGTCTCACAACACCAGGTTAAAGTCCAACAGGTTTATTTGGTAGCAAATACCATAAGCTTTCGGAGCGCTGCTCCTTTGTCAGATGGAGTGGAAATGTGCTCTCAAACAGTGCACAGAGACACAAAATCAAGTTACAGAATACTGATTAGAATGCGAATCCCTACAGCCAGCCAGGTCTTAAAGATACAGACAATGTGGGTGAAGGGAGCATTAAGTACAGTTTAAAGAGATGTGTATTGTCTCCAGACAGGACAGCCTGCAAGTCCAGGCGGCAAGCTGTGGGGGTTAGCCAGTTACCTATCCAATCTGCCAACTTTCCCTCTATCCCACACCTCCTTACTTTCATCATAAGCCGACTATGGGGGACCTTATCAAACGCATTACTGAAATCCATATACATAACATCAACTGCTCTACCTTCATCAACACACTTAGTTACCTCCTCAAAAAATTCAATCAAATTTGTGAGGCACGACTTGCCCTTCACGAATCCGTGCTGACTATCCCGGATTAATCCGCATCTTTCTAAATGGTCGTAAATCCCATCCCTAAGGACTTTTTCCGTCAATTTACCAACTACCGAAGTAAGACTAACCGGTCTATAATTACCAGGGTCATTTCTATTCCCTTTCTTAAACAGAGGAACAACATTCGCTACTCTCCAGTCCTCTGGCACCATCCCCGTGGACAGTGAGGACCCAAAGATCAAAGCCAAAGGCTCTGCAATCTCATCCCTTGCCTCCCAAAGAATCCTAGGATATATTTCATCAGGCCCAGGGGACTTATCGACCTTCAGTTTATTCAAAACTGCCAGTACATCCTCCCTCCGAACAACTATTTCCTCCAGCCTATTAGCCTGTAACACCTTCTCTTCCTCAAAAACATGGCCCCTCTCCTTGGTGAACACTGAAGAAAAGTATTCATTCATCACCTCGCCTATCTCTACTGACTCCATACACAAGTTCCCACTACTGTACTTGACACCATTTTCAAGGAACTATGTACCTGAACCCCAGGTGTCTCTTCGTCAACACTTCCTAGGGCCCTACCATTAACTGTGGAAGCCCTGCCCTGGTTTGCCTTACCAAAATACAACAGCTCACATTTATCTGAATTAAACTCCATCTACCATTCCTCAGCTCACTGACCCAATTGATCAAGATCCCATTGTAGTTTTAGATAACCTGTGCTGTCCAAGACACCCCAAAGTTTGGTGTCATTCACAAACTTACTAATCATGCCTCCTATGTTTTCATCCAAATTGTTTATATAAATAACAGATAACAGTGGACCCAGCGCCAATTCTTGTGGCACACTGCTGGTCACAGGTCTCCAGTCTGAAAAACAACCATCTACTGCCACCCTCTGTCTTGTACCGGTGAGCCAATTTTGTATCCAATTGGCTAATTCTCCCTGGATCTTGTGATCTAACCTAACTGACCAGTCTACCATGCAGTATCTTGTTGAAGGTCTTGCTAAAGTCCATTGCTAAAGACGACGTCTACTGCACTGCCCGCATCTATTTTCTTGATCACCCCTTCAAAAAACTCAAATCAAATTTGTAAGACATGGTTTCCCACGCACAAAACTATGCATGTAGATTTTGTCTCTCAGAATCCCCTCCAATAATATACACATCACTGACAGGCTTACCATCTGTAGTTCCCTGGCTTTTCCCTACCGCCTTTCTTAAATAATGGCACAACATTTGCTTCCCTCCAGTCTTCCGACATCTCACCCTTGGCTGTTGACAATACAAATATCTCCGCTACGGGCCAGCAATTTCTTCCCGAGCTTTCCACAATGTCCTGGGATGCACTTGATTGGTCCCTGGAATTTATCCAAAAGAGAAAATGCTGGAAAATCTCAGCAGGTCTGGCAGCATCTGCAAGGAGAGAATAGAGCTGATGTTTCAAATCCAGATGATCCTTTGTCAATGCTGTCCATCCTCACCCCTCTTGGCCATTTCCTCCTTGCCTACATCTGGGATTCCTCTGATGCCCTGCATCATGTTGACAGCTTCCAGGTCTCAGGCCCTAACCGCCTCCTATTCACCACAGATGTGCAATCTCTACACCTCCATCCCACATCAAGATGGCATAAGAGCTCTTTCGCTTCTTTCTTGAAAAGAGGCCTGAACAATTCCCATCCACCACCACTCTCCTCTGGCTGAACTCAACAACTTCTTTAACTCATCCCATTTTCTCCCAATCAAAGGTGTAGCAATGGGTCCTAGCTACGCTTGTTTTTTTTATGGGGTATGTGGAACATTCCTTGTTCCAGGATTACCCAGGCCCCTTCCCACAGCTCCTTCACCGGTACATCGATGACTATTTTTATGCTGCATCATGCTCTCGTCCGGATCTGGAAAAATTCATCAACTTCACTTCCAGTTTCCATCACGATCACCTGGTCCATCTCAGACACTTTCCTTCTTTGACCTTTCTGTCTCCATTTCTGGCAATAGATTATCTACCAATAGCCATTACAAGCCCACTGACTCCCACAACTATCTGGACTACAGTTCTTTGCACCCTACACCCTTTAAGGACTCCATCCCTTTCAGCTCTTTCATCTCTGTCGCATTTGTTCTGATTATGCCGCTTTCCAAAGTGGTGCTTCTAATATGTGCTTTTTCCTCAACTATAGTCCCTCAGCTTTGACAAAAGGTAGTCTGGACTCAAAACGTCAGCTCTTTTCTCTCCTTACAGATGTTGCCAGACCTGCTGAGATTTTCCAGCACTTTTTCTTTTGGTTTCAGATTCCAGCATCCACAGTTTTTACCTTGGAATTTATCTGTGTGTTTTAAGACCTCCAGCACCTACTCTTCTGTAATGTGGACACTTTTCAAGATATCACAATTTACTTCCCCGAGCTCCCTAGCTTCCATGAATTTCTCCGCGGTTAAATACTGATGAGAAATATTTGTTTAGGATCTCACCCATCTCCTGTGGCTCCACACATTGACGACCTTGTTGATCTTTAAGGGGCCTATTCTCTCCCTAGTTACTCTTTTGTCCTTACCATACTTGTGGAAGCTCTTTGGATTCTCCTTTACCTTATCTGCCAAAGCAAACTCATGTCCCCTTTCTGCCCTCCTGATTTCTCTTTTAAGTGTTCACTTGACCACAGCTGCCTCGATGCTGATGTTGGCTCCTTATCAAATGCCTTCTGGAAATCCACACTACACCCACAGGTTCCCTTTTATCCATATAATATAAAGGCAAAATACTGCAGATGCTAGACAGCCCTGACAAAGGGTCATTCAGAATCAAAACATTGGCTCTATTCTCTCTCCACAGATGCTGTCAGACCTGCTGAGATTTTCCAGCATTTTCCTGTTTTTGTCCCCTTTATCCATGTTTGTCATTTCCTCAAAGAGCTCCAATAAATTAATCAAAGATTTCACTTTCGCAAAATCATGTCTGCCTGATTGCTTTGAAAGTTTCTGTAACCTCCATTTGTAAAAAGTGTGAAACTTGTAAGAGCTGCTGTTCACATAGACCTTGGTGTGCTCGTATAAGGAATGTAGAAAGTTAGCATGCACGTGCGGCAAATGGCATGTTGGCCTTTACCCCTGTACTCCAATCCCCTTGCAAATAAGAAGTCTTGCTACAATTGTGCAGGTAGGATTGCATCTGGAATGCTCTGCAATTTTGGCACCATATTTAAAGAAGGATATACTTGAATTGGAGACAGTACATGAAAGGTTCACTAAGTTTGCCTGTAAATTGGACTTGTATTCTCAGGAGTTTAGAAGAATGCTATAATAGAGGGAGTACAGCGAAGGTTTACCAGGCTGGGACGGCAGGTCTGTCATATAGAGGTTTACATGATGTGGAGATGTTGGCGTTGGACTGGGGTAAACACAGTAAGAAGTCTAACGACGCCAGGTTAAAGTCCAACAGGTTTATTTGGCAGCAAACGCCACTAGCTTTCGGAGCGCTGCTCCTTTGTCAGGTGGAGTGGGAGATCTGCTCACAAACAGGGCATACAGAGAAACAAACTCAATTTGCAGAATAATGATTGGAATGCGAGGGGATGTCTCAGCACTCTACACCAGCATCCCCCACAATGATGGCATTAAGAACATAAGAAATAGCAGGAGTAGGCCATCTAGCCCCTCGAGCCTGCCCCGCCATTCAACAAGATCATGGTTGATCTGAAGCGAATCAGTTCCACTTACCCGCCTGCTCCCCATAATCCCTTGATTCCCTTATCGATCAGAAATCTATCTACCCGTGATTTAAACATTCAATGAGGTAGCCTCCACCACTCCCAATGGGCAGAGAATTCCAGAGATTCACTATTCTCTGAGAGAAGAAGTTCCCCCTCAACTCTGTTCTGAACCGGCCCCCACTTATTCTGAGGCTGTGCCCTCTAGTTCTGGTTTCCCTTCTAAGTGGAAAGACTCTCTCTACCTCTACCCTATCCAGCCCCTTCATTATCTTATATGTCTCTGTAAGATCACCCCTCAGCCTTCTAAACTCCAACGAGTTCAGACCCAATCTGTTCAATCTCTCCTCATAAGCTACACCCCTCATCTCCGGTATCAACCTGGTGAACCTTCTCTGCACTCCCTCCAAGGCCAATATATCCTTTCGCAAATAAGGGGACCAAAACTGCACACAGTACTCCAGTTGCGGCCTCACCAGTGCCTTGTACAGTTGCAGCAAGACCTCCCTGCTTTTATATTCTATCCCCCTCGCGATAAAGGCCAACATTCCATTCGCCTTCTTGATCACCTGCTGCACCTGCAGACTGAGCTTTTGCGATTTGTGTACAAGGACCCCCAGGTCCCTCTGCACAGTAGCATGATGTAATTTTTCTCCATTTAAATAATATTCCAATTTACTATTATTTCTTCCAAAGTGGATAACCTCACATTTGCCAACGTTATATTCCATCTGCCAGATCCTCGCCCACTCGCTCAGCCTATCCAAATCTCTCTGCAAACTTTCCGCGTCCTCCACGCAATTCGCTTTCCCACTCATCTTTGTGTCATCAGCAAACTTTGATACCCTACACTCAGTCTCCTCCTCCAGATCATCTATGTAAATGGTAAACAGTTGAGGCCCCAGCACCGATCCCTGCGGCACGCCACTGGTCACCAACTGCCAACCAGAAAAGCACCCATTTATTCCAGCTCTCTACTTCCTGTTAGATAGCCAATCCCCAATCCACGCCAACACCTTACCCCCAACTCCGTGTACCCCAATCTTCTGCAGCAACCTTTTGTGAGGCACCTTATCGAATGCCTCCTGGAAATCTAAAAACACCACATCCACCGGTTCCCCTCTGTCAACCGCACTAGTCACATCTTCATAAAAATCCAGTAAATTCGTCAAACACGACTTTCCCTTCATGAATCCATGCTGTGTCTGCTTGATTGAACCATTCTTATCCAGGTGCTCTGCTATTTCCTCTTTAATGATGGCTTCCAGCATCTTCCCAACTACGGACGTTAAGCTAACCGGCCTGTAGTTACCTGCCTTTTGTCTACTTCCTTTTTTAAACAGCGGCGTAACAGTAGCTGTTTTCCAGTCAGCCGGCACTACCCCAGATTCCAGCGAATTTTGATAAATAACTACTAACGTATCTGCTGTTACCTCAGCCATTTCTTTCAGTACCCTGGGATGCATTCTATCCGGGCCCGGGGACTTGTCTACCTTCAGTCCCATTAGTCTACCAAGCACCACCTCCTTAGTAACAGTAATTGTATTAAGGACCTCCCCTCCCACCAACTCTCGATCTCTAATATTCGGCAAACTATTTGTGTCTTCCACTGTGAAGACCGACACAAAGAACTTATTTAAAGTCTCAGCCATTTCCTCGTTTTCCACTATTAAATCCCCCCTCTCGTCCTCCAAGGGTCCAACATTCACTCTAGCCACTCTATTCCTTTTTATATATTTGTAAAAACTTCTACTATCATTTTTTATATTTTGAGCTAGTTTAGTTTCATAATCTATCTTTCCTTTCTTAATCGCTTTCTTAGTCGTTCTTTGGTGTTTTTTAAAGCTTTCCCAATCCACTAATTCTCCACTATTTTTGGCCACTCTGTATGCATGTGTTTTTATTTTAATACTCTCCTTTATTTCCTTCGTTATCCACGTCTGGTTATCCCTTTTCTCAGCGAGAGGTCTCACAACACCAGGTTAAAGTCCAACAGGTTTATTTGGTAGCAAATACCATAAGCTTTCGGAGCGCTGCTCCTTCGTCAGATGGAGTGGAAATGTGCTCTCAAACAGTGCACAGAGACACAAAATCAAGTTACAGAATACTGATTAGAATGCGAATCCCTACAGCCAGCCAGATCTTAAAGATACAGACAATGTGGGTGGAGGGAGCATTAAGTACAGGTTAAAGAGATGTGTATTGTCTCCAGACAGGACAGCCTGCAAGTCCAGGAGGCAAGCTGTGGGGGTTACTGATAATGTGACATAAATCCAACATCCCGGTTTAGGCCGTCCTCATGTGTGCGGAACTTGGCTATCAAGTTCCGTACACATGAGGACGGCCTAAACCGGGATGTTGGATTTATGTCACATTATCAGTAACCCCCACAGCTTGCCTCCTGGACTTGCAGGCTGTCCTGTCTGGAGACAATACACATCTCTTTAACCTGTGCTTAATGCTCCCTCCACCCACATTGTCTGTATCTTTAAGATCTGGCTGGCTGTAGGGATTCGCATTCTAATCAGCATTCTGTAACTTGATTTTGCATCTCTGTGCATCTGATAAAGGAGCAGCGCTCCGAAAGCTTATGGTATTTGCTACCAAATAAACCTGTTGGACTTTAACCTGGTGTTGTGAGACTTCTTACTGTGTTCACCCCAGTCCAACGCCGGTATCTCCACATCATGATATCCCTTTTCTTACACTCCTTCTTTATCACCGGAATATATTTTTGCCGAGTACTTAAAAAAATCTCCTTAAAAATCTTCCACTGTTCCTCAGCTGTCCTACCTACCAGTCTGCTAGCCCAGTCTACATTAGCCAATTCCGCCCTCATCCTATCATACTCCCCTCTGTTCAAGCAGAGGACACTGGTTTGGAACCCTACTTTCTCACCCTCCATCTGTATCAGAAATTCAACCAAATTATAATCACTCAACCCAAGAGGATCCCTCACAAGAAGATCCTTAATTCTACCTGTCTCATTACACAGTACCAGATCTAAGATAACTTGTTCTTTCATAGGTTCTGTAACATACTGTTCAATGAAACTATCCCGACAGCATTCTAAGAATTCTTCCTCAAGCCCTCCACATCCAATTTGAGTCGACCAATCAATATGCAGGTTAAAATCCTCCATGATTATTGCCGTTCTGTTTTTGCATGCATCCATTGCTGCAACTGCCTCAGTACTCAATGCCAACAACTGCCAGTTTCCAGATGCAATTTTACAACTCATCCGCTTCGTCCTGGACCACAATGTCTTCACCTTCAACAACCAGTTCTTCATCCAGACACACGGAACAGCCATGGGGATCAAATTCACACCTCAATATGTCAACATCTTCATGCACAGGTTCGAACAAGACTTCTTCACCACACAGGACCTTCAACCGATGCTATACACTAGATACATCGATGACATTTTCTTCCTTTGGACTCATGGTGAACAATCACTGAAACAACTATATGATGACATCAACAAGTTCCATCCCACCATCAGACTCACCATGGACTACTCTCCGGAATCGGTTGCATTCTTGGACACATGCATCTCCATCAAGGACGGTCACCTCAGCACCTCACTGTACCGCAAGCCCACGGATAACCTCACAATGCGCCACTTCTCCAGCTTCCACTCTAAACACGTTAAAGAAGCCATCCCCTACGGACAAGCCCTCCATATACACAGGATCTGCTCGGATGAGGAGGATCGCAACAGACACCTCCAGACGCTGAAAGATGCCCTCATAACAGGATATGGCGCTCAACTCATCGATCGACAGTTCCGACGTGCCACAGCGAAAAACCGCACCGACCTCCTCAGAAGACAAACATGGGACATGGTGGACAGAGTACCCTTCGTCATCCAGTACTTCCCCGGAGCGGAGAAGCTACGACATCTCCTCCGGAGCCTTCAACATGTCATTGATGAAGACGAACATCTCGCCAAGGCCATCCCCGCACCCCCACTTCTTGCCTTCAAACAACCGCACAACCTCAAACAGACCATTGTCCGCAGAAAACTACCCAGCCTTCAGGAGAACAGTGACCACGACACCACACAACCCTGCCACAGCAACCTCTGCAAGACATGCCGGATCATTGACACAGGTGCCATCATCTCACGTGAGAACACCATCTACCAGGTACACGGTACATACTCTTGCAACTCGGCCAACGTTGTCGACCCGATACGCTGCAGGAAAGGATTTCCCGAGGCATGGTACATTGGGGAAACTATGCAGACGCTACGACAATGGATGAATGAACACCGCTCGACAATCACCAGGCAAGACTGTTCTCTTCCTGTTGGGGAGCACTTCAGCGGTCACGGGCATTCAGCCTCTGATCTTCGGGTAAGCGTTCTCCAAGGCGGCCTTCACGACACACAACAGTGCAGAGTCGCTGAGCAGAGACTGATAGCCAGGTTCCGCACACATGAGGACGGCCTCAACCAGGAGCTTGGGCTCATGTCACACTATCTGTAACCCCCACAACTTGCCTGGACTTGCAAAATCTCACTAGCTGTGTTGTCTGGAAACAATTTACATCTCTTTAACCTGTGCTTAACGCTCTCTCCACTCACATTGTCTGTACCTTTAAGACTTGATTAGCTGTAAAGACTCGCATTCCAATCATTATTCTGTAAATTGAGTTTGTGTCTCTGTATGCCCTGTTTGTGAACAGATCTCCCACTCCACCTGATGAAGGGGCAGTGCTCCGAAAGCTAGTGGCGTTTGCTACCAAACAAACCTGTTGGACTTTAACCTGGTGTTGTTAGGCTTCTTACTTTATAGAGGTTTACAGCATGGAAACAGGTCCTTCGGCCCAACTTGTCCATGCCGCCCTTTTTTTAAAAAACCCGTAAGCTAATCCCAATTGCCCACATTTGGCCCATATCCCTCTATACCCATCATACCCATGTAACTATCTAAATGCATTTTAAAAGACAAAATTGTACCTGCCTCTACTATGATCTCTGGTAGCTTGTTCCAGACACTCACCACCCTCTGTGTGAAAAAATTGCCCCTCTGGACACTTTTGTATCTCTCCCCTCTCACCTTAAACCTATGCCCTCTTGTTTTAGACTCCCCTACCTTTGGGAAAAGATATTGACTATCTACCTTGTCTATGCCCCTCATTATTTTATTGACCTCTATAAGATCACCCCTCAGCCTCCTATGCTCCAGAGAAAAAAGTCCCAGTCTATCCAGCCTCTCCTTATAACTCAATCCATCAAGTCCCGGTAGCATCCTCGTAAATCTTTTCTGCACTCTTTCTAGCTTAATAATATCCTTTCTATAATAGGGTGACCAGAATTGCACACAGTATTCCAAGTGTGGCCTTACCAATGTCTTGTACAACTTCAACAAGACATTCCAACTCCTGTATTCAATGTTCTGGCCAATGAAACTAAGCATGCCGAATGCCTTCTTCACTACTCTGTCCACCTGTGACTCCAATTTCAAGGAGCTGTGAACATGTATCCCTAGATCTCTTTGTTTTGTAACTCTCCCCAACGCCCTGCCATTAACTAGTAAGTCCTGCCCATCTACCAAAATGCATCAGCTCGCATTTGTCTAAATTAAATTCCATCTGCCATTCGTCAGCCCACCTGCCCAATTGATCAAGATCCCATTGCAATTGGAGATAACTTTCTTCACTGTCCACTATGCCACCAATCTTAGTGTCATCTGCAAACTTACTAACCATGCCTCCTATATTCTCATCCAAATCATTAATATAAATGACAAATAACAGTGGACCCAACACTGATCCCTGAGGCACACCACTGGTCACAGGCCTCCAGTTTGAAAAACAACTCTCTACAACCACTCGACAGAAGCCAGTTTTGTATCCATTTAGATACCTCACCCTGAATCCCGTAAGATTTAACCTTATGCAACAACCTACCATGCGGTACCTTGTCAAAGGCCTTGCTAAAGTCCATGTAGATAACATCAACTGCACTGCCTTCATCTACCTTCTTGGATATCCCTTCAAAAAAACTCAATCAAATTTGTGAGACATGATTTTCCACTCACAAAGCCATGCTGACTGTCCCTAATCAGTCCTTGCATCTCTAAATGCCTGTAGATCCTGTCTCTCAAAATACCTTCCAACAATTTACCCACCACAGATGTGAGGCTCACTGGCCTGTAGTTCCCAGGCTTTTCCCTGCAGCCCTTTTTAAACAAAGGCACAACATTTGCCACTCTCCAATCTTCAGGCACCTCACCCGTGACTATTGATGATTCAAATATCTCAGCTGGGGGACCCACAATTTCCTCCCTAGCCTCCCACAATGTCCTGGGAGACACTTCATCAGGTCCCAGGGATTTATCTATCTTGATGCGCTTTAAAATTTCCAGCACCTCTTTCTCTGTAATATGTACACTCCTCAAGACATCACTATTTATTCCCCCAAGTTCCCTAACATCCATGCTTTTCTCAACAGTAAATACTGATGAGAAATATTCATTTAGGATCTCACCCATCTCTTGTGGATCCGCACACTGATGACCTTGTTGATATGAATAGAGATTAAGATTATATTGACTGGATTTTAGAAGAGTGAGAGAAGATTTCATAGAAGCTTACAAAATTCTAACAGGCAGACAGGGTAGATTCTGAAAGAATGTTCCTGATGGTGGGGGAGTCCAGAACTAGGGGTCATAGTTTGAGGATAATGGATAAACCTTTTAGAACTGAGGTGGAAATTCCTTCACCCAGAGAGTGATGAATGTGTGGAATTCTGTACCACAGAATGTAGTTGAGGCCAAAACGTCTGATTTCAAGAATAAATTAGATGTAGCTCTTGGAGCTAAAGGGATTTGGGAGGGAAGAGGAGATCAGGATATTGAATTTGATGATCATAATGAAGTGGAGCAGGTTCGAAGAGCTGTATCCTTGAAACCCCATGCATTTACCCTCGCTAATCCGACACAAAGGGACAATTTAGCATGGCCAATCCACCTAACTCGCACATCTTTGGGAGGAAACCGGAGCACCCGGAGGAAACCCATGCAGACACGGGGAAAACATGCAAACTCCACACAGACAGTGACCCAAGCCGGGAATCGAACCCAAGTCCCTGCTGTTGTGAGGTAGCAGTGCTAACCACCATGCCGCCCTAAAATCAACATCCTGGGGGTTACCATTGACCAGAAACTAAACTGGACTCGCCATAGAAATATTGTGGCTGTAAGAACAGGTCAGAGGCTGAGAATAATGTGGCAAGTAACTCACCTGCTGACTTTCCAAAGCCTTCCACCATCTACAAGGCAGGAGCCAGGAGTGTGATGGAGTACACCCCACTTGCCTGGATGAGTGCAGCTCCAACACCCTCCAGAAAAAGGTAGCCCACAAATATTTACTCCGTCTATCACTATTGAACAGAGACAGCAGTGTGAACCATCAGCAAGATGTACTGCAGGAACTCACCAAGGCTTAGGTAGCACCTTCCAAATCTTATGACTGCTACCATCTAGAAGGACAAGAGCAGTAGATGCATGGTAACATGATCACCAGCTAGTTGCCCTTTGGCTCAATCACCATCCTGTCTTAGAAATAGATTGCCAATCCTTCAGTGTTGCTAGGTCAAAATCTTGGAACTCCACACCCTAAACAGCACTGTGGATGTATCCACACCACAGGAATTGCGACAATTCAGGAAGCCAATTTATCACCACTGTCTCGAGGGCAATTAGGGATGGACAATAAAAGCTGACCTATCCAGGGAAGCCCACATCCTCTAAAGGAATAGGGAGCTTGATAGAGTGGACACAAGTTGTTCACCAATCAGGGGGTCTAAATCATAGGGGTGTAGTCTCAGGATAAGGGTACAATCAGTTAGCACTGAGATGAGGATGAATAACTTCATTCAAAGTGTTGTGAGTCTTTATGCTGGAGGGCAGTGGTTTCTTCACCTTTAAATACATTTAAATCTGAGATAGGATTTTTGCTCTCAGGTAATTGAGGCATATGGGGAGTGGACAGGATAATGGGAGTTAAACTACTTCAGTGACCCACATGTTTAATTCTCTAATCAGCTTGACTATGCCAGAAGGTGTGTTGTTCATGGTAACAATCCAGTAATTATTATCTTTGTGTTTCTGATTTTACTTTGAATCCTAACTCTGGTGCAGATATGAAGGGCCCTTTTCTGTTCTGTATACCTCTGTCAGTCTTACCTGAGCAGTTCATCATTTCTAGTTCTATCAATGTCATGACATTGTGTGGCTCCTATGTGGAGCACCACAACTGGCTCCTTCCTGCACCAATTCATCTCCAGCTACAAGGTGCTGCACTTAATTTAAAAAAAACACAGCCCACTCAGGTAAGGCAACATCTGTGGAGAGTGAGAGAGTTAATGTTTCAAGTGAATGACCTTGGATCAGAGCTATGTTTAATAGTAAATTGGAATATTATTTAAATGGAGAAAAATTACAACATGCTACTGTGCAGAGGGACCTGCGGGTCCTTGTGCACGAATCGCAAAAACTCAGTCTACAGGTGCAGCAGGTGATCAAGAAGGCGAATGGAATGTTGGCCTTTATCGCGAGGGGGTTAGAATATAAAAGCAGGGAGGTCTTGCTACAACTGTACAAGGCACTGGTGAGGCCGCAACTGGAGTACTGTGTGCAGTTTTGGTCCCCTTATTTGCAAAAGGATATATTGGCCTTGGAGGGAGTGCAGAGAAGGTTCACCAGGTTGATACCGAAGATGAGGGTGTAGCTTATGAGGAGAGATTGAACAGATTGGGTCTGTACTCGTTGGAGTTTAGAAGGCTGAGGGGTGATCTTATAGAGACATATAAGATAATGAAGGGGCTGGATAGGGTAGAGGCAGGGAGATTCTTTCCACTTAGAAGGGAAACCAGAACTAGAGGGCACAGCCTCAAAATACGTGGGGGCCGGTTCAGAACAGAGTTGAGGGGGAACTTCTTCTCTCAGAAGGTAGTGAATCTCTGGAATTCTCTGCCCATTGAAGTGGTGGAGGCTACCTCATTGAATATGTTTAAATCATGGGTGGATAGATTTCTGGTCAATAAGGGAATTAAGGGATATGGGGAGCAGGTGGGTAAGTGGAACTGATTCGCTTCAGATCAGCCATGATCTTGTTGAATGGCGGGGCAGGCTCGAGGGGCTAGATGGCCTACTCCTGCTCCTATTTCTTATGTTCTTATGTTCTCATGTAACCCTGACATCGGGAAGACAGCATAACCTTTGGAATTCCCAGCTGAACAGGATTGATTCCTCAACTATACTGTTTCCGATCAATACCATGTTTCTTTTCCCTCTGGTTGGAAATCAAGCTGCAAGGAGGAAGTCAATTAACTCTCTTCCCAAAATGAAATGATGACAGTGGTTACATTTCATTCAGTATAAGTGTTGAGGCATGCTGAACAACGATATCAAAGTTCTGTAGAAAGATCATTTAGATCTGAAACATTAACTGTTTGTCTCTCCATAGATGCTGCCAAAGCTACTGAGTTTATCCAGGATTTTCTGTTTTTATTTCAGATTTCCAGCATCCACAGTACTTTGCTTTTATATATTAAAGCACGGCTGCATTACTTTTACACTGGATAGAAACTTGATCTCCATGCAATCATTCTGGCTGCACTGGCTAATCTGGCATGTCTCTCTCTCTCTGGTTCCTTTGCAGCCCCATTAATTTGTGAGGGTCCATCTGTGGAATCTGTTCAAATATTGCCCAAAAAATGTTTTATCTATATTTTTACAGCAGAGTCTATGGAAACTAACCCAATTACTACTTCTTTATATTTGAATGTTCCAGTTGCAGAATATAATTGAAACATTTGTGCCCAAACAAAACAAGGTCAAATTCTTCAGATCACTGACTCACCATGCTCTATTCACTCGTGATGAGCGTTCATTTGCTGGTACCTGGCCAAGTGACCCAGTTAACTTGCCTCGATATAGCTGTATCTCAGCTGCTAGAAGGTGATTAGCTTTCAATTGCCACACAGCAAGCCAAACATGTTCACACTTTACTGCACGACAGCTGAAGAGTTTTTTGACAATTGATCTCCAACCTTTTCAGGTCAATAAAACATTTAGGTCAATGAAGGCCCAGGCTCCAACTTCTCACCAAGTGCTTTTACCCAGAGTGTATCGCAAACAGGGATGAAATTGTTCAAGACAAGATTACATGTAACAATGAAATTAAGGAAGTGTACAGTCAGTCATCATATTTCAGTTAGTTTGTGTATGTTAATTAGTAACCCCAAAGTAGGGATTCTGCAGGATTCTTACTCTCCTCACTTGAATGGCTTCCAGTACAATGGGCTATGGTTAGTTTGTCCATCCACCCTTATTCTTACACCTGCTGATCAAGGACCAAAGTACCTTAATCGCTACAGCCTGGATTCCCCCATACCTGGCCAACTCACAGTCACACCCTCTTGCTCCTGAGCATTGACCAACTCAATGTAAGACAGTGTTTCCAAAACTGTTTCCAACATGACCCATTTTAACTTGAAAATGATCACAGCGCAACAAAAAAACAGCAACAAGGCAGCCTAGTAGTACTGTAAATAATCAGAAAAGGTTACACCTTATAGATCAACATAAATACGTTAAAGATGAAAACCTATTCTTCATAAAATGTACTGCCAGGCCCTGCTGAGACATATGGAATGCATGTTGCAAACTATTCTAGCAGGTCTTGCCTGTACAAACTGAAAGTAAAACTACAACTTGGGGCAAAACCCTAATGACATCATCAAATCATGTGATCAGCTCTGAAAGCAACCATTTAAGTATATAACATCCCTTCCCCTTTACTTCTGTGGTCATGACAACAAATTACTCTGATGTTATACACAGGATCAGTAATACTCTCAATACAGTACTGTGCATCATTAATCATTTTACACAGTCAATAAGAGGGAATCTTTTATAATGAAGAAGACTTTTATGAGTAACAATGATTGCGATTCAGCCACTACGTGTATCTGTAATTATACAGTGAAGTGTTAGGGTACCAGAGCAGAAACCCCAAAGTACGTTATGAAGCCCGACTAGACACCAACAACTCAACTAGACACCAACAGCCCGAGTAGACACACATCAACAGCTTTCTTTAACTATGGCACAAATGTGAGGATAAGATGTTTCACTTCGTGTGTGATTCTATTGACACACTAGGAAGCTTTCATTAAAATAAAATTTATTGAACAATATAGTTTAACTATAACCAGTGAATTAGCTTAACTTTTACCAAGTAACTTTTTAGAACATAGAACATAGAAAAGCTTCAGCACAAACAGGCCCTTCAGCCCACAAGTTGCGCCGAACATGTCCCTACCTACTAGGCTTACCTATAACCCTCTATCTTACTAACTTTCATGAACTTATCCAAAAGTTTCTTAAAAGACCCTATCGAATCCGCCTCCACCACCACTACCGGCAGCCGATTCCACACACCCACCACCCTCTGAGTGAAAAACTTACCCCTAACATCTCCTCTGTACCTACTCCCCAGCACCCTAAACCTGTGACCTTATGTGGCAACCATTCCAGCCCTGGGTAAAAACCTCTGAGAATCCACTCTATTAATACCTCTCAACGTCTTATACACCTCTATCAGGTCACCTCTCATCCTTCACCTCTCCAAGGAGCTCTCTCAACCTATCCTCATGAGGCATGCCATCAAATCCAGGCAACATCCTTGAAAATCTCCTCTGCACCCTTTCTATGGCTTCCACATCCTTTCTGTAATGAGGCGACCAGAACTGGGCACAGTACTCCAGGTGGGGTCTGACCAGGGTCCTATACAGCTGCAGCATTATCTCCAGATTTCTAAACTCAATTCCTCTATTGATGAAGGCCAGTATAGCCCGACTAGAGAGGGGGCTATACTGGACCTAGTATTGGGGAATGAGCCCGGTCAGGTCTTCAAAGTTTTGGTAGGGGAACATGTGGCAAATAGTGATCACAATTCTGTTAGCTTTAGGATAGTGATGGAAAAGGATGAGTGGTGTCCCAAGGGTAAGGTGTTGGATTGGGAGAAGGATAACTTTAGTGGGATTAGGCAGAAATTGGCAGCTGTTGATTGGGAGAGGCTGTTTGAGGGTAAATCCACATCTGGCATGTGGGAGTCTTTTAAGGAACAGTTGTTAGGGCTGCATGACAGGCATGTGCCTGTAAAAAAGGATAGGAAGGGTAGGATTTGAGAACCGTGGATAACCAGGGAAATTGAGGGATTGGTCAAAAAGAAAAGAGTGGCGTACGTTAGGTCCAGGCAGCTAAAAACGGAGGGAGCTCTGGAGGAATACAAAGAAAGTAGGAAAGAACTCAAATGAGGAATTAGAAGGGCAAAAAGGGGTCACAAAATGCCCTTGGCAGACAGGATTAAGGAGAATCCCAAGGCATTTTATTCATACATTAGGAACAAAAGGGTTGTCAGGGAAAAAATCAGACCTCTCAGGGACAAAAGTGGGGTATTATGCTTAGAGCCGAAAGAAGTAGGGGAGATCCTAAATGAATACTTTGCGTCAGTATTCACAAAGGAGAGGGATGTGTTGACTGTGAGTGTCTCGGAGGGGAGTGTTGACCCATTAGAGAAAATCTCCATTACAAGGGAGGAAGTGTTAGGTTTTTTAGGGAATATAAAGACTGACAAATCCCCAGGGCCTGATGGAATCTATCCAAGGCTGCTCAGGGAGACGAGAGATGAAATCGCTGGGCCTCTGACGCAAATCTTTGTCTCGTCACTGGACGCAGGTGAGGTCCCAGAGGATTGGAGGATAGCTAATGTGGTCCCGTTATTTAAGAAGGGTAGGAAGGATAACCCAGGAAATTATAGGCCGGTGAGCTTGACGTCCGTGGTCGCGATGTTGTTGGAGAGGATTCTTAGAGATAGGATGTATGCGCATTTAGAAAGGAATAAACTCATTAACGATAGTCAGCATGGTTTTGTGAGAGGGAGGTCATGCCTCACTAACCTGGTGGAGTTTTTTGAAGAAGTGACTAGAATGGTTGATGAGGGAAGGGCCGTGGATATCGTCTCTATGGACTTTAGTAAAGTGTTTGACAAAGTCCCTCATGGTAGGTTGGTGCAAAAGGTTGGATCTCATGGGATAAAGGAGGAGGTGGCTGGATAGGTGGAGAACTGACTTTGTCACAGAAGGCAGAGGGTGGTAGTGGAAGGGTCTTTTTCCGGCTGGAGGCCTGTGACTAGTGGTGTTCTGCAGGGCTCTGTATTGGGACCTCTGCTGTTTGTGATTTATGTAAATGATCTGGAGGAAGGTGTAACTGGGGTGATCAGTAAGTTTGCAGACGACACGAAAATGGCTGGACTTGCAGATAGTGAGGAACATTGTCAGAGGCTACAGAAGGATATAGATAGGCTGGAAATTTGGGCAAAGAAATGGCAGATGGAGTTCAATCCAGATAAATGCGAAGTGATGCATTTTGGTAGAATGAATGTAGGGCGGAGCTATACGATAAATGACAGAACCAGAAAGGGTGTAGATACGCAGAGGGACCTGGGTGTGCAAGTCCACAGATCCTTGAAGGTGACGTCACAGGTGGAGAAGGTAGTGAATAAGGCATATGGCAGGCTTGCCTTTACAGGACGGGGCATAGAGTATAAAAGTTGGGGTCTGATGTTGCAGTTGTATAGAACGTTGGTTCGTCCGCATTTGGAATACTGCGCCCAGTTCTGGTTCTCACACTACCAGAACGACATGGAGGCTTTGGAGAGAGTACAGAGGAGGTTTACCAGGATGTTGCCTGGTATGGAAGGGCTTAGTTATGAGGAGAGATTGGGTAAACTGGGGTTGTTCTCAATGGAAAGACGGAGGATGAGGGGTGACCTAATAGAGGTGTATAAAATTATGAAAGGCATAGATAGGGTGAGCGGTGGGAAGCTTTTTCCCAGATCGGTGGTGACGTTCAAGAGGGGTCATAGGTTCAAGGTGAGGGGGGGGGGAGGTTTAACACGGATATCAGAAGGACGTATTTTACACAGAGGGTGGTGGGAGCCTGGAATGCGCTGCCGGGCAAGGTGGTGGAGGCGGACACACTGGGCATGTTTAAGACTTATCTAGATAGCCACATGAACGGAGTGGGAATGGAGGGATACAAAAGAATGGTCTAGGCTTGGAGGGCCGAAGGGCCTGTTCCTGTGCTGTATTGTTCTTTGTTCTTTTTTCTTATTCCATACGCCCTCTTAATTACAGCCTCTACCTGCGACGCTGCTTTGAGCGTCCTATGAAGTCGGACCCCAAGATCCTTCTGATCTTCCACAGTGCCAAGCATCTTACTCTTAATATTATATTCTTTCATCCTATTCGACCTGCCAAAATGAACCACTACACACTTATCTGAGTTGAAGTCCATCTGCCACTTCTCCGCCCAGTCTTGCATCTTATCTATGTCTCGTTGCAACTGCTGACATCCCTCTACACTATCCACAACACCCCCAACCTTTGTGTCATCAGCAAAATTGCCAACCCATCCTTCCACTTCCTCATCCAGGTCATTTATAAAAATCACAAAGAGCAATGGTCCCAGAACAGATCCCTGGGGCACTCCACTGGTGACCGACCTCCATGCTGACAAAGACCCATCTACAACCACTCTTTGCCTTCTATGGGCAAGCCAGTTCTGAATCCACAAAGCAATGTCCCCTTGTATCCCATGCCCCTTCACTTTCTCAATAAGCCTTGCATGGGGCACCTCATCAAACGCCTTGCTGAAATCCATATAAACTACATCTACCGCTCTTCCCTCATCTATGTGTCTCGTTACATCTTCAAAAAATTCAATTAGGCTCGTAAGGCATGATCTGCCTTGGACAAAGCCGTGCTGGCTATTTCTGATCATACTATTCCTCTCCAGATGTTCATAAATCCTGCCTCTCAGTATCTTCTCCATCAACTTACCAACCACTGAGGTTAGACTCACCGGTCTATAATTTCCCGGGCTATCTCTTCTCCCTTTCTTGAATAACGGAACCACATCCGCAATCCTCCAATCCTCCGGAACCTCTCCCGTCTCCATTGATGATGCAAGATCATCGCCAGAGGCTCAGAAATCTCTTCCCTCGCCTCCCACAGTAACCTGGGGTACATCCCATCCAGTCCCGGCGATTTATCTAACTTGATGCTTTTCAAAAGCTCCAACACATCCTCTTTCCTAATGTCCACATGCTCAATCTTCTCAGTCCACTGCAAGTCTGCACTGCAACTACCAAGATCCTTTTCCACTGTGAATACTGAAGCAAAGTATTCATTGAGTACCTCTGCTATTTCTACCAGTTCTGTACAGACTTTCCCATCGTCACATTTGATAGGTCCTACTCCTTCACATCTTATCTTCTTGCTCTTAACATACTTGTAGAATGCCTTGGGGTTTTCCTTTATCCTGTCGGCCAAGGCCTTCTCATGACCCCTTCTTGCTCTTCTAATTTCCCTCTTAAATTCCTTCCTACTAGTCGTATACTCTTCTAGATTTCTAACATTACCTAGCTCCCTGAACCTTTTAACATAGAACATAGAACAGTACAGCACAGAATAGGCCCTTCGGCCCACGATGTTGTGCCGAACTTTATCTGAAACCAAGATCAAGCTATCCCACTCCCTATCATCCTGGTGTGCTCCATGTGCCTATCCAATAACTGCTCAAATGTTCCTAAAGTGTCTGACTCCACTATCACTGCAGGCAGTCCATTCCACACCCCAACCACTCTCTGCGTGAAGAACCTACCTCTGATATCCTTCCTATATCTCCCACCATGAACCCTATAGTTATGCCCCTTTGTAATAGCTCCATCCACCCGAGGAAATATTCTTTGAATGTTCACTCTATCTATCCCCTTCATCATTTTATAAACCTCTATTAAGTCTCCCCTCAGCCTCCTCCGCTCCAGAGAGAACAGCCCTAGCTCCCTCAACCCTTCCTCATAAGATCTACCCTCCAAACCAGGCAGCATCCTGTTGAATCTCCTCTGCACTCTTTCCAGCGCTTCCACATCCTTCTTATAGTGAGGTGACCAGAACTGCACACAATATTCCAAATGTGGTCTCACCAAGGTCCTGTACAGTTGCAGCGTAACCCCACGGCTCTTAAACTCCAACCCCCTGTTAATAAAAGCTAACACACTATAGGCCTTGTTCACAGCTCTATCCACTTGAGTGGCAACCTTTAGAGATCTGTAGATATGGACCCCAAGATCTCTCTGTTCCTCCACAGTCTTCAGAACCCTACCTTTGACCCTGTAATCCACATTTAAATTAGTCCTACCAAAATGAATCACCTCACATTTCTCAGGGTTAAACTCCATTTGCCATTTTTCAGCGCAGCTTTGCATCCTATCTATATCTCTTTGCAGCCTACAACAGCCCTCCACCTCATCCACTACTCCACGATTCTTGGTGTCATCAGCAAATTTACTGATCCACCCTTCAGCCCCCTCCTCCAAGTCATTAATAAAAATCACAAAGAGCAGAGGACCAAGCACTGATCCCTGTGGCACTCCGCTAGCAACCTGCCTCCAGTCCGAAAATTTTCCATCCACCACCACCCTCTGTTTTCGATCAGATAGCCAGTTACCTATCCAATCGGCCAACTTTCCCTCTATCCCACACCTCCTCACTTTCATCATAAGCCGACCATGGGGGTCCTTATCAAACGCCTTACTAAAATCCATGTATATGACATCAACTGCCCTACCTTTATCAACACACTTAGTTACCTCCTCAAAAAATTCAATCAAATTTGTGAGGCACGACTTGCCCTTCACGAATCCGTGCTGACTATCCCGGATTAATCCGCATCTTTCTAAATTGTCGTAAATCCCATCCCTAAGGACCTTTTCCATCAATTTACCAATCACCGAGGTAAGACTAACCGGTCTGTAATTACCAGGGTCATTTCTATTCCCTTTCTTAAACCGAGGAACAACATTCGCCACTCTCCAGCCCTCTGGCACCATCCCCGTGGACAGTGGCTTTTGTTGGCTTTTCTTTTCTTCTTGACTAAATTCATTACAGCTTTCGTGCACCATGGTCCCTGTGACCCAACATAACTCCCCTGTCTCACTGGAACGTTGCTGTGCAGAGTTCCAGACAAATTTCCCTTGAAAATTTGCCACATTTCTTCTGTTCATTTCCCTGAGAAAACCTCCTTCCAATTTATGCCTCTAATTTCCTGCCTAACAGCCTCATAATTGCCCTTACTCCAAATAAACACTTTCCTAGCTTGACTGATCCCATCTCTCTCCAATACTGATGTAAAGGAGATAGAGCTATGATCACTATCCCCAAAATGCTCTCCCACTGAGTGATCTGACACCTGCCCAGGTTCATTCCCTAATACCAAATCAAGTACAGCCTCTCCTCTTGTAGGCTTATCCACATACTGTGTCAGGAAGCCCTCCTGAACACACCAAACAAACTCCTCCCCATCTAAACCCCTTACCCTAGGGATATTCCAATCGATATTTGGGAAATTAAAATCTCCCATCTCGACCACTCTGTTATTATCACATCTCTCCAGGATCTGCTTCCCAATCTGCTCCTCCACATCCCTGCTACTATTGGGCGGCCTATAGAAAACACCCAGTAAAGTTATTGACCCCTTCCTGTTGCGAACCTCCACCCACAGAGATTCCGTAGACAATCCCTCTGGCATCCATCTTTTCTACAGCTGTGACACTATCCCTGATCAGCAGTGCCACTCCCCCACCTCTTTTGCCTTCTTCCCTGTCCCTCCTGAAACATCTGAAACCTGGCACTTGAAGTATCCAGTCCTGTCCCTGAGATAACCAAGTCTCTGTAATGGCCACCACATCACACTTCCAAGTAGTGATCCACGCTCTAAGCTCATCCATTTTGTTCACTACACTCCTTGCGTTAAAATAAACACATCTCAACCCTTTGGTCTGAGCGCTCCCCTTCTCCGTCACCTGCCTATCTTCCCTCTCACACTGTCTACAAGCCCCTTTTATTTTTAAGCTAACCTCCTCTCTCCCAGTCACCTCATTTTGATTCCCAACCCCAACCATTCTAGTTTAAACACTCCCCAGTAGCCTTAGCAAATCTTCCCGACAGGATATTGGTCCCCCTGGGACTTAAGTGAAACCCGTCCTTTTTGTACAGGTCGCACCTGCCCCGAAAGAGGTCCCAATGTTCCAGGAACCTGAATCCCTGACCCCTGCTCCAATCCCTCAGCCACTCATTCATCCTCCACCTTATTTCGTTCCTTTCCTCACTGTCCCGTGGATTACTACCTTTGCGTTCCTTCTTCTTAACTCCCTACCTAACTTCCTATATTCTCCTTTCATAACCCCTTCCCCTTTCCTGCCTATGTCAGTGGTACCAGTATGCACCACGACCTCTGGCTCCTCTCCCTCCCACTTCAGGATTTCTTGGATACAGTCAGAAACATCCCTGATCCCGGCACCAGGGAGGCAAACCACCATCCGCGTTTCTCGACTTCCTCCACAAAAACGCCTGTAACTGTCGAGTCCCCTGTCACCACTGCCTTCCTCCTTTCCTTTTGGAAACACTCTCTCAGCATCCACCCTATCAAAACCCTTCAGAACCTTGTAAGTTTTAATGTGATTGCTTCCCATTCTTCTAAACTGCAGAGAATATCAACCCAATTTACTCAGCCTATCATAGGGCAACTCCCTCATCCCGGGGACCAATAGTGAACCTTCATTGTACAGACTACAATGTGAGTATGAATCCTTTCTTAAATATGGAGACCAAAACTGCGCACAGTATTCCAGCTGTGATCTGACCCAAACCCTGTACAAGTGCAGCAAGACTTCTCTGTTCTTGTACTCCAACCCCGTTTCAATAAGGAATTTTCCATTTGCCTTCCTAATTGCTACAGCTGTACATTAACTTTCTATTTTCCTTGTACAAGCACAGCAAGTGTCTTTGAACATCAAAACTTACAACTTTTCTTTTAAAAAGTATTCAATGTTTCTATTCTGACGAGCAAAGTGAACAATTTACACTTTAACTCTGTTAAAACTCCATCTGCCATTTTGTTGTCCATTTGCTTAACCCATCTGTATCTTTTTGCAGCTTCTGTGTCCTCCCCACAACTTCTCTTTCCACCGAGCTTGGTAACATCTTGGCCAACTTAGAAATATCACTCTCTGTCTCTTCACCTAAGCCATTAAATCATAAAAAGCTGAGATCCCAGCACTGATAGAACATAGAACAGTACAGCACAGAACAGGCCCTTCGGCCCACGATGTTGTGCCGAGCTTTGTCTGAAACCCAGATCAAGCTATTTCCTCCCTATCATCCCGAAGTACTCCATGTGCCTATCCAATAGCTTCTTAAATGTTCCTAAAGTTTCTGACTCCACTATCACTGCAGGATGTCTATTCCACACCCCAACCACTCTCTGAGTAAAAAACCTACCTCGGACATCCTTCCTATATCTCCCACCATGAACCCTATAGTTATGCCCCCTAGTTACCGCTCCATTCACCCGAGGAAATAGTCTTTGAACGTTCACTCTATCTGTCCCCCTCATCATCTTATAAACCTCTATCAAGTCTCCTCTCAACCTCCTCCGCTCCAAAGAGAAAAGCCCAAGTTCCCTCAACCTTTCCTCATAAGACCTACCCTCCAAACCAGGCAGCATCCTGGTAAATCTCCTCTGCACTCTTTCCAGTGTCTCCACATCCTTCTTATAGTGAGGTGACCAGAACTGCACACAATATTCCAAATGTGGTCTCACCAAGGTCCTGTACAGTTGCAGCATAACCCCACGGCTCTGAAACTCAAACCCCCTGTTAATGAACGCCAACACACTATAGGCCTTCTTCATGGCTCTATCCATTTGAGTGGCAATCTTCAGGGATTTATGGACATGAACCCCAAGATCTCTCTGTTCCTCCACATTCTTCAGAACCCTACCTTTGACCCTGTAATCCACATTTAAATTTGTCCTACCAAAATGAATCACCTCGCATTTGTCAGGGTTAAACTCCATTTGCCATTTTTCAGCCCAGCTCTGCATCCTATCTATATCTCTTTGCAGCCTACAACAGCCCTCCACCTCATCTACTACTCCACCAATCTTGGTGTCATCAGCAAATTTACTGATCCACCCTTCAGCCCCCTCCTCCAAGTCATTTATAAAAATGACAAATAGCAGAGGACCAAGCACTGATCCCTGTGGCACTCCGCTGGTAATCGGTTTCCAGTCCGAAAATTTTCCATCCACCACCACCCTCTGTCTTCTGTTAGATAGCCAGTTACCTATCCAATCGGCCAAACTTCCCTCTATCCCACACATCCTTACTTTCTTCAGAAGCCGACCATAATGTTTGTGACATTCCACTATTCACTGCTTGTCAACTTGAAAAAGTCCGATTTTGCCCACTCTCTGTTTTCTATCTTTTAACCAAGACTCCATCTGTGCTCAAATACCTCCAACTTTATAATCCCTCATTTTGGGGTAGCACAGTGGCACAGTGTCTCACAGCATCAGAGACCCGGGTACAATTCTAACCTTGGGTGACTGTGTGGAATTTGCAGGCTCAAGGGTCAACTGGTCTCGGCAGTTTGTCACTGTCAGTATGTCTCTGGCAGTGCGACTCACAGTGTCTCTGGCTGTGCGATTCACAGTGTCTCTGGCTGTGTGACTCACAGTGTCTCTGGCAGTGCAACTCAGTGTCTCTGGTAGTGCGACTCACAGTGTCTCTGGCTGTGCAACTCACAGTATCTCTGGCTGTGTGACTCACAGTGCCTCTGGCAGTGTGACTCAGTGTCTCTGGCAGTGTGTCTCACAGTGTCTATTCCAGTGTGTCGCAAAGTATCTCTGGCAGTGTGACTCAAAGAGTTTCAGGCAGTGTGAATTGCTCTGTGACTAGCGCTGTGTCTCACAGTGTCTCTGGCAGTGTGTCTCACAGTATATCTGCCAGTGTGTCTCACAGTGCCTCTGGCAGTGTGACATGCTCTGTGTCTGGTAGTGTGTCTCACAGTGTCTCTGCCAGTTTGTCACTGTCAGTATGTCTCTGCAGTGTGTCTCACAGTGTCTCTGGCAGTGTGTCTTACAGTACCTCTGGCAGTGTGTCTCATGGTGTCTCTGGCAGTGTATCCCACAGTGTCTCTGGCAGTGTGTCCCACAGTGTCTCTGGCAGTGTGTCCCACAGTGTCTCTGGCAGTGTGTCTCACAGTATCTCTGGCAGTGTGTCTCGCGGTGTCTCTGGCAGTGGGTCCCAAAGTGTCTCTGGCAGTGCGCCTCACAGAGTTTCTGGCAGCGTGAATTGCTCTGTGTCTGGCGATGTGTCCCACAGTGCCTCTGGCAGTGTGTCTCACAGTGTCTCTGGCAGTGTGTCTCACGGTATCTCCGGCAGTGTGTCTCACGGTGTCTATTGCAGTGTGACTCACGGTATCTCCGGCAGTGTGTCCCACAGTGTCCATTGCAGTGTGTCTCACAGTGTCTATTGCAGTGTGACTCACGGTATCTCCGGCAGTGTGACTCACAGAGTTTCTGGCAGTGTGAATTGCTCTGTGTCTAGCGCTGTGTCCCACAGTGTCTCTGGCAGTGTGTCTCACAGTGCCTCTGGCAGTGTGACATGCTCTGTGTCTGGTAGTGTGTCTCAGTGTCTCTGCCAGTTTGTCACTGTCAGTATGTCTCTGCGGTGTGTCTCAGAGTGTCTCTGGGAGTGTGTCTCACAGTGTCTCTGGCAGTGTGTCTCACAGTACCTCTGGCAGTGTGTCTCATGGTGTCTCTGGCAGTGTGTCCCACAGTGTCTCTGGCAGTGTGTCTCACGGTATCTCCGGCAGTGTGTCTCACAGTCTCTGGAAGTGTGTCTCACAGTATCTCTGGCAGTGTGTCTCAAAGTGTCTCTGGCAGTGTGTCTCACAGTGTGTCCGGCAGTGTGTCTCACAGTGTCTCTGGCAGTTTGTCTCGCAGTGTCTCTGGCAGTGTGTCCCACAGCGTCTCTGGCAGTGTGTCTCACAGAGTTTCTGGCAGTGTGAATTGCTCTGTGTCTGGCGCTGTGTTCCACAGTGTCTCTGGTAGTGTGTCTCACAGTGTCTCTGGCAGTGCGTCTCACGGTATCTCTGGCAGTGTGTCTCACGGTGTCTCTGGCAGTGTGTCCCACAGTGTCTCTGGCAGTGTGTATCACAGTATCTCTGGCAGTGTGTCTCACATTGTCTCTGGCAGTGTGTCTCACAGTGTCTCTGGCAGTGTGTCTCACAGTGTCTCTGGCAGTGTGTCTCACAGTGTCTCTGGCAGTGTGTCTCACAGTGCCTCTGGCAGTGTGCCTCACAGAGTCTCTGGCAGTGTGTCTCACAGTGTCTCTGGCAGTGTGCCTCACAGTATCTCTGGCAGTGTGTCTCACAGAGTCTCTGGCAGTGGGACTCACAGTGTCTCTGGCATTGTGACTCACAATGTCTCCAACAGTGCGCCTCACAGTGTCGCTGGCAGTGTGTTTCACAGTGTCTCTGACAGTGTGTCTCACAGTGTCTCCGACAGTGTGACTCACGGTGTCTCTGGCAGTGTGTCTCACAGTGTCCATGGCAGTGTGTCTCACAGTGTCTATGGCAGTGTGTCTCACGGTGTCTCTGGCAGTGTGTCCCACACTGTCTCTGGCAGTGTGCCTCACAGAGTTTCTGGCAGTGTGTCTCACAGTTTCTGGCAGTGTGTCTCACAGTGTCTCTGGTAGTGTGTCTCACGGTGTCTCTGGCAGTGTGTCTGACAGTGCCTCTGGCAGTGTGTCTCACAGCATCTCTGGCAGTGTGTCCCACGGAGTCTCTGGCAGTGTGTCCCACAGTGTCTCCGGCAGTGTGTCTCACAGTGTCTCCGGCAGTGTGTCTCACAGAGTCTCTGGCAGTGAGTCTCACAGTTTCTGGCAGTGTGAATTGCTCTGCATCTTGTGCTTTGTCCCACAGTGTCTCTGGCAGCGTGTTTCACAGTATCTCTGGCAGTGTGTCTCACAGTGCCTCTGGCAGTGTGTCTCACAGTGTCTCTGGCAGTGTGTCTCACAGTGTCTCTGGCAGTGTGTCTCACAGTGTCACTGGCATTACGTCTCACAGTGCCTCTGGCAGTGTGTCTCACAGTGCCTCCGGCAGTGTGTCTCAAGAGTCTCTGGCAGTGTGACTCACAGTGTCTCTGGCATTGTGATTCACATTGTCTCTGGCAGTGCATCTCACAGTGTTTCTGGCAGTGCGAATCACAGTGTCTCTGGCAGTGTGCCTCGCAGTCTCTCTGGCATTGGGTCTCATAGTTTGTCTGGCAGTGTCATGGTGTCTCTGGCAGTGTGACTCACAGTGTCTCTTGCACTGTGTCACAGTGTCCCTGGCAGTGTGTCTCAGTGTCTCTGGCAGTGTGACATGTCTGTGTCCGGCAGTGTGTCTCACAGTGTCTCTGGCAGTGTGTCTCAGTGTCCCTGGCAGTGTGTCTCACAGTGTCTATTGCAGTGTGTCTCCCAGTATCTCTGGCAGTGTGACTCACAGAGTTTCTGGCAGGGTAAATTGCTCTGTGTCGAGCGCTGTGTACCACAATATCTCTGGCAGTGTGTCTCACAGAGTCTCTGGCAGTGTGTCTCACAGTGTCTCTGGCAGTGCGACTCACAGTATCTCTGGCTGTGTGACTCACAGTGCCTCTGGCAGTGTGACTCAGTGTCTCTGGCAGTGTGTCTCACAGTGTCTATTCCAGTGTGTCGCACAGTATCTCTGGCAGTATGACTCAGAGTTTCAGGCAGTGTGAATTGCTCTGTGACTAGCGCTGTGTCCCACAGTGTCTCTGGCAGTGTGTCTCACAGTATATCTGCCAGTGTGTCTCACAGTGCCTCTGGCAGTGTGACATGCTCTCTGTCTGGTAGTGTGTGTCACAGTGTCTCTGCCAGTTTGTCACTGTCAGTATGTCTCTGCAGTGTGTCCCACAGTGTCTCTGGCAGTGTGTCTTACAGTACCTCTGGCAGTGTGTCTCATGGTGTCTCTGGCAGTGTATCCCACAGTGTCTCTGGCAGTGTGTCCCACAGTGTCTCTGGCAGTGTGTCTCACAGTATCTCTGGCAGTGTGTCTCGCGGTGTCTCTGGCAGTGGGTCCCAAAGTGTCTCTGGCAGTGTGCCTCACAGAGTTTCTGGCAGCGTGAATTGCTCTGTGTCTGGCGCTGTGTCCCACAGTGTCTCTGGTAGTGTGTCTCACAATGTCTCTGGCAGTGTGTCTCACAGTTTCTGGCAGTGTGTCTCACAGTATCTCTGGTAGTGTGTCTCACGGTGTCTCTGGCAGTGTGTCTGACAGTGCCTCTGGCAGTGTGTCTCACAGCATCTCTGGCAGTGTGTCCCACGGAGTCTCTGGCAGTGTGTCCCACAGTGTCTCCGGCAGTGTGTCTCACAGTGTCTCCGGCAGTGTGTCCCACAGAGTCTCTGGCAGTGAGTCTCACAGTTTCTGGCAGTGTGAATTGCTCTGTATCTTGCGCTTTGTCCCACAGTGTCTCTGGCAGTGTGTTTCACAGTATCTCTGGCAGTGTGTCTCACAGTGCCTCTGGCAGTGTGTCTCACAGTGTCTCTGGCAGTGTGTCTCACAGTGTCTCTGGCAGTGTGTCTCACAGTGTCACTGGCATTACGTCTCACAGTGCCTCTGGCAGTGTGTCTCACAGTGCCTCCGGCAGTGTGTCTCAAGAGTCTCTGGCAGTGTGACTCACAGTGTCTCCGGCATTGTGATTCACATTGTCTCTGGCAGTGCATCTCACAGTGTTTCTGGCAGTGCGAATCACAGTGTCTCTGGCAGTGTGCCTCGCAGTCTCTCTGGCATTGGGTCTCATAGTGTGTCTGGCAGTGTCATGGTGTCTCTGGCAGTGTGACTCACAGTGTCTCTTGCACTGTGTCACAGTGTTCCTGGCAGTGTGTCTCAGTGTCTCTGGCAGTGTGACATGTCTGTGTCCGGCAGTGTGTCTCACAGAGTCTTTGGCAGTGTGTCTCAGTGTCCCTGGCAGTGTGTCTCACAGTGTCTATTGCAGTGTGTCTCCCAGTTTCTCTGGCAGTGTGACTCACAGAGTTTCTGGCAGGGTAAATTGCTCTGTGTCGAGCGCTGTGTACCACAATATCTCTGGCAGTGTGTCTCACAGAGTCTCTGGCAGTGTGTCTCACAGTGTCTCTGGCAGTGCGACTCACAGTATCTCTGGCTGTGTGACTCACAGTGCCTCTGGCAGTGTGACTCAGTGTCTCTGGCAGTGTGTCTCACAGTGTCTATTCCAGTGTGTCACACAGTATCTCTGGCAGTGTGACTCACAGAGTTTCAGGCAGTGTGAATTGCTCTGTGACTAGCGCTGTGTCCCACAGTGTCTCTGGCAGTGTGTCTCACAGTATATCTGCCAGTGTGTCTCACAGTGCCTCTGGCAGTGTGACATGCTCTGTGTCTGGTAGTGTGTCTCACAGAGTCTCTGCCAGTTTGTCACTGTCAGTATGTCTCTGCAGTGTGTCTCACAGTGTCTCTGGCAGTGTGTCTTACAGTACCTCTGGCAGTGTGTCTCATGGTGTCTCTGGCAGTGTATCCCACAGTGTCTCTGGCAGTGTGTCCCACAGTGTCTCTGGCAGTGTGTCTCACAGTATCTCTGGCAGTGTGTCTCGCGGTGTCTCTGGCAGTGGGTCCCAAAGTGTCTCTGGCAGTGTGCCTCACAGAGTTTCTGGCAGCGTGAATTGCTCTGTGTCTGGCGCTGTGTCCCACAGTGTCTCTGGTAGTGTGTCTCACAATGTCTCTGGCAGTGTGTCTCACAGTTTCTGGCAGTGTGTCTCACAGCATCTCTGGCAGTGTGTCCCACGGAGTCTCTGGCAGTGTGTCCCACAGTGTCTCCGGCAGTGTGTCTCACAGTGTCTCCGGCAGTGTGTCCCACAGAGTCTCTGGCAGTGAGTCTCACAGTTTCTGGCAGTGTGAATTGCTCTGTATCTTGCGCTTTGTCCCACAGTGTCTCTGGCAGTGTGTTTCACAGTATCTCTGGCAGTGTGTCTCACAGTGCCTCTGGCAGTGTGTCTCACAGTGTCTCTGGCAGTGTGTCTCACAGTGTCTCTGGCAGTGTGTCTCACAGTGTCACTGGCATTATGTCTCACAGTGCCTCTGGCAGTGTGTCTCACAGTGCCTCCGGCAGTGTGTCTCAAGAGTCTCTGGCAATGTGACTCACAGTGTCTCTGGCAGTGTGATTCACATTGTCTCTGGCAGTGCATCTCACAGTGTTTCTGGCAGTGCGAATCACAGTGTCTCTGGCAGTGTGCCTCGCAGTCTCTCTGGCATTGGGTCTCATAGTTTGTCTGGCAGTGTCATGGTGTCTCTGGCAGTGTGACTCACAGTGTCTCTTGCACTGTGTCACAGTGTCCCTGGCAGTGTGTCTCAGTGTCTCTGGCAGTGTGACATGTCTGTGTCCGGCAGTGTGTCTCACAGTGTCTCTGGCAGTGTGTCTCAGTGTCCCTGGCAGTGTGTCTCACAGTGTCTATTGCAGTGTGTCTCCCAGTATCTCTGGCAGTGTGACTCACAGAGTTTCTGGCAGTGTGTCTCACAGTGTCTCTGGCAGTGTGTCTCACAGTATCTCTGGCAGTGTGTCTCACAGAGTCTCTGGCAGTGTGTCTCACAGTGTCTCTGGCAGTGTGTCTCACAGTATCTCTGTCAGTGTGTCTCACAGAGTCTCTGGCAGTGGGACTCACAGTGTCTCTGGCATTGTGACTCACAATGTCTCCGACTGTGCGCCTCACAGTGTCTCTGGTAGTGTGATTCCCAGTGTCTTTGGCAGTGTGTCCCACAGTATCTCTGGTAGTGTGTCTCACGGTGTCTCTGGCAGTGTGTCTGACAGTGCCTCTGGCAGTGTTTCTCACAGTATCTCTGGTAGTGTGTCCCACGGTGTCTCTGGCAGTGTGTCTCACAGTGTCTCCGGCAGTGTGTCTCACAGTATCACTGGCAGTGTGTGTCATGGTGTCCCTGGCAGTGTGTCCCACAGTGTCTCTGGCAGTGTGTCTCACAGTGTCTCCGACAGTGTGTCTCACAGTGTCTCTGGCAGTTTGTCGAGCAGAGTCTCAGGCAGTGTGTCTCACAGTGTCAATGGCAGTGCTTCTCACAGTGTCTATGGCAGTGTGTCTCACGGTGTCTCTGGCAGTGTGTCCCACAGTGTCTCTGGCAGTGTGTCTCACAGAGTCTCCAACAGTGTGTCCCACAGTGTCTCTGGCAGTTCGTCGAGCAGAGTCTCAGGCAGTGTGTCTCACAGTGTCTATGGCAGTGTGTCTCACAGTGTCTATGGCAGTGTGTCTCACGGTGTCTCTGGCAGTGTGTCCCACAGTGTCTCTGGCAGTGTGTCTCACAGAGTCTCCAACAGTGTGTCTCACAGTGTCTCTGGCAGTTAGTCGAGCAGAGTCTCAGGCAGTGTGTCTCACAGTGTCTCTGGCAGTGTGTCTCACAGTGTCTCTGGCAGTGTGTCTCACAATATTTCTGGTAGTGTGTCTCACGGTGTCTCTGGCAGTGTGTCTCACAATATTTCTGGTAGTGTGTCTCACGGTGTCTCTGGCAGTGGGACTCACAGTGTCTCTGGCTTTGTGACTCACAATGTCTCCGACAGTGCGCCTCACAGTGTCGCTGGCAGTGTGTTTCACAGTGTATCTGGGAGTGTGATTCACAGTGTCTTTGGCAGTGTGACTCACAGTGTCTCTGTCAGTGTGTCTCACAGTGTCTCTGGCAGTGTGTCTCACGGTGTCTCTGCCAGTATGCCCCACAGTGTCTCTGGCAGTGTGCCTCACAGAGTTTCTGGCAGTGTGAATCGCTCTGTGTCTGGCGCTGTGTCTCACAGTGTCTCTGGCAGTGTGTCTCACAGTATCTCTGGTAGTGTGTCTCACGATGTCTCTGGCAGTGCGCCTCACAGTTTCGCTGGCAGTGTGACTCACAGTGTCTCTGGCAGTGTGTTTCACTGTGTATCTGGGAGTGTGATTCACAGTGTCTTTGGCAGTGTGACTCACAGTGTCTCTGTCAGTGTGTCCAACAGTATCTCTGGCAGTGCATCTCACAGTGTCTCTGGCAGTGTGAGTCACAGTGTCTCTGGCAGTGTGCCTCGCGGTGTCTCTGGCAGTGTGATTCACAGTGTCTCTGGCAGTGTCTCTTACAGTGTCTCCAGCAGTGTGTCTCACAGTGTCTCTGGCAGTTTGACTCGCAGAGCCTCTGGCAGTCTGTCTCACAGTGTCTCTGGCAGTGTGTCTCACAGTATCTCTGGCAGTGTGTCTCACAGTGTCTCTGGCAGTTTGTCTCACAGTGTCTATGGCAGTGTGTCTCACGGTGTCTCTGGCAGTGTGTCCCACAGTGTCTCTGCAGTGTGCCTCACAGTGTCTCCGACAGTGTGTCTCACAGTGTCTCTGGCAGTGTGTCTCACAGTGTCTATGGCAGTGTGTCTCAAGTGTCTATGGCAGTGTGTCCCACAGTGTCTCTGCAGTGTGCCTCACAGAGTTTCTAGCAGTGTGAATCGCTCTGTGTCTGGCGCTGTGTCCCACAATGTCTCTGGCAGTGTGTCTCACAGTATCTCTGGCAGTCTGTCTCACAGTGTCTCTGGCAGTGTGTCTCACAGTATCTCTGGCAGTGTGTCTCACAGTATCTCTGGCAGTGTGTCTCACAGAGTCTCTGGCAGTCGGACTCACAGTGTCTCTGGCTTTGTGACTCACAATGTCTCCGACAGTGCGCCTCACAGTGTCGCTGGCAGTGTGTTTCACAGTGTATCTGGGAGTGTGATTCACAGTGTCTTTGGCAGTGTGACTCACAGTGTCTCTGTCAGTGTGTCTCACAGTATCTCTGGCAGTGCATCTCAGTGTCTCTGGCAGTGTGAGTCACAGTGTCTCTGGCAGTGTGCCCCGCGGTGTCTCTGGCAGTGTGTCTCACAGTGTCTTCGGCAGTGTGTCTCACAGTGTCTCTGGCAGTGTGTCTCACAGTATCTGTGGTAGTGTGTCTCACGGTGTCTCAGGCAGTGGGACTCACAGTGTCTCTGGCAGTCTGTCTCACAGTGTCTCTGGCAGTCTGTCTCACAGTGTCTCTGGCAGTGTGTCTCACAGTATCTCTGGCAGTGTGTCTCACAGAGTCTCTGGCAGTGGGACTCACAGTGTCTCTGGCTTTGTGACTCACAATGTCTCTGACAGTACGCCTCACAGTTTCGCTGGCAGTGTGACTCACAGTGTCTCTGGCAGTGTGTTTCACAGTGTATCTGGGAGTGTGATTCACAGTGTCTTTGGCAGTGTGACTCACAGTGTCTCTGTCAGTGTATCCAACAGTATCTCTGGCAGTGCATCTCACAGTGTCTCTGGCAGTGTGAGTCACAGTGTCTCTGGCAGTGTGTCTCGCGGTGTCTCTGGCAGTGTGATTCACAGTGTCTCGGGCAGAGTCTCTTACAGTGTCTCCGGCAGTGTGTCTCACAGTGTCTCTGGCAGTTTGTCTCGCACAGCCTCTGGCAGTCTGTCTCACAGTGTCTCTGGCAGTGTGTGTCAGAGTATCTCTGGCAGTGTGTCTCACAGATTCTCTGGCAGTGGGACTCACAGTGTCTCTGGCTTTGTAACTCACAATGTCTCCGACAGTGTGCCGCACAGTGTCTCCGGGAGTGTGATTCAGTGTCTTTGGCAGTGTGACTCACAGTGTCTCTGTCAGTGTGTCTCACAGTATCTCTGGCAGTGCATCTCACAGTGTCTCTGGCAGTGTGAGTCACAGTGTCTCTGGCAGTGTGCCTCGTGGTGTCTCTGGCAGTGTGATTCACAGTGTCTCTGGCAGTGTCTCTTACAGTGTCTCCGGCAGTGTGTCTCACAGTGTCTCTGGCAGTGTGTCACACAGTGTCTCTGACAGTGTGTCTCACA
This sequence comes from Mustelus asterias, assembly GCF_964213995.1. Classification (NCBI taxonomy): domain Eukaryota; kingdom Metazoa; phylum Chordata; class Chondrichthyes; order Carcharhiniformes; family Triakidae; genus Mustelus; species Mustelus asterias. Next base: position 25,007,078 of record NC_135819.1, read on the forward strand.
GTATCTCTGGCAGTGTGTCTCACGGTGTCTGTGGCAGTGTGTCCCACAATGTCTCAGGCAGTGGGTCTGGCAGAGTTTCTGGCAGTGAGAATTGCTCTGTAGCTGGCGCTGTGTCCCACAGTGTCTCTGGCAGTGTGTCTCACAGTATCTCTGACAGTGTGTCTCAAAGTATCTCTGGCAGTGTGTCCCACAGTGTCGCTGGCAGTGTGTTTCACAGTGTATCTGGGAGTGTGATTCACAGTGTCTTTGGCAGTGTGACTCACAGTGTCTCTGTCAGTGTGTCTCACAGTGTCTCTGGCAGTGTGTCTCACGGTGTCTCTGCCAGTATGCCCCACAGTGTCTCTGGCAGTGTGCCTCACAGAGTTTCTGGCAGTGTGAATCGCTCTGTGTCTGGCGCTGTGTCTCACAGTGTCTCTGGCAGTGTGTCTCACAGTATCTCTGGTAGTGTGTCTCACGATGTCTCTGGCAGTGCGCCTCACAGTTTCGCTGGCAGTGTGACTCACAGTGTCTCTGGCAGTGTGTTTCACTGTGTATCTGGGAGTGTGATTCACAGTGTCTTTGGCAGTGTGACTCACAGTGTCTCTGTCAGTGTGTCCAACAGTATCTCTGGCAGTGCATCTCACAGTGTCTCTGGCAGTGTGAGTCACAGTGTCTCTGGCAGTGTGCCTCGCGGTGTCTCTGGCAGTGTGATTCACAGTGTCTCTGGCAGTGTCTCTTACAGTGTCTCCAGCAGTGTGTCTCACAGTGTCTCTGGCAGTTTGACTCGCAGAGCCTCTGGCAGTCTGTCTCACAGTGTCTCTGGCAGTGTGTCTCACAGTATCTCTGGCAGTGTGTCTCACAGTGTCTCTGGCAGTTTGTCTCACAGTGTCTATGGCAGTGTGTCTCACGGTGTCTCTGGCAGTGTGTCCCACAGTGTCTCTGCAGTGTGCCTCACAGTGTCTCCGACAGTGTGTCTCACAGTGTCTCTGGCAGTGTGTCTCACAGTGTCTATGGCAGTGTGTCTCAAGTGTCTATGGCAGTGTGTCCCACAGTGTCTCTGCAGTGTGCCTCACAGAGTTTCTAGCAGTGTGAATCGCTCTGTGTCTGGCGCTGTGTCCCACAATGTCTCTGGCAGTGTGTCTCACAGTATCTCTGGCAGTCTGTCTCACAGTGTCTCTGGCAGTGTGTCTCACAGTATCTCTGGCAGTGTGTCTCACAGTATCTCTGGCAGTGTGTCTCACAGAGTCTCTGGCAGTCGGACTCACAGTGTCTCTGGCTTTGTGACTCACAATGTCTCCGACAGTGCGCCTCACAGTGTCGCTGGCAGTGTGTTTCACAGTGTATCTGGGAGTGTGATTCACAGTGTCTTTGGCAGTGTGACTCACAGTGTCTCTGTCAGTGTGTCTCACAGTATCTCTGGCAGTGCATCTCAGTGTCTCTGGCAGTGTGAGTCACAGTGTCTCTGGCAGTGTGCCCCGCGGTGTCTCTGGCAGTGTGTCTCACAGTGTCTTCGGCAGTGTGTCTCACAGTGTCTCTGGCAGTGTGTCTCACAGTATCTGTGGTAGTGTGTCTCACGGTGTCTCAGGCAGTGGGACTCACAGTGTCTCTGGCAGTCTGTCTCACAGTGTCTCTGGCAGTCTGTCTCACAGTGTCTCTGGCAGTGTGTCTCACAGTATCTCTGGCAGTGTGTCTCACAGAGTCTCTGGCAGTGGGACTCACAGTGTCTCTGGCTTTGTGACTCACAATGTCTCTGACAGTACGCCTCACAGTTTCGCTGGCAGTGTGACTCACAGTGTCTCTGGCAGTGTGTTTCACAGTGTATCTGGGAGTGTGATTCACAGTGTCTTTGGCAGTGTGACTCACAGTGTCTCTGTCAGTGTATCCAACAGTATCTCTGGCAGTGCATCTCACAGTGTCTCTGGCAGTGTGAGTCACAGTGTCTCTGGCAGTGTGTCTCGCGGTGTCTCTGGCAGTGTGATTCACAGTGTCTCGGGCAGAGTCTCTTACAGTGTCTCCGGCAGTGTGTCTCACAGTGTCTCTGGCAGTTTGTCTCGCACAGCCTCTGGCAGTCTGTCTCACAGTGTCTCTGGCAGTGTGTGTCAGAGTATCTCTGGCAGTGTGTCTCACAGATTCTCTGGCAGTGGGACTCACAGTGTCTCTGGCTTTGTAACTCACAATGTCTCCGACAGTGTGCCGCACAGTGTCTCCGGGAGTGTGATTCAGTGTCTTTGGCAGTGTGACTCACAGTGTCTCTGTCAGTGTGTCTCACAGTATCTCTGGCAGTGCATCTCACAGTGTCTCTGGCAGTGTGAGTCACAGTGTCTCTGGCAGTGTGCCTCGTGGTGTCTCTGGCAGTGTGATTCACAGTGTCTCTGGCAGTGTCTCTTACAGTGTCTCCGGCAGTGTGTCTCACAGTGTCTCTGGCAGTGTGTCACACAGTGTCTCTGACAGTGTGTCTCACAGTATCTCTGGCAGTGTGTCTCACGGTGTCTGTGGCAGTGTGTCCCACAATGTCTCAGGCAGTGGGTCTGGCAGAGTTTCTGGCAGTGAGAATTGCTCTGTAGCTGGCGCTGTGTCCCACAGTGTCTCTGGCAGTGTGTCTCACAGTATCTCTGACAGTGTGTCTCAAAGTATCTCTGGCAGTGTGTCCCACAGTGTCTCTGGCAGTGTGTCCCACAGTGTCTCTGACAGTGTGTCTCACAGTATCTCTGGCAGTGTGTCCCACAGTGTCTCAAGCAGTGGGTCTGGCAGAGTTTCGGGCAGTGAGAATTGCTCTGTAGCTGGCGCTGTGTCCCACAGTGTCTCTGGCAGTGTGTCTCACAGTATCTCTGACAGTGTGTCTCAATGTATCTCTGGCAGTGTGTCCCACAGTGTCTCTGGCAGTGTGTCCCACAGTGTCTCTGACAGTGTGTCTCACAGTATCTCTGGCAGTGTGTCCCACAGTGTCTCAAGCAGTGGGTCTGGCAGTGTTTCGGGCAGTGAGAATTGCTCTGTAGCTGGCGCTGTGTCCCACAGTGTCTCTGGCAGTGTGTCTCACAGTATCTCTGACAGTGTGTCTCAATGTATCTCTGGCAGTGTGTCCCACAGTGTCTCTGGCAGTGTGTCTCACATTATCTCTGGCAGTGTGACTCACAGAGTTTCTGGCAGGGTAGATTGCTCTGTGTCGATCGCTGTGTACCACAATATCTCTGGCAGTGTGTCTCACAGAGTCTCTGGCAGTGTGTCTCACAGTGTCTCTGGCAGTGTGTCTGACAGTGCCTCTGGCAGTGTTTCTCACAGTATCTCTGGCAGTGTGTCCCACGGTGTCTCTGGCAGTGTGTCTCACGGTGCCTCCTGCAGTGTGTCTCACAGTATCACTGGCAGTGTGTGTCATGGTGTCCCTGGCAGTGTGTCCCACACTGTCTCTGGCAGTGTGTCTCACAGTGTCTCCGACAGTGTGTCGCACAGTGTCTCTGGCAGTTTGTCGAGCAGAGTCTCAGGCAGTGTGTCTCACAGTGTCTATGGCAGTGTGTCTCACAGTGTCTATGGCAGTGTGTCTCACGGTGTCTCTGGCAGTGTGTCCCACAGTGCCTCTGGCAGTGTGTGTCATGGTGTCCCTGGCAGTGTGTCCCACAGTGTCTCTGGCAGTGTGTCTCACAGTATCTCTGGCAGTCTGTCTCTCAGTGTCTCTGGCAGTGTGTCTCACAGTATCTCTGGCAGTGTGTCTCACAGAGTCTCTGGCAGTCGGACTCACAGTGTCTCTGGCTTTGTGACTCATAATGTCTCCGACAGTGCGCCTCACAGTGTCGCTGGCAGTGTGTTTCACAGTGTATCTGGGAGTGTGATTCACAGTGTCTTTGGCAGTGTGACTCACAGTGTCTCTTTCAGTGTGTCTCACAGTATCTCTGGCAGTGCATCTCAGTGTCTCTGGCAGTGTGAGTCACAGTGTCTCTGGCAGTGTGCCTCGCGGTGTCTCTGGCAGTGTGTCTCACAGTATCTCTGGTAGTGTGTCTCACGGTGTCTCAGGCAGTGGGACTCACAGTGTCTCTGGCAGTCTGTCTCACAGTGTCTCTGGCAGTCTGTCTCACAGTGTCTCTGGCAGTGTGTCTCACAGTATCTCTGGCAGTGTGTCTCACAGAGTCTCTGGCAGTGGGATTCACAGTGTCTCTGGCTTTGTGACTCACAATGTCTCTGACAGTACGCCTCACAGTTTCGCTGCCAGTGTGACTCACAGTGTCTCTGGCAGTGTGTTTCACAGTGTATCTGGGAGTGTGATTCACGGTGTCTTTGGCAGTGTGACTCACAGTGTCTCTGTCAGTGTATCCAACAGTGTCTCTGGCAGTGTGTCTCACAGTGTCTCTGGCAGTGTGAGTCACAGTGTCTCTGGCAGTGTGTCTCGCGGTGTCTCTGGCAGTGTGATTCACAGTGTCTCGGGCAGAGTCTCTTACAGTGTCTCCGGCAGTGTGTCTCACAGTGTCTCTGGCAGTTTGTCTCGCAGAGCCTCTGGCAGTTGTCTCACTGTCTCTGGCAGTGTGTGTCAGAGTATCTCTGGCAGTGTGTCTCACAGATTCTCTGGCAGTGGGACTCACAGTGTCTCTGGCTTTGTAACTCACATTGTCTCCGACAGTGCGCCTCACAGTGTCGCTGGCAGTGTGTTTCACAGTGTCTCCGGGAGTGTGATTCAGTGTCTTTGGCAGTGTGACTCACAGTGTCTCTGTCAGTCTGTCTCACAGTATCTCTGTCAGTGTGTCTCACAGTATCTCTGGCAGTGCATCTCACAGTGTCTCTGGCAGTGTGAGTCACAGTGTCTCTGGCAGTGTGCCTCGTGGTGTCTCTGGCAGTGTGATTCACAGTGTCTCTGGCAGTGTCTCTTACAGTGTCTCCGGCAGTGTGTCTCACAGTGTCTCTGGCAGTGTGTCTCACAGTGTCTCTGACAGTGTGTCTCACAGTGTCTCTGGCAGTGTGTCTCACAGTATCTCTGGCAGTGTGTCTCACAGATTCTCTGGCAGTGGGACTCACAGTGTCTCTGGCAGTGTGTTTCACAGTGTCTCCGGGAGTGTGATTCAGTGTCTTTGGCAGTGTGACTCACAGTGTCTCTGTCAGTGTGTCTCATAGTATCTCTGGCAGTGCATCTCACAGTGTCTCTGGCAGTGTGAGTCACAGTGTCTCTGGCAGTGTGCCTCGTGGTGTCTCCGGCAGTGTGATTCACAGTGTCTCTGGCAGTGTCTCTTACAGTGTCTCCGGCAGTGTGTCTCACAGTGTCTCTGGCAGTGTGTCACACAGTGTCTCTGACAGTGTGTCTCACGGTGTCTGTGGCAGTGTGTCCCACAATGTCTCAGGCAGTGGGTCTGGCAGAGTTTCTGGCAGTGAGAATTGCTCTGTAGCTGGCGCTGTGTCCCACAGTGTCTCTGGCAGTGTGTCTCACAGTATCTCTGACAGTGTGTCTCAAAGTATCTCTGGCAGTGTGTCCCACAGTGTCTCTGGCAGTGTGTCTCACAGTGTCTCTGACAGTGTGTCTCACAGTATCTCTGGCAGTGTGTCCCACAGTGTCTCTGGCAGTGCATCTCACAGAGTTTCTGGCAGTGTGAATTGCTCTGTGTCTCGCGCTGTTTCCCACAATGTCTCTGGCAGTGTGTCTCACAGTATCTCTGGTAGTGTGTCTCACGGTGTCTCTGGCAGTGTGTCTGACAGTGCCTCTGGCAGTGTGTCTCACAGCATCTCTGGCAGTGTGTCCCATGGTGTCTCTGGCAGTGTGACTCACAGTGTCTCTGGCATTGTGACTCACAATGTCTCCGACAGTGTATCTCACAGTGTCGCTGGCAGTGTGTCTCACAGTGTCTCTGGCAGTGTGATTCACATTGTCTCTGGCAGTGCATCTCACAGTGTCTCTGGCAGTTTGTCGAGCAGAGTCTCAGGCAGTGTGTCTCACAGTGTCTCTGGCAATGTGTCTGACAGTGCCTCTGGCAGTCTGTCTCACAGTGTCTCTGGCAGTGTGCCTCGCAGTCTCTCTGGCATTGGGTCTCATAGTGTGTCTGGCAGTGTCATGGTGTCTCTGGCAGTGTGACTCACAGTGTCTCTTGCACTGTGTCACAGTGTCCCTGGCAGGGTGTCTCAGTGTCTCTGGCAGTGTGACATGTCTGTGTCCGGCAGTGTGTCTGACAGTGTCTCTGGCAGTGTGTCTCACAGTGTCTATTGCAGTGTGTCTCCCAGTATCTCTGGCAGTGTGACTCACAGAGTTTCTGGCAGGGTAAATTGCTCTGTGTCGATCGCTGTGTACCACAATATCTCTGGCAGTGTGTCTCACAGAGTCTCTGGCAGTGTGTCTCACAGTGTCTCTGGCAGTGTGTCTGACAGTGCCTCTGGCAGTGTTTCTCACAGTATCTCTGGCAGTGTGTCCCACGGTGTCTCTGGCAGTGTGTCTCACAGTATCACTGGCAGTGTGTCTCACAGTATCACTGGCAGTGTGTGTCATGGTGTCCCTGGCAGTGTGTCCCACACTGTCTCAGGCAGTGTGTCTCACAGTGTCTATGGCAGTGTGTCTCACAGTGTCTATGGCAGTGTGTCTCACGGTGTCTCTGGCAGTGTGTCCCACAGTGTCTCTGGCAGTGTGTCTCACAGTGTCACCGACAGTGTGTCTCACAGTGTCTATGGCAGTGTGTCTCACGGTGTCTCTGGCAGTGTGTCCCACAGTGTCTCTGCAGTGTGCCTCACAGAGTTTCTAGCAGTGTGAATCACTCTGTGTCTCGCGCTGTGTCCCACAATGTCTCTGGCAGTGTGTCTCACAGTATCTCTGGCAGTCTGTCTCACAGTGTCTCTGGCAGTGTGTCTCACAGTATCTCTGGCATTGTGTCTCACAGAGTCTCTGGCAGTCGGACTCACAGTGTCTCTGGCTTTGTGACTCACAATGTCTCCGACAGTGCGCCTCACAGTGTCGCTGGCAGTGTGTTTCACAGTGTATCTGGGAGTGTGATTCACAGTGTCTTTGGCAGTGTGACTCACAGTGTCTCTGTCAGTGTGTCTCACAGTATCTCTGGCAGTGCATCTCAGTGTCTCTGGCAGTGTGAGTCACAGTGTCTCTGGCAGTGTGCCTCGCGGTGTCTCTGGCAGTGTGTCTCACAGTGTCTCCGGCAGTGTGTCTCACAGTGTCTCTGGCAGTGTGTCTCACAGTATCTCTGGTAGTGTGTCTCACGGTGTCTCAGGCAGTGGGACTCACAGTGTCTCTGGCAGTCTGTCTCACAGTGTCTCTGGCAGTCTGTCTCACAGTGTCTCTGGCAGTGTGTCTCACAGTATCTCTGGCAGTGTGTCTCACAGAGTCTCTGGCAGTGGGACTCACAGTGTCTCTGGCTTTGTGACTCACAATGTCTCTGACAGTACGCCTCACAGTTTCGCTGGCAGTGTGACTCACAGTGTCTCTGGCAGTGTGTTTCACAGTGTATCTGGGAGTGTGATTCACAGTGTCTTTGGCAGTGTGACTCACAGTGTCTCTGTCAGTGTATCCAACAGTATTTCTGGCAGTGCATCTCACAGTGTCTCTGGCAGTGTGAGTCACAGTGTCTCTGGCAGTGTGTCTCGCGGTGTCTCTGGCAGTGTGATTCACAGTGTCTCGGGCAGAGTCTCTTACAGTGTCTCCGGCAGTGTGTCTCACAGTGTCTCTGGCAGTTTGTCTCGCAGAGCCTCTGGCAGTCTGTCTCACTGTCTCTGGCAGTGTGTGTCAGAGTATCTCTGGCAGTGTGTCTCACAGATTCTCTGGCAGTGGGACTCACAGTGTCTCTGGCTTTGTAACTCACATTGTCTCCGACAGTGCGCCTCACAGTGTCGCTGGCAGTGTGTTTCACAGTGTCTCCGGGAGTGTGATTCAGTGTCTTTGGCAGTGTGACTCACAGTGTCTCTGTCAGTCTGTCTCACAGTATCTCTGTCAGTGTGTCTCACAGTATCTCTGGCAGTGCATCTCACAGTGTCTCTGGCAGTGTGAGTCACAGTGTCTCTGGCAGTGTGCCTCGTGGTGTCTCTGGCAGTGTGATTCACAGTGTCTCTGGCAGTGTCTCTTACAGTGTCTCCGGCATTGTGTCTCACAGTGTCTCTGGCAGTGTGTCTCACAGTGTCTCTGACAGTGTGTCTCACAGTGTCTCTGTCAGTGTGTCTCACGGTGTCTCTGGCAGTGTGTCCCACAGTGTCTCTGACAGTGTGTCTCACAGTATCTCTGGCAGTGTGTCTCACGGTGTCTCTGGCAGTGTGTCCCACAGTGTCTCAGGCAGTGGGTCTGGCAGAGTTTCTGGCAGTGAGAATTGCTCTGTAGCTGGCGCTGTGTCCCACAGTGTCTCTGACAGTGTGTCTCACGGTGTCTCTGGCAGTGTGTCCCAGTGTCTCTGGCAGTGTGTCTCACAGTATCTCTGACAGTGTGTCACAAAGTATCTCTGGCAGTCTGTCTCACGGTTTCTCTGGCAGTGTGTCTCACAGTATCTCTGACAGTGTGTCTCAAAGTGTCTCTGGCAGTGTGTCTCACGGTGTCTCTGGCAGTGTGTCTCACAGTGTCTCTGGCAGTGTGTCTCACAAGTTTCTGGCAGTGTGAATTGCGCTGTGTCTCGCGCTGTGTCCCAAAGTGTCTCTGGCAGTGTGTCTCACAGTGTCTCTGGCAGTGTGTCTCACAGTGTCTCTGGCAGTGTGTCTCACAGTGTCTCTGGCAGTCTGTCTCGCAGTGCCTCTGGCAGTGTGACATGCTCTGTGTCTGGTAGTGTGTCTCACAGTGTCCATTGCAGAGGGTCTCACAGAGTTTCTGGCAGTGTGGATTGCTCTGTGTCCAGTGCTGTGTCCCACAGTGTCTCTGGCAGTGTGTCTCACAGTGTCTCTGACAGTGTGTCTCACAGTATCTCTGGCAGTGTGTCTCACGGTGTCTCTGGCAGTGTGTCCCACAGTGTCTCAGGCAGTGGGTCTGGCAGAGTTTCTGGCAGTGAGAATTGCTCTGTAGCTGGCGCTGTGTCCCACAGTGTCTCTGGCAGTGTGTCTCACAGTATCTCTGACAGTGTGTCTCAAAGTATCTCTGGCAGTGTGTCTCACGGTGTCTCTGGCAGTGTGTCTCACAGTGTCTCTGGCAGTGTGTCTCACAGAGTTTCTGGCAGTGTGAATTGCTCTGTGTCTCGCGCTGTGTCCCACAGTGTCTCTGGCAGTGTGTCTCACAGTGTCTCTGGCAGTGTGTCTCACAGTATCTCTGGCAGTGTGTCTCACAGTGCCTCTGGCAGTGTGACATGCTCTGTGTCTGGTAGTGTGTCTCACAGCGTCCATTGCAGCGGGTCTCACAGAGTTTCTGGCAGTGTGGATTGCTCTGTGTCGAGTGCTGTGTCCCACAGTGTCTCTGGCAGTGTGTCTCACAGTGTCTCTGGAAGTGTGTCTCGCAGAGATTCTGGCTGTGTGAATTGCTCTGTGTCTGGTGCTGTGTCTCACAGTGTCTCTGGCAGTGTGTCTCACAGTGTCTCTGGCAGCGTGTCTGACAGTGTCTCTGGCAGTGTGTCTCAGTGTCCCTGGCAGTGTGTCTCACAGTGTCTATTGCAGTGTGCCTCCCAGTATCTCTGGCAGTGTCTCTTACAGTGTCTCCGGCAGTGTGTCTCACAGTGTCTCTGGCAGTGTGTCTCACAGTGTCTCTGACAGTGTGTCTCACGGTGTCTCTGGCAGTGTGTCTCACGGTGTCTGTGGCAGTGTGTCCCACAATGTCTCAGGCAGTGGGTCTGGCAGAGTTTCTGGCAGTGAGAATTGCTCTGTAGCTGACGCTGTGTCCCACAGTGTCTCTGGCAGTGTGTCTCACAGTATCTCTGACAGTGTGTCTCAAAGTATCTCTGGCAGTGTGTCTCACGGTGTCTCTGGCAGTATGTCTCACAGTGTCTCTGGCAGTGTGTCTCACAGAGTTTCTGGCAGTGTGAATTGCTCTGTGTCTCGTGCTGTGTCCCACAGTGTCTCTGGCAGTGTGTCTCACAGTGTCTCCGGCAGTGTGTCTCACAGAGTCTCTGGCAGTGAGTCTCACAGTTTCTGGCAGTGTGAATTGCTCTGTATCTTGTGCTTTGTCCCACAGTGTCTCTGGCAGTGTGTTTCACAGTATCTCTGGCAGTGTGTCTCACAGTGCCTCTGGCAGTGTGTCTCACAGTGTCTCTGGCAGTGTGTCTCACAGTGTCTCTGGCAGTGTGTCTCACAGTGTCACTGGCATTACGTCTCACAGTGCCTCTGGCAGTGTGTCTCACAGTGCCTCCGGCAGTGTGTCTCAAGAGTCTCTGGCAGTGTGACTCACAGTGTCCCTGGCATTGTGATTCACATTGTCTCTGGCAGTGCATCTCACAGTGTTTCTGGCAGTGCGAATCACAGTGTCTCTGGCAGTGTGCCTCGCAGTCTCTCTGGCATTGGGTCTCATAGTGTGTCTGGCAGTGTCATGGTGTCTCTGGCAGTGTGACTCACAGTGTCTCTTGCACTGTGTCACAGTGTCCCTGGCAGTGTGTCTCAGTGTCTCTGGCAGTGTGACATGTCTGTGTCCGGCAGTGTGTCTCACAGTGTCTCTGGCAGTGTGTCTCAGTGTCCCTGGCAGTGTGTCTCACAGTATCTATTGCAGTGTGTCTCCCAGTATCTCTGGCAGTGTGACTCACAGAGTTTCTGGCAGGGTAAATTGCTCTGTGTCGAGCGCTGTGTACCACAATATCTCTGGCAGTGTGTCTCACAGAGTCTCTGGCAGTGTGTCTCACACTGTCTCTGGCAGTGTGTCTCACAGTATCTCTGTCAGTGTGTCTCACAGAGTCTCTGGCAGTGGGACTCACAGTGTCTCTGGCATTGTGACTCACAATGTCTCCGACTGTGCGCCTCACAGTGTCTCTGGTAGTGTGATTCACAGTGTCTTTGGCAGTGTGTCCCACAGTATCTCTGGTAGTGTGTCTCACGGTGTCTCTGGCAGTGTGTCTGACAGTGCCTCTGGCAGTGTTTCTCACAGTATCTCTGGTAGTGTGTCCCACGGTGTCTCTGGCAGTGTGTCTCACAGTGTCTCCGGCAGTGTGTCTCACAGTATCACTGGCAGTGTGTGTCATGGTGTCTCTGGCAGTGTGTCCCACAGTGTCTCTGGCAGTGTGTCCCACAGTGTCTCCGACAGTGTGTCTCACAGTGTCTCTGGCAGTTTGTCGAGCAGAGTCTCAGGCAGTGTGTCTCACAGTGTCAATGGCAGTGTGTCTCACAGTGTCTATGGCAGTGTGTCTCACGGTGTCTCTGGCAGTGTGTCCCACAGTGTCTCTGGCAGTGTGTCTCACAGAGTCTCCAACAGTGTGTCCCACAGTGTCTCTGGCAGTTCGTCGAGCAGAGTCTCAGGCAGTGTGTCTCACAGTGTCTGTGGCAGTGTGTCTCACAGTGTCTATGGCAGTGTGTCTCACGGTGTCTCTGGCAGTGTGTCCCACAGTGTCTCTGGCAGTGTGTCCCACAGAGTCTCCAACAGTGTGTCTCACAGTGTCTCTGGCAGTTAGTCGAGCAGAGTCTCAGGCAGTGTGTCTCACAGTGTCTCTGGCAGTGTGTCTCACAGTGTTTCTGGCAGTGTGTCTCACAATATTTCTGGTAGTGTGTCTCACGGTGTCTCCGACAGTGTGCCTCACAGTGTCGCTGGCAGTGTGTTTCACAGTGTATCTGGGAGTGTGATTCACAGTGTCTTTGGCAGTGTGACTCACAGTGCCTCTGTCAGTGTGTCTCACAGTATCTTTGGCAGTGTCTCTGACGGTGTCTCTGCCTGTATGTCCCACAGTGTCTCTGGCAGTGTGCCTCACAGAGTTTCTGGCAGTGTGAATCGCTCTGTGTCTGGCGCTGCGTCTCACAGTGTCTCTGGCAGTGTGTCTCACAGTATCTCTGGTAGTGTGTCTCACGATGTCTCTGGCAGTGCGCCTCACAGTTTCGCTGGCAGTGTGACGCACAGTGTCTCTGGCAGTGTGTTTCACTGTGTATCTGGGAGTGTGATTCACAGTGTCTTTGGCAGTGTGACTCACAGTGTCTCTGTCAGTGTGTCCAACAGTATCTCTGGCAGTGCATCTCACAGTGTCTCTGGCAGTGTGAGTCACAGTGTCTCTGGCAGTGTGCCTCGCGGTGTCTCTGGCAGTGTGATTCACAGTGTCTCTAGCAGTGTCTCTTACAGTGTCTCCGGCAGTGTGTCTCACAGTGTCTCTGGCAGTTTGTCTCGCAGAGCCTCTGGCAGTCTGTCTCACAGTGTCTCTGGCAGTGTGTCTCACAGATTCTCTGGCAGTGGGACTCACAGTGTCTCTGGATTTGTGACTCACAATGTCTCCGACAGTGCGCCTCACAGTGTCGCTGGCAGTGTGTTTCACAGTGTCTCCGGGAGTGTGATTCCACAGTGTCTTTGGCAGTGTGACTCACAGTGTCTCTGTCAGTGTGTCTCACAGTATCTCTGGCAGTGCATCTCACGGTGTCTCTGGCAGTGTGAGTCACAGTGTCTCTGGCAGTGTGCCTCGTGGTGTCTCTGGCAGTGTGATTCACAGTGTCTCTGGCAGTGTCTCTTACAGTGTCTCCGGCAGTGTGTCTCACAGTGTCTCTGGCGCTGTGTCCCACAGTGTCTCTGGCAGTGTGTCTCACAGTGTCTCTGACAGTGTGTCTCACAGTGTCTCTGACAGTGTGTCTCACGGTAACTCTGGCAGTGTGTCCCACAGTGTCTCAGGCAGTGGGTCTGGCAGAGTTTCGGGCAGTGAGAATTGCTCTGTAGCTGGCGCTGTGTCCCACAGTGTCTCTGGCAGTGGGTCTCACAGTATCTCTGACATTGTGTCTCAAAGTATCTCTGGCAGTGTGTCTCACGGTGTCTCTGGCAGTGTGTCTCACAGTGTCTCTGGCAGTGCGTCCCACAGAGTTTCTGACAGTGTGAATTGCTCTGTGTCTCGCGCTGTGTCCCACAATGTCTCTGGCAGTGTGTCTCACAGCATCTCTGGCAGTGTGTCCCATGGTGTTTCTGGCAGTGTGACTCACAGTGTCTCTGGCATTGTGACTCACAATGTCTCCGACAGTGTATCTCACAGTGTCGCTGGCAGTGTGCCTCACAGTGTCTCTGGCAGTGTGATTCACATTGTCTCTGGCAGTGCATCTCACAGTGTCTCTGGCAGTTTGTCGAGCAGAGTCTCAGGCAGTGTGTCTCACAGTGTCTCTGGCAATGTGTCTGACAGTGCCTCTGGCAGTCTGTCTCACAGTGTCTCTGGCAGAGTGTCTCACACTATATCTGGCAGTGTGCCTCGCAGTCTCTCTGGCATTGGGTCTCATAGTGTGTCTGGCAGTGTGTGTCATGGTGTCTCTGGCAGTGTGACTCACAGTGTCTCTTGCACTGTGTCACAGTGTCCCTGGCAGGGTGTCTCAGTGTCTCTGGCAGTGTGACATGTCTGTGTCCGGCAGTGTGTCTGACAGTGTCTCTGGCAGTCTGTTTCAGTGTCCCTGGCAGTGTGTCTCACAGTGTCTATTGCAGTGTGCCTCCCAGTATCTCTGGCAGTGTGACTCACAGAGTTTCTGGCAGGGTAAATTGCTCTGTGTCGTTCGCTGTGTACCACAATATCTCTGGCAGTGTGTCTCACAGAGTCTCTGGCAGTGTGTCTCACAGTGTCTCTGGCAGTGTATCTGACAGTGCCTCTGGCAGTGTTTCTCACAGTATCTCTGACAGTGTGTCCCACAGTGTCTCTGGCAGTGTGTCTCACAGTGTCTCCGACAGTGTGTCTCACAGTGTCTCTGGCAGTTTGTCGAGCAGAGTCTCAGGCAGTGTGTCTCACAGTGTCTATGGCAGTGTGTCTCACAGTGTCTATGGCAGTGTGTCTCACGGTGTCTCTGGCAGTGTGTCCCACAGTGCCTCTGGCAGTGTGTGTCATGGTGTCCCTGGCAGTGTGTCCCACAGTGTCTCTGGCAGTGGGTCTCACAGTGTCTCCGGCAGTGTGTCCCACAGTGTCTCTGGCAGTGTGTCTCACAGTGTCTCTGGCAGTGTGTCTCACAGTGTCTGTGGCAGTGTGTCTAACGGTGTCTCTGGCAGTGTGTCTCACAGTATCTCTGGCAGTGTGTCTCACAGAGTCTCTGGCAGTGTGTTTCACAGTGTATCTGGGAGTGTGATTCACAGTGTCTCTGGCAGTGTGAGTCACAGTGTCTCTGGTAGTGTGTCTCACAGTGTCTCCGGCAGTGTGTCTCACAGTGTCTCTGGCAGTGTGTCTCACAGTATCTCTGGTAGTGTGTCTCACGGTGTCTCAGGCAGTGGGACTCACAGTGTCTCTGGCAGTCTGTCACACAGTGTCTCTGGCAGTTTGTCTCACAGTGTCTCTGGCAGTGTGTCTCACAGTATCTCTGGCAGTGTGTCACACAGAGTCTCTGGCAGTGGGACTCACAGTGTCTCTGGCTTTGTGACTCACAATGTCTCTGACAGTACGCCTCACAGTTTCGCTGGCAGTGTGACTCACAGTGTCTCTGGCAGTGTGTTTCACAGTGTATCTGGGAGTGTGATTCACAGTGTCTTTGGCAGTGTGACTCACAGTGTCTCTGTCAGTGTATCCAACAGTATCTCTGGCAGTGCATCTCACAGTGTCTCTGGCAGTGTGATTCACAGTGTCTCGGGCAGAGTCTCTTACAGTGACTCCGGCAGTGTGTCTCACAGTGTCTCTGGCAGTTTGTCTCGCAGAGCCTCTGGCAGTCTGTCTCACAGTGTCTCTGGCAGTGTGTGTCAGAGTATCTCTGGCAGTGTGTCTCACAGATTCTCTGGCAGTGGGACTCACAGTGTCTCTGGCTTTGTAACTCACAATGTCTCCGACAGTGCGCCTCACAGTGTCTCTGGCAGTGTGTTTCACAGTGTCTCCGGGAGTGTGATTCAGTGTCTTTGGCAGTGTGACTCACAGTGTCTCTGTCAGTGTGTCTCATAGTATCTCTGGCAGTGCATCTCACAGTGTCTCTGGCAGTGTGAGTCACAGTGTCTCTGGCAGTGTGCCTCGTGGTGTCTCTGGCAGTGTGATTCACAGTGTCTCTGGCAGTGTCTCTTACAGTGTCTCCGGCAGTGTGTCTCACAGTGTCTCTGGCAGTGTGTCACACAGTGTCTCTGACAGTGTGTCTCACAGTATCTCTGGCAGTGTGTCTCACGGTGTCTGTGGCAGTGTGTCCCACAATGTCTCAGGCAGTGGGTCTGGCAGAGTTTCTGGCAGTGAGAATTGCTCTGTAGCTGGCGCTGTGTCCCACAGTGTCTCTGGCAGTGGGTCTCACAGTATCTCTGACAGTGTGTCACAAAGTATCTCTGGCAGTGTGTCTCACAGTGTCTCTGGCAGTGCATCTCACAGAGTTTCTGGCAGTGTGAATTGCTCTGTGTCTCGCGCTGTGTCCCACAATGTCTCTGGCAGTGTGTCTCACAGTATCTCTGGTAGTGTGTCTCACGGTGTCTCTGGCAGTGTGTCTGACAGTGCCTCTGGCAGTGTGTCTCACAGCATCTCTGGCAGTGTGTCCCATGGTGTCTCTGGCAGTGTGACTAACAGTGTCTCTGGCATTGTGACTCACAATGTCTCCGACAGTGTATCTCACAGTGTCGCTGGCAGTGTGTCTCACAGTGTCTCTGGCAGTGTGATTCACATTGTCTCTGGCAGTGCATCTCACAGTGTCTCTGGCAGTTTGTCGAGCAGAGTCTCAGGCAGTGTGTCTCACAGTGTCTCTGGCAGTGTGTCTCACAGTATCTCTGGTAGTGTGTCTCACGGTGTCTCAGGCAGTGGGACTCACAGTGTCTCTGGCAGTCTGTCTCACAGTGTCTCTGGCAGTCTGTCTCACAGTGTCTCTGGCAGTGTGTCTCACAGTATCTCTGGCAGTGTGTCACACAGAGTCTCTGGCAGTGGGACTCACAGTGTCTCTGGCTTTGTGACTCACAATGTCTCTGACAGTACGCCTCACAGTTTCGCTGGCAGTGTGACTCACAGTGTCTCTGGCAGTGTATCCAACAGTATCTCTGGCAGTGCATCTCACAGTGTCTCTGGCAGTGTGAGTCACAGTGTCTCTGGCAGTGTGTCTCGCGGTGTCTCTGGCAGTGTGATTCACAGTGTCTCGGGCAGAGTCTCTTACAGTGACTCCGGCAGTGTGTCTCACAGTGTCTCTGGCAGTTTGTCTCGCAGAGCCTCTGGCAGTCTGTCTCACAGTGTCTCTGGCAGTGTGTCTCACAGTATCTCTGGCAGTGTGTCTCACAGATTCTCTGGCAGTGGGACTCACAGTGTCTCTGGCAGTGTGTTTCACAGTGTCTCCGGGAGTGTGATTCAGTGTCTTTGGCAGTGTGACTCACAGTGTCTCTGTCAGTGTGTCTCATAGTATCTCTGGCAGTGCATCTCACAGTGTCTCTGGCAGTGTGTCTCACAGTGTCTCTGGCAGTGTGCCTCGTGGTGTCTCCGGCAGTGTGATTCACAGTGTCTCTGGCAGTGTCTCTTACAGTGTCTCCGGCAGTGTGTCTCACAGTGTCTCTGGCAGTGTGTCACACAGTGTCTCTCACAGTGTGTCTCACAGTATCTCTGGCAGTGTGTCTCACGGTGTCTGTGGCAGTGTGTCCCACAATGTCTCAGGCAGTGGGTCTGGCAGAGTTTCTGGCAGTGAGAATTGCTCTGTAGCTGGCGCTGTGTCCCACAGTGTCTCTGGCAGTGTGTCTCACAGTATCTCTGACAGTGTGTCTCAAAGTATCTCTGGCAGTGTGTCCCACAGTGTCTCTGGCAGTGTGTCTCACAGTGTCTCTGACAGTGTGTCTCACAGTATCTCTGGCAGTGTGTCCCACAGTGTCTCAGGCAGTGGGTCTGGCAGAGTTTCGGGCAGTGAGAATTGCTCTGTAGCTGGCGCTGTGTCCCACAGTGTCTCTGGCAGTGGGTCTCACAGTATCTCTGACAGTGTGTCTCAAGGTATCTCTGGCAGTGTGTCTCACGGTGTCTCTGGCAGTGTGTCTCACAGTGTCTCTGGCAGTGCGTCTCACAGAGTTTCTGGCAGTGTGAATTGCTCTGTGTCTCGCGCTGTGTCCCACAATGTCTCTGGCAGTGTGTCTCACAGTATCTCTGGTAGTGTGTCTCACGGTGTCTCTGGCAGTGTGTCTGACAGTGCCTCTGGCAGTGTGTCTCACAGCATCTCTGGCAGTGTGTCCCATGGTGTCTCTGGCAGTGTGACTCACAGTGTCTCTGGCATTGTGACTCACAATGTCTCCGACAGTGTATCTCACAGTGTCGCTGGCAGTGTGATTCACATTGTCTCTGGCAGTGCATCTCACAGTGTCTCTGGCAGTTTGTCGAGCAGAGTCTCAGGCAGTGTGTCTCACAGTGTCTCTGGCAATGTGTCTGACAGTGCCTCTGGCAGTGTGTCTCACAGTGTCTCTGGCAGAGTGTCTCACAGTATCTCTGGCAGTGTGTCCCACAGTGTCTCAGGCAGTGGGTCTGGCAGAGTTTCGGGCAGTGAGAATTGCTCTGTAGCTGGCGCTGTGTCCCACAGTGTCTCTGGCAGTCTGTCTCACAGTATCTCTGACAGTGTGTCTCAAAGTATCTCTGGCAGTGTGTCCCAAAGTGTCTCTGGCAGTGTGTCTCACAGTGTCTATTGCAGTGTGCCTCCCAGTATCTCTGGCAGTGTGACTCACAGAGTTTCTGGCAGGGTAAATTGCTCTGTGTCGATCGCTGTGTACCACAATATCTCTGGCAGTGTGTCTCACAGAGTCTCTGGCAGTGTGTCTCACAGTGTCTCTGGCAGTGTGTCTGACAGTGCCTCTGGCAGTGTTTCTCACAGTATCTCTGGCAGTGTGTCCCACGGTGTCTCTGGCAGTGTGTCTCACGGTGCCTCCTGCAGTGTGTCTCACAGTATCACTGGCAGTGTGTGTCATGGTGTCCCTGGCAGTGTGTCCCACACTGTCTCTGGCAGTGTGTCTCACAGTGTCTCCGACAGTGTGTCTCACAGTGTCTCTGGCAGTTTGTCGAGCAGAGTCTCAGGCAGTGTGTCTCACAGTGTCTATGGCAGTGTGTCTCACAGTGTCTATGGCAGTGTGTCTCACGGTGTCTCTGGCAGTGTGTCCCACAGTGCCTCTGGCAGTGTGTGTCATGGTGTCCCTGGCAGTGTGTCCCACAGTGTCTCTGGCAGTGTGTCTCACAGTATCTCTGGCAGTCTGTCTCTCAGTGTCTCTGGCAGTGTGTCTCACAGTATCTCTGGCAGTGTGTCTCACAGAGTCTCTGGCAGTCGGACTCACAGTGTCTCTGGCTTTGTGACTCACAATGTCTCCGACAGTGCGCCTCACAGTGTCGCTGGCAGTGTGTTTCACAGTGTATCTGGGAGTGTGAGTCACAGTGTCTTTGGCAGTGTGACTCACAGTGTCTCTTTCAGTGTGTCTCACAGTATCTCTGGCAGTGCATCTCAGTGTCTCTGGCAGTGTGAGTCACAGTGTCTCTGGCAGTGTGCCTCGCGGTGTCTCTGGCAGTGTGTCTCACAGTATCTCTGGTAGTGTGTCTCACGGTGTCTCAGGCAGTGGGACTCACAGTGTCTCTGGCAGTCTGTCTCACAGTGTCTCTGGCAGTCTGTCTCACAGTGTCTCTGGCAGTGTGTCTCACAGTATCTCTGGCAGTGTGTCTCACAGAGTCTCTGGCAGTGGGATTCACAGTGTCTCTGGCTTTGTGACTCACAATGTCTCTGACAGTACGCCTCACAGTTTCGCTGCCAGTGTGACTCACAGTGTCTCTGGCAGTGTGTTTCACAGTGTATCTGGGAGTGTGATTCACGGTGTCTTTGGCAGTGTGACTCACAGTGTCTCTGTCAGTGTCTCCAACAGTGTCTCTGGCAGTGTGTCTCACAGTGTCTCTGGCAGTGTGAGTCACAGTGTCTCTGGCAGTGTGTCTCGCGGTGTCTCTGGCAGTGTGATTCACAGTGTCTCGGGCAGAGTCTCTTACAGTGTCTCCGGCAGTGTGTCTCACAGTGTCTCTGGCAGTTTGTCTCGCAGAGCCTCTGGCAGTTGTCTCACTGTCTCTGGCAGTGTGTGTCAGAGTATCTCTGGCAGTGTGTCTCACAGATTCTCTGGCAGTGGGACTCACAGTGTCTCTGGCATTGTAACTCACATTGTCTCCGACAGTGCGCCTCACAGTGTCGCTGGCAGTGTGTTTCACAGTGTCTCCGGGAGTGTGATTCAGTGTCTTTGGCAGTGTGACTCACAGTGTCTCTGTCAGTCTGTCTCACAGTATCTCTGTCAGTGTGTCTCACAGTATCTCTGGCAGTGCATCTCACAGTGTCTCTGGCAGTGTGAGTCACAGTGTCTCTGGCAGTGTGCCTCGTGGTGTCTCTGGCAGTGTGATTCACAGTGTCTCTGGCAGTGTCTCTTACAGTGTCTCCGGCAGTGTGTCTCACAGTGTCTCTGGCAGTGTGTCTCACAGTGTCTCTGACAGTGTGTCTCACAGTGTCTCTGGCAGTGTGTCTCACAGTATCTCTGGCAGTGTGTCTCACAGATTCTCTGGCAGTGGGACTCACAGTGTCTCTGGCAGTGTGTTTCACAGTGTCTCCGGGAGTGTGATTCAGTGTCTTTGGCAGTGTGACTCACAGTGTCTCTGTCAGTGTGTCTCATAGTATCTCTGGCAGTGCATCTCACAGTGTCTCTGGCAGTGTGAGTCACAGTGTCTCTGGCAGTGTGCCTCGTGGTGTCTCCGGCAGTGTGATTCACCAGTGTCTCTGGCAGTGTCTCTTACAGTGTCTCCGGCAGTGTGTCTCACAGTGTCTCTGGCAGTGTGTCACACAGTGTCTCTGACAGTGTGTCTCACGGTGTCTGTGGCAGTGTGTCCCACAATGTCTCAGGCAGTGGGTCTGGCAGAGTTTCTGGCAGTGAGAATTGCTCTGTAGCTGGCGCTGTGTCCCACAGTGTCTCTGGCAGTGTGTCTCACAGTATCTCTGACAGTGTGTCTCAAAGTATCTCTGGCAGTGTGTCCCACAGTGTCTCTGGCAGTGTGTCTCACAGTGTCTCTGACAGTGTGTCTCACAGTATCTCTGGCAGTGTGTCCCACAGTGTCTCTGGCAGTGCATCTCACAGAGTTTCTGGCAGTGTGAATTGCTCTGTGTCTCGCGCTGTTTCCCACAATGTCTCTGGCAGTGTGTCTCACAGTATCTCTGGTAGTGTGTCTCACAGCATCTCTGGCAGTGTGTCCCATGGTGTCTCTGGCAGTGTGACTCACAGTGTCTCTGGCATTGTGACTCACAATGTCTCCGACAGTGTATCTCACAGTGTCGCTGGCAGTGTGTCTCACAGTGTCTCTGGCAGTGTGATTCACATTGTCTCTGGCAGTGCATCTCACAGTGTCTCTGGCAGTTTGTCGAGCAGAGTCTCAGGCAGTGTGTCTCACAGTGTCTCTGGCAATGTGTCTGACAGTGCCTCTGGCAGTCTGTCTCACAGTGTCTCTGGCAGTGTGCCTCGCAGTCTCTCTGGCATTGGGTCTCATAGTGTGTCTGGCAGTGTCATGGTGTCTCTGGCAGTGTGACTCACAGTGTCTCTTGCACTGTGTCACAGTGTCCCTGGCAGGGTGTCTCAGTGTCTCTGGCAGTGTGACATGTCTGTGTCCGGCAGTGTGTCTGACAGTGTCTCTGGCAGTGTGTCTCACAGTGTCTATTGCAGTGTGTCTCCCAGTATCTCTGGCAGTGTGACTCACAGAGTTTCTGGCAGGGTAAATTGCTCTGTGTCGATCGCTGTGTACCACAATATCTCTGGCAGTGTGTCTCACAGAGTCTCTGGCAGTGTGTCTCACAGTGTCTCTGGCAGTGTGTCTGACAGTGCCTCTGGCAGTGTTTCTCACAGTATCTCTGGCAGTGTGTCCCACGGTGTCTCTGGCAGTGTGTCTCACAGTATCACTGGCAGTGTGTCTCACAGTATCACTGGCAGTGTGTGTCATGGTGTCCCTGGCAGTGTGTCCCACACTGTCTCAGGCAGTGTGTCTCACAGTGTCTATGGCAGTGTGTCTCACAGTGTCTATGGCAGTGTGTCTCACGGTGTCTCTGGCAGTGTGTCCCACAGTGTCTCTGGCAGTGTGTCTCACAGTGTCTCCGACAGTGTGTCTCACAGTGTCTATGGCAGTGTGTCTCACGGTGTCTCTGGCAGTGTGTCCCACAGTGTCTCTGCAGTGTGCCTCACAGAGTTTCTAGCAGTGTGAATCACTCTGTGTCTCGCGCTGTGTCCCACAATGTCTCTGGCAGTGTGTCTCACAGTATCTCTGGCAGTCTGTCTCACAGTGTCTCTGGCAGTGTGTCTCACAGTATCTCTGGCATTGTGTCTCACAGAGTCTCTGGCAGTCGGACTCACAGTGTCTCTGGCTTTGTGACTCACAATGTCTCCGACAGTGCGCCTCACAGTGTCGCTGGCAGTGTGTTTCACAGTGTATCTGGGAGTGTGATTCACAGTGTCTTTGGCAGTGTGACTCACAGTGTCTCTGTCAGTGTGTCTCACAGTATCTCTGGCAGTGCATCTCAGTGTCTCTGGCAGTGTGAGTCACAGTGTCTCTGGCAGTGTGCCTCGCGGTGTCTCTGGCAGTGTGTCTCACAGTGTCTCCGGCAGTGTGTCTCACAGTGTCTCTGGCAGTGTGTCTCACAGTATCTCTGGTAGTGTGTCTCACGGTGTCTCAGGCAGTGGGACTCACAGTGTCTCTGGCAGTCTGTCTCACAGTGTCTCTGGCAGTCTGTCTCACAGTGTCTCTGGCAGTGTGTCTCACAGTATCTCTGGCAGTGTGTCTCACAGAGTCTCTGGCAGTGGGACTCACAGTGTCTCTGGCTTTGTGACTCACAATGTCTCTGACAGTACGCCTCACAGTTTCGCTGGCAGTGTGACTCACAGTGTCTCTGGCAGTGTGTTTCACAGTGTATCTGGGAGTGTGATTCACAGTGTCTTTGGCAGTGTGACTCACAGTGTCTCTGTCAGTGTATCCAACAGTATTTCTGGCAGTGCATCTCACAGTGTCTCTGGCAGTGTGAGTCACAGTGTCTCTGGCAGTGTGTCTCGCGGTGTCTCTGGCAGTGTGATTCACAGTGTCTCGGGCAGAGTCTCTTACAGTGTCTCCGGCAGTGTGTCTCACAGTGTCTCTGGCAGTTTGTCTCGCAGAGCCTCTGGCAGTCTGTCTCACTGTCTCTGGCAGTGTGTGTCAGGGTATTTCTGGCAGTGTGTCTCACAGATTCTCTGGCAGTGGGACTCACAGTGTCTCTGGCTTTGTAACTCACAATGTCTCTGACAGTGCGCCTCACAGTGTCGCTGGCAGTGTGTTTCACAGTGTCTCCGGGAGTGTGATTCAGTGTCTATGGCAGTGTGACTCACAGTTTCTCTGTCAGTCTGTCTCACAGTATCTCTGTCAGTGTGTCTCACAGTATCTCTGGCAGTGCATCTCACAGTGTCTCTGGCAGTGTGAGTCACAGTGTCTCTGGCAGTGTGCCTCGTGGTGTCTCTGGCAGTGTGATTCACAGTGTCTCTGGCAGTGTCTCTTACAGTGTCTCCGGCAGTGTGTCTCACAGTGTCTCTGGCAGTGTGTCTCACAGTGTCTCTGACAGTGTGTCTCACGGTGTCTCTGGCAGTGTGTCTCACGGTGTCTGTGGCAGTGTGTCCCACAATGTCTCAGGCAGTGGTTCTGGCAGAGTTTCTGGCAGTGAGAATTGCTCTGTAGCTGGCGCTGTGTCCCACAGTGTCTCTGGCAGTGTGTCTCACAGTATCTCTGACAGTGTGTCTCACGGTGTCTCTGGCAGTGCGTCTCACAGTGTCTCTGGCAGTGTGTCTCACAGAGTTTCTGGCAGTGTGAATTGCTCTGTGTCTCGCGCTGTGTCCCACAGTGTCTCTGGCAGTGTGTCTCACAGTGTCTCTGGCAGTGTGTCTCACAGTATCTCTGGCAGTGTGTCTTACAGTGCCTCTGGCAGTGTGACATGCTCTGTGTCTGGTAGTGTGTCTCACAGTGTCCATTGCAGCGGGTCTCACAGAGTTTCTGGCAGTGTGGATTGCTCTGTGTCTAGTGCTGTGTCCCACAGTGTCTCTGGCAGTGTGTCTCACAGTGTCTCTGGAAGTGTGTCTCGCAGAGATTCTGGCTGTGTGAATTGCTCTGTGTCTGGTGCTGTGTCTCACAGTGTCTCTGGCAGTGTGTCTCACAGTGTCTCTGGCAGCGTGTCTGACAGTGTCTCTGGCAGTGTGTCTCAGTGTCCCTGGCAGTGTGTCTCACAGTGTCTATTGCAGTGTGCCTCCCAGTATCTCTGGCAGTGTCTCGTACAGTGTCTCCGGCAGTGTGTCTCACAGTGTCTCTGGCAGTGTGTCTCACAGTGTCTCTGACAGTGTGTCTCACGGTGTCTCAGGCAGTGTGTCTCACGGTGTCTGTGGCAGTGTGTCCCACAATGTCTCAGGCAGTGGGTCTGGCAGAGTTTCTGGCAGTGAGAATTGCTCTGTAGCTGGCGCTGTGTCCCACAGTGTCTCTGGCAGTGTGTCTCACAGTATCTCTGACAGTGTGTCTCAAAGTATCTCTGGCAGTGTGTTTCACGGTGTCTCTGGCAGTTTGTCGAGCAGAGTCTCAGGCAGTGTGTCTCACAGTGTCTCTGGCAGTGTGTCTCACAGTATCTCTGGTAGTGTGTCTCACGGTGTCTCAGGCAGTGGGACTCACAGTGTCTCTGGCAGTCTGTCTCACAGTGTCTCTGGCAGTCTGTCTCACAGTGTCTCTGGCAGTGTGTCTCACAGTATCTCTGGCAGTGTGTCACACAGAGTCTCTGGCAGTGGGACTCACAGTGTCTCTGGCTTTGTGACTCACAATGTCTCTGACAGTACGCCTCACAGTTTCGCTGGCTGTGTGACTCACAGTGTCTCTGGCAGTGTATCCAACAATATCTCTGGCAGTGCATCTCACAGTGTCTCTGGCAGTGTGAGTCACAGTGTCTCTGGCAGTGTGTCTCGCGGTGTCTCTGGCAGTGTGATTCACAGTGTCTCGGGCAGAGTCTCTTACAGTGACTCCGGCAGTGTGTCTCACAGTGTCTCTGGCAGTTTGTCTCGCAGAGCCTCTGGCAGTCTGTCTCACAGTGTCTCTGGCAGTGTGTCTCACAGTATCTCTGGCAGTGTGTCTCACAGATTCTCTGGCAGTGGGACTCACAGTGTCTCTGGCAGTGTGTTTCACAGTGTCTCCGGGAGTGTGATTCAGTGTCTTTGGCAGTGTGACTCACAGTGTCTCTGTCAGTGTGTCTCATAGTATCTCTGGCAGTGCATCTCACAGTGTCTCTGGCAGTGTGAGTCACAGTGTCTCTGGCAGTGTGCCTCGTGGTGTCTCCGGCAGTGTGATTCACAGTGTCTCTGGCAGTGTCTCTTACAGTGTCTCCGGCAGTGTGTCTCACAGTGTCTCTGGCAGTGTGTCACACAGTGTCTCTGACAGTGTGTCTCACAGTATCTCTGGCAGTGTGTCTCACGGTGTCTGTGGCAGTGTGTCCCACAATGTCTCAGGCAGTGGGTCTGGCAGAGTTTCTGGCAGTGAGAATTGCTCTGTAGCTGGCGCTGTGTCCCACAGTGTCTCTGGCAGTGTGTCTCACAGTATCACTGACAGTGTGTCTCAAAGTATCTCTGGCAGTGTGTCCCACAGTGTCTCTGGCAGTGTGTCTCACAGTGTCTCTGACAGTGTGTCTCACAGTATCTCTGGCAGTGTGTCCCACAGTGTCTCAGGCAGTGGGTCTGGCAGAGTTTCGGGCAGTGAGAATTGCTCTGTAGCTGGCGCTGTGTCCCACAGTGTCTCTGGCAGTGGGTCTCACAGTATCTCTGACAGTGTGTCTCAAAGTATCTCTGGCAGTGTGTCTCACGGTGTCTCTGGCAGTGTGTCTCACAGTGTCTCTGGCAGTGCATCTCACAGAGTTTCTGGCAGTGTGAATTGCTCTGTGTCTCGCGCTGTGTCCCACAATGTCTCTGGCAGTGTGTCTCACAGTATCTCTGGTAGTGTGTCTCACGGTGTCTCTGGCAGTGTGTCTGACAGTGCCTCTGGCAGTGTGTCTCACAGCATCTCTGGCAGTGTGTCCCATGGTGTCTCTGGCAGTGTGACTCACAGTGTCTCTGGCATTGTGACTCACAATGTCTCCGACAGTGTATCTCACAGTGTCGCTGGCAGTGTGTCTCACAGTGTCTCTGGCAGTGTGATTCACATTGTCTCTGGCAGTGCATCTCACAGTGTCTCTGGCAGTTTGTCGAGCAGAGTCTCAGGCAGTGTGTCTCACAGTGTCTCTGGCAATGTGTCTGACAGTGCCTCTGGCAGTCTGTCTCACAGTGTCTCTGGCAGTGTGCCTCGCAGTCTCTCTGGCATTGGGTCTCATAGTGTGTCTGGCAGTGTCATGGTGTCTCTGGCAGTGTGACTCACAGTGTCTCTTGCACTGTGTCACAGTGTCCCTGGCAGGGTGTCTCAGTGTCTCTGGCAGTGTGACATGTCTGAGTCCGGCAGTGTGTCTGACAGTGTCTCTGGCAGTGTGTCTCACAGTGTCTATTGCAGTGTGTCTCCCAGTATCTCTGGCAGTGTGACTCACAGAGTTTCTGGCAGGGTAAATTGCTCTGTGTCGATCGCTGTGTACCACAATATCTCTGGCAGTGTGTCTCACAGAGTCTCTGGCAGTGTGTCTCACAGTGTCTCTGGCAGTGTGTCTGACAGTGCCTCTGGCAGTGTTTCTCACAGTATCTCTGGCAGTGTGTCCCACGGTGTCTCTGGCAGTGTGTCTCACAGTATCACTGGCAGTGTGTCTCACAGTATCACTGGCAGTGTGTGTCATGGTGTCCCTGGCAGTGTGTCCCACACTGTCTCAGGCAGTGTGTCTCACAGTGTCTATGGCAGTGTGTCTCACAGTGTCTATGGCAGTGTGTCTCACGGTGTCTCTGGCAGTGTGTCCCACAGTGTCTCTGGCAGTGTGTCTCACGGTGTCTCCGACAGTGTGTCTCACAGTGTCTCTGGCAGTGTGTCTCACAGTGCCTCCGACAGTGTGTCTCACAGTGTCTATGGCAGTGTGTCTCACGGTGTCTCTGGCAGTGTGTCCCACAGTGTCTCTGCAGTGTGCCTCACAGAATTTCTAGCAGTGTGAATCGCTCTGTGTCTCGCGCTGTGTCCCACAATGTCTCTGGCAGTGTGTCTCACAGTATCTCTGGCAGTCTGTCTCACAGTGTCTCTGGCAGTGTGTCTCACAGTATCTCTGGCATTGTGTCTCACAGAGTCTCTGGCAGTCGGACTCACAGTGTCTCTGGCTTTGTGACTCACAATGTCTCCGACAGTGCGCCTCACAGTGTCGCTGGCAGTGTGTTTCACAGTGTATCTGGGAGTGTGATTCACAGTGTCTTTGGCAGTGTGACTCACAGTGTCTCTGTCAGTGTGTCTCACAGTATCTCTGGCAGTGCATCTCAGTGTCTCTGGCAGTGTGAGTCACAGTGTCTCTGGCTGTGTGCCTCACGGTGTCTCTGGCAGTGTGTCTCACAGTGTCTCCGGCAGTGTGTCTCACAGTGTCTCTGGCAGTGTGTCTCACAGTATCTCTGGTAGTGTGTCTCACGGTGTCTCAGGCAGTGGGACTCACAGTGTCTCTGGCAGTCTGTCTCACAGTGTCTCTGGCAGTCTGTCTCACAGTGTCTCTGGCAGTGTGTCTCACAGTATCTCTGGCAGTGTGTCTCACAGAGTCTCTGGCAGTGGGACTCACAGTGTCTCTGGCTTTGTGACTCACAATGTCTCTGACAGTACGCCTCACAGTTTCGCTGGCAGTGTGACTCACAGTGTCTCTGGCAGTGTGTTTCACAGTGTATCTGGGAGTGTGATTCACAGTGTCTTTGGCAGTGTGACTCACAGTGTCTCTGTCAGTGTATCCAACAGTATTTCTGGCAGTGCATCTCACAGTGTCTCTGGCAGTGTGAGTCACAGTGTCTCTGGCAGTGTGTCTCGCGGTGTCTCTGGCAGTGTGATTCACAGTGTCTCGGGCAGAGTCTCTTACAGTGTCTCCGGCAGTGTGTCTCACAGTGTCTCTGGCAGTTTGTCTCGCAGAGCCTCTGGCAGTCTGTCTCACTGTCTCTGGCAGTGTGTGTCAGGGTATTTCTGGCAGTGTGTCTCACAGATTCTCTGGCAGTGGGACTCACAGTGTCTCTGGCTTTGTAACTCACAATGTCTCCGACAGTGCGCCTCACAGTGTCGCTGGCAGTGTGTTTCACAGTGTCTCCGGGAGTGTGATTCAGTGTCTTTGGCAGTGTGACTCACAGTTTCTCTGTCAGTCTGTCTCACAGTATCTCTGTCAGTGTGTCTCACAGTATCTCTGGCAGTGCATCTCACAGTGTCTCTGGCAGTGTGAGTCACAGTGTCTCTGGCAGTGTGCCTCGTGGTGTCTCTGGCAGTGTGATTCACTGTGTCTCTGGCAGTGTCTCTTACAGTGTCTCCGGCAGTGTGTCTCACAGTGTCTCTGGCAGTGTGTCTCACAGTGTCTCTGACAGTGTGTCTCACGGTGTCTCTGGCAGTGTGTCTCACGGTGTCTGTGGCAGTGTGTCCCACAATGTCTCAGGCAGTGGTTCTGGCAGAGTTTCTGGCAGTGAGAATTGCTCTGTAGCTGGCGCTGTGTCCCACAGTGTCTCTGGCAGTGTGTCTCACAGTATCTCTGACAGTGTGTCTCACGGTGTCTCTGGCAGTGCATCTCACAGTGTCTCTGGCAGTGTGTCTCACAGAGTTTCTGGCAGTGTGAATTGCTCTGTGTCTCGCGCTGTGTCCCACAGTGTCTCTGGCAGTGTGTCTCACAGTGTCTCTGGCAGTGTGTCTCACAGTATCTCTGGCAGTGTGTCTTACAGTGCCTCTGGCAGTGTGACATGCTCTGTGTCTGGTAGTGTGTCTCACAGTGACCATTGCAGCGGGTCTCACAGAGTTTCTGGCAGTGTGGATTGCTCTGTGTCTAGTGCTGTGTCCCACAGTGTCTCTGGCAGTGTGTCTCACAGTGTCTCTGGAAGTGTGTCTCGCAGAGATTCTGGCTGTGTGAATTGCTCTGTGTCTGGTGCTGTGTCTCACAGTGTCTCTGGCAGTGTGTCTCACAGTGTCTCTGGCAGCGTGTCTGACAGTGTCTCTGGCAGTGTGTCTCAGTGTCCCTGGCAGTGTGTCTCACAGTGTCTATTGCAGTGTGCCTCCCAGTATCTCTGGCAGTGTCTCGTACAGTGTCTCCGGCAGTGTGTCTCACAGTGTCTCTGGCAGTGTGTCTCACAGTGTCTCTGACAGTGTGTCTCACGGTGTCTCTGGCAGTGTGTCTCACGGTGTCTGTGGCAGTGTGTCCCACAATGTCTCAGGCAGTGGGTCTGGCAGAGTTTCTGGCAGTGAGAATTGCTCTGTAGCTGGCGCTGTGTCCCACAGTGTCTCTGGCAGTGTGTCTCACAGTATCTCTGACAGTGTGTCTCAAAGTATCTCTGGCAGTGTGTCTCACGGTGTCTCTGGCAGTGTGTCTCACAGTGTCTCAGGCAGTGTGTCTCACAGAGTTTCTGGCAGTGTGAATTGCTCTGTGTCTCGCGCTGTGTCCCACAGTGTCTCTGGCAGTGTGTCTCACAGTGTCTCTGGCAGTGTGTCTCACAGTGCCTCTGGCAGTGTGACATGCTCTGTGTCTGGTAGTGTGTCTCACAGTGTCCATTGCAGCGGGTCTCACAGAGTTTCTGGCAGTGTGGATTGCTCTGTGTCTAGTGCTGTGTCCCACAGTGTCTCTGGCAGTGTGTCTCACAGTGTCTCTGGAAGTGTGTCTCGCAGAGATTCTGGCTGTGTGAATTGCTCTGTGTCTGGTGCTGTGTCTCACAGTGTCTCTGGCAGTGTGTCTCACAGTGTCTCTGGCAGCGTGTCTCACAGTGCCTCCGGCAGTGTGTCTCACAGCATCTCTGGCAGTGTGTCTCACCGTGCCTCTGGCAGTGTATCTCACGGTGCCTCCAGCAGTGTGTCTCACAGTGCCTCTGGCAGTGTGTCTCACAGTGTCTATTGCAGTCTGACTTACAGTATCTCTGGCAGTGTGTCCCACAGTGTCTATTGCAGTGTGACTCACAGCGTCGCTGGCAGTGTGTCTCACAGTGTTTCCTGCAGTGTGGATTACTCGGTGTCTAGCGCTGTGTCCCACAGTGTCTCTGGCAGTGTGTCCCACAGTGTCTCTGGCAGTGTGTCTCACAGTGTCTCTGGCAGTGTGTCTCACAGTGACTCTGGCAGTGTGTCTTACAGTGCCTCCAGCAGTGTGTCTCACAGTGCCTCTAGCACTGTGTCTCTGTGTCTATTGCAGTTTGACTTACAGTATCTCTGGCAGTGTGTCCCACAGTGTCTATTGCAGTGTGACTCACAGCGTCGCTGGAAGTGTGTCTCACAGAGTTTCTGGCTGTGTGAATTGCTCTATGTCTGGCGCTGTGTCCCACAGTGTCTCTGGCAGTGTGTCTCACAGTGTCTCTGGCAGTGTGTCTCACATCATCTCTGGCAGTGTGTCTCACGGTGACTCTGGCAATGTGAATCACAGTGTCTATTGCAGTTTGACTTACAGTATCTCTGGCAGTGTGTCCCGCAGTGTCTATTGGAGTGTGACTCACAGCCTCGCTGGCAGTGTGTCTCACAGTGTTTCTGGCAGTGTGGATTGCTCTGTGTCTAGCGCTGTGTCCCACAGTGTCTCGGGCAGTGTGTCTCACAGATTCTCTGGTAGTGTGTCTCACAGTGTCTCTGGCAGTGTGTCTCACAATATCTCCAGCAGAATGTCTCACAGAGTCTCTGGCAGTGTGTCTCACGGTGTCTCTGGCAGTGTGTCTCACGGTGTCTGTGGCAGTGTGACCACAGAGTCTCTGGCCGTGTGATTTCCAGTGTCTCTGGCAGTGTGACTCACAGTGTCTCTGGCAGTGTGTCTCGCAGAGCCTCTGGCAGTGTGTCTCACAGTGTCTCTGGTGCTGTGTCCCACAGTGTCTCTGGCAGTGTGTCTCACAGTGTCTCTGACAGTGTGTCTCACAGTATCTCTGGCAGTGTGTCTCACGGTGTCTCTGGCAGTGTGTCCCACAGTGTCTCAGGCAGTGGGTCTGGCAGAGTTTCTGGCAGTGAGAATTGCTCTGCAGCTGGCGCTGTGTCCCACAGTGTCTCTGGCAGTGTGTCTCACAGTATCTCTGACAGTGTGTCTCAAAGTATCTCTGGCAGTGTGTCTCACGGTGTCTCTGGCAGTGTGTCTCACAGTATCTCTGACAGTGTGTCTCAAAGTATCTCTGGCAGTGTGTCTCACAGCATCTCTGGCAGTGTGTCTCACCGTGCCTCTGGCAGTGTATCTCACGGTGCCTCCAGCAGTGTGTCTCACAGTGCCTCTGGCACTGTGTCTCTGGCAGTGTCTATTGCAGTCTGACTTACAGTATCTCTGGCAGTGTGTTCCACAGTGCCTCTGGCACTGTGTCTCACAGTGTCTATTGCAGTCTGACTTACAGTATCTCTGGCAGTGTGTTCCACAGTGTCTATTGCAGTGTGACTCACAGCGTCGCTGGCAGTGTGTCTCACAGTGTTTCTGGCAGTGTGGATTCCTCTGTGTCTAGCGCTGTGTCCCACAGTGTCTCTGGCAGTGTGTCCCACAGTGTCTCTGGCAGTGTGTCTCACAGTGTCTCTGGCAGTGTGTCTCACAGTGTCTCTGGCAGCGTGTCTCACAGTGCCTCTGGCAGTGTGTCTCACAGCATCTCTGGCAGTGTGTCTTACAGTGCCTCCAGCAGTGTGTCCCACAGTGCCTCTAGCACTGTGTCTCAGTGTCTATTGCAGTTTGACTTACAGGATCTCTGGCAGTGTGTCCCACAGTGTCTCTGGCAGTGTGACTCACAGCGTCGCTGGAAGTGTGTCTCACAGAGTTTCTGGCTGTGTGAATTGCTCTGTGTCTGGCGCTGTGTCCCACAGTGTCTCTGGCAGTGTGTCTCACAGTGTCTCTGGCAGTGTGTCTCACAGTGTCTCTGGCAGTGTGTCTCACATCATCTCTGGCAGTGTGTCTCACAGTGCCTCTGGCAGTGTGTCTCACGGTGCCTCCAGCAGTGTGTCTCACAGTGCCTCTAGCACTGTGTCTCAGTGTCTATTGCAGTTTGACTTACAGTATCTCTGGCAGTGTGTCCCACAGTGTCTATTGCAGTGTGACTCACAGCCTCGCTGGCAGTGTGTCTCACAGTGTTTCTGGCAGTGTGGATTGCTCTGTGTCTAGCGCTGTGTCCCACAGTGTCTCGGGCAGTGTGTCTCACAGACTCTCTGGTAGTGTGTCTCACAGTGTCTCTGGCAGTGTGTCTCACAATATCTCTAGCAGCGTGTCTCACAGAGTCTCTGGCAGTGTGTCTCACGGTGTCTCTGGCAGTGTGTCTCACGGTGTCTGTGGCAGTGTGACCACAGAGTCTCTGGCCGTGTGATTTCCAGTGTCTCTGGCAGTATGACTCACAGTGTCTCTGGCAGTGTGTCCCACAGTGTCTCTGGCAGTGTGTCTCACAGAGTGTCTGGCAGTGTGTCTCACAGAGTATCTGGCAGTGTGAATTGCTCTGTGTCTGGCGCTGTGTCCCACAGTGTCGATGGCAATGTGTCTCACAATGTCTCTGGCAGTGTGTCTCACAGTGTCTATTGCAGTTTGACTGACAGTATCTCTGGCAGTGTGTCCCACAGTGTCTATTGCAGTGTGACTCACAGCGTCGCTGGCAGTGTGTCTTTCAGTGTTTCTGGCAGTGTGGATTGCTCTGTGTCTCGCGCTGTGTCCCACAGTGTCTCTGGCAGTGTGTCCTTCAGTGTCTCTGGCAGTGTGTCTCACAGTGTCTCTGGCAGTGTGTCTCACAGTGTCTCTGGCAGTGTGTCTCACAGTGTCTCTGGCAGTGTGTCTCACAGTGCCTCTGGCAGTGTGTCTCACAGTATCCCTGGCAGTGTATCTTACAATGTCCGTTGCAGTGAGTCCCACAGTGTCTCTGGCAGTGTGTCTCACCGTGTCTTTGGCAGTCTGTCTCACAGTATCTCTGTCAGTGTGTCTCACAGTATCTCTGGCAGTGCATCTCACAGTGTCTCTGGCAGTGTGAGTTACAGTGTCTCCGGCAGTGTGTCTCACAGTGTCTCTGGCAGTTTGTCTCGCAGAGCCTCTGGCAGTGTGTCTCACAGTGTCTCTGGCGCTGTGTCCCACAGTGTCTCTGGCAGTGTGTCTCACAGTGTCTCTGACAGTATGTCTCACAGTATCTCTGGCAGTGTGTCTCACGGTGTCTCTGGCAGTGTGTCCCACAGTGTCTCAGGCAGTGGGTCTGGCAGAGTTTCTGGCAGTGAGAATTGCTCTGTGGCTGGCGCTGTGTCCCACAGTGTCTCTGGCAGTGTGTCTCACAGTATCTCTGACAGTGTGTCTCAAAGTATCTCTGGCAGTGTGTCTCACGGTGTCTCTGGCAGTGTGTCTCACAATATCTCGAGCAGTGTGTCTCACAGTATCTCTGACAGTGTGT
This sequence comes from Mustelus asterias, assembly GCF_964213995.1. Lineage (NCBI taxonomy): Eukaryota > Metazoa > Chordata > Chondrichthyes > Carcharhiniformes > Triakidae > Mustelus > Mustelus asterias. Next base: position 25,039,407 of record NC_135819.1, read on the forward strand.
CTCAAAGTATCTCTGGCAATGTGTCTCACAGTGTCTCTGGCAGTGTGTCTCACGGTGTCTCTGGCAGTGTGTCCCACAGTGTCTCTGGCAGTGTGTATCACAGTATCTCTGGCAGTGTGTCTCACATTGTCTCTGGCAGTGTGTCTCACAGTGTCTCTGGCAGTGTGTCTCACAGTGTCTCTGGCAGTGTGTCTCACAGTGTCTCTGGCAGCATGCCTCACAGTGCCTCTGGCAGTGTGCCTCACAGAGTCTCTGGCAGTGTGTCTCACAGTGTCTCTGGCAGTGTGCCTGACAGTATCTCTGGCAGTGTGTCTCACAGAGTCTCTGGCATTGTGACTCACAATGTCTCCAACAGTGCGCCTCACAGTGTCGCTGGCAGTGTGTTTCACAGTGTATCTGGGAGTGTGATTCACAGTGTCTTTGGCAGTGTGACTCACAGTGTCTCTGTCAGTGTGTCTCACAGTATCTCTGGCAGTGCATCTCAGTGTCTCTGGCAGTGTGAGTCACAGTGTCTCTGGCAGTGTGCCTCGCGGTGTCTCTGGCAGTGTGTCTCACAGTGTCTCCGGCAGTGTGTCTCACAGTGTCTCTGGCAGTGTGTCTCACAGTATCTCTGGTAGTGTGTCTCACGGTGTCTCAGGCAGTGGGACTCACAGTGTCTCTGGCAGTCTGTCTCACAGTGTCTCTGGCAGTCTGTCTCACAGTGTCTCTGGCAGTCTGTCTCACAGTGTCTCTGGCAGTGGGACTCACAGTGTCTCTGGCTTTGTGACTCACAATGTCTCTGACAGGATGCCTCACAGTTTCGCTGGCAGTGTGACTCACAGTGTCTCTGGCAGTGTGTTTCACTGTGTATCTGGGAGTGTGATTCACAGTGTCTTTGGCAGTGTGACTCACAGTGTCTCTGTCAGTGTGTCCAACAGTATCTCTGGCAGTGCATCTCACAGTGTCTCTGGCAGTGTGAGTCACAGTGTCTCTGGCAGTGTGCCTCGCGGTGTCTCTGGCAGTGTGATTCACAGTGTCTCTGGCAGTGTCTCTTACAGTGTCTCCGGCAGTGTGTCTCACAGTATCTCTGGCAGTGTGTCTCACAGATTCTCTGGCAGTGAGGCTCACAGTGTCTCTGGCTTTGTGACTCACAATGTCTCCGACAGTGCGCCTCACAGTGTCGCTGGCAGTGTGTTTCACAGTGTCTCCGGGAGTGTGATTCACAGTGTCTTTGGCAGTGTGACTCACAGTGTCTCTGTCAGTGTGTCTCACAGTATCTCTGGCAGTGCATCTCACGGTGTCTCTGGCAGTGTGAGTCACAGTGTCTCTGGCAGTGTGATTCACAGTGTCTCTGGCAGTGTCTCTTACAGTGTCTCCGGCAGTGTGTCTCACAGTGTCTCTGGCAGTTTGTCTCGCAGAGCCCCTGGCAGTGTGTCTCACAGTGTCTCTGGCGCTGTGTCCCACAGTGTCTCTGGCAGTGTGTCTCACAGTGTCTCTGACAGTGTGTCTCACAGTGTCTCTGACAGTGTGTCTCACGGTAACTCTGGCAGTGTGTCCCACAGTGTCTCAGGCAGTGGGTCTGGCAGAGTTTCGGGCAGTGAGAATTGCTCTGTAGCTGGCGCTGTGTCCCACAGTGTCTCTGGCAGTGGGTCTCACAGTATCTCTGACATTGTGTCTCAAAGTATCACTGGCAGTGTGTCTCACGGTGTCTCTGGCATTGTGTCTCACAGTGTCTCTGGCAGTGCGTCTCACAGAGTTTCTGGCAGTGTGAATTGCTCTGTGTCTCGCGCTGTGTCCCACAATGTCTCTGGCAGTGTGTCTCACAGTATCTCTGGTAGTGTGTCTCACTGTGTCTCTGGCAGTGTGTCTGACAGTGCCTCTGGCAGTGTGTCTCACAGCATCTCTGGCAGTGTGTCCCATGGTGTTTCTGGCAGTGTGACTCACAGTGTCTCTGGCATTGTGACTCACAATGTCTCCGACAGTGTATCTCACAGTGTCGCTGGCAGTGTGTCTCACAGTGTTTCTGGCAGTGTGATTCACATTGTCTCTGGCAGTGCATCTCACAGTGTCTCAGGCAGTGTGTCTCACAGTGTCTCTGGCAATGTGTCTGACAGTGCCTCTGGCAGTCTGTCACACAGTGTCTCTGGCAGAGTGTCTCACACTATATCTGGCAGTGTGCCTCGCAGTCTCTCTGGCATTGGGTCTCATAGTGTGTCTGGCAGTGTGTGTCATGGTGTCTCTGGCAGTGTGACTCACAGTATCTCTTGCACTGTGTCACAGTGTCCCTGGCAGGGTGTCTCAGTGTCTCTGGCAGTGTGACATGTCTGTGTCCGGCAGTGTGTCTGACAGTGTCTCTGGCAGTCTGTCTCAGTGTCCCTGGCAGTGTGTCTCACAGTGTCTATTGCAGTGTGCCTCCCAGTATCTCTGGCAGTGTGACTCACAGAGTTTCTGGCAGGGTAAATTGCTCTGTGTCGATCGCTGTGTACCACAATATCTCTGGCAGTGTGTCTCACAGTGTCTCTGGCAGTGTATCTGACAGTGCCTCTGGCAGTGTTTCTCACAGTATCTCTGGCAGTGTGTCCCACGGTGTCTCTGGCAGTGTGTCGCACGGTGCCTCCGGCAGTGTGTCTCACAGTGTCTCCGACAGTGTGTCTCACAGTGTCTCTGGCAGTTTGTCGAGCAGAGTCTCAGGCAGTGTGTCTCACAGTGTCTATGGCAGTGTGTCTCACAGTGTCTATGGCAGTGTGTCTCACGGTGTCTCTGGCAGTGTGTCCCACAGTGCCTCTGGCAGTGTGTGTCATGGTGTCCCTGGCAGTGTGTCCCACAGTGTCTCTGGCAGTGGGTCTCACAGTGTCTCCGACAGTGTGTCCCACAGTGTCTCTGGCAGTGTGTCTCACAGTGTCTCCGACAGTGTGTCTCACAGTGTCTCTGGCAGTGTGTCTCACAGTGTCTGTGCCAGTGTGTCTAACGGTGTCTCTGGCAGTGTGTCTCACAGTATCTCTGGCAGTGTGTCTCACAGAGTCTCTGGCAGTGTGTTTCACAGTGTATCTGGGAGTGTGATTCACAGTGTCTTTGGCAGTGTGACTCACAGTGTCTCTGTCAGTGTGTCTCACAGTATCTCTGGCAGTGCATCTCAGTGTCTCTGGCAGTGTGAGTCACAGTGTCTCTGGCAGTGTGCCCCGCGGTTTCTCTGGCACTGTGTCTCACAGTGTCTCCAGCAGTGTGTCTCACAGTGTCTCTGGCAGTGTGTCTCACAGTATCTCTGGTAGTGTGTCTCACGGTGTCTCAGGCAGTGGGACTCACAGTGTCTCTGGCAGTCTGTCTCACAGTGTCTCTGGCAGTCTGACTCACAGTGTCTCTGGCAGTGTGTCTCACAGTATCTCTGGCAGTGTGTCACACAGAGTCTCTGGCAGTGGGACTCACAGTGTCTCTGGCTTTGTGACTCACAATGTCTCTGACAGTACGCCTCACAGTTTCGCTGGCAGTGTGACTCACAGTGTCTCTGGCAGTGTGTTTCACAGTGTATCTGGGAGTGTGATTCACAGTGTCTTTGGCAGTGTGACTCACAGTGTCTCTGTCAGTGTATCCAACAGTATCTCTGGCAGTGCATCTCACAGTGTCTCTGGCAGTGTGAGTCACAGTGTCTCTGGCAGTGTGTCTCGCGGTGTCTCTGGCAGTGTGATTCACAGTGTCTCGGGCAGAGTCTCTTACAGTGTCTCCAGCAGTGTGTCTCACAGTGTCTATGGCAGTGTGTCTCACGGTGTCTCTGGCAGTGTGTCCCACAGTGTCTCTGCAGTGTGCCTCACAGAGTTTCTAGCAGTGTGAATCGCTCTGTGTCTGGCGCTGTGTCCCACAATGTCTCTGGCAGTGTGTCTCACAGTATCTCTGGCAGTCTGTCTCACAGTGTCTCTGGCAGTGTGTCTCACAGTATCTCTGGCATTGTGTCTCACAGAGTCTCTGGCAGTCGGACTCACAGTGTCTCTGGCTTTGTGACTCGCAATGTCTCCGACAGTGCGCCTCACAGTGTCGCTGGCAGTGTGTTTCACAGTGCATCTGGGAGTGTGATTCACAGTGTCTTTGGCAGTGTGACTCACAGTGTCTCTGTCAGTGTGTCTCACAGTATCTCTGGCAGTGCATCTCAGTGTCTCTGGCAGTGTGAGTCACAGTGTCTCTGGCAGTGTGCCCCGCGGTGTCTCTGGCACTGTGTCTCACAGTGTCTCCAGCAGTGTGTCTCACAGTGTCTCTGGCAGTGTGTCTCACAGTATCTCTGGTAGTGTGTCTCACGGTGTCTCAGGCAGTGGGACTCACAGTGTCTCTGGCAGTCTGTCTCACAGTGTCTCTGGCAGTCTGACTCACAGTGTCTCTGGCAGTGTGTCTCACAGTATCTCTGGCAGTGTGTCACACAGAGTCTCTGGCAGTGGGACTCACAGTGTCTCTGGCTTTGTGACTCACAATGTCTCTGACAGTACGCCTCACAGTTTCGCTGGCAGTGTGACTCACAGTGTCTCTGGCAGTGTGTTTCACAGTGTATCTGGGAGTGTGATTCACAGTGTCTTTGGCAGTGTGACTCACAGTGTCTCTGTCAGTGTATCCAACAGTATCTCTGGCAGTGCATCTCACAGTGTCTCTGGCAGTGTGAGTCACAGTGTCTCTGGCAGTGTGTCTCGCGGTGTCTCTGGCAGTGTGATTCACAGTGTCTCGGGCAGAGTCTCTTACAGTGTCTCCAGCAGTGTGTCTCACAGTGTCTATGGCAGTGTGTCCCACAGTGTCTCTGCAGTGTGCCTCACAGAGTTTCTAGCAGTGTGAATCGCTCTGTGTCTGGCGCTGTGTCCCACAATGTCTCTGGCAGTGTGTCTCACAGTATCTCTGGCAGTCTGTCTCACAGTGTCTCTGGCAGTGTGTCTCACAGTATCTCTGGCATTGTGTCTCACAGAGTCTCTGGCAGTCGGACTCACAGTGTCTCTGGCTTTGTGACTCGCAATGTCTCCGACAGTGCGCCTCACAGTGTCGCTGGCAGTGTGTTTCACGGTGCATCTGGGAGTGTGATTCACAGTGTCTTTGGCAGTGTGACTCACAGTGTCTCTGTCAGTGTGTCTCACAGTATCTCTGGCAGTGCATCTCAGTGTCTCTGGCAGTGTGAGTCACAGTGTCTCTGGCAGTGTGCCTCACGGTGTCTCTGGCAGTGTGTCTCACAGTGTCTCCGGCAGTGTGTCTCACAGTGTCTCTGGCAGTGTGTCTCACAGTATCTCTGTAGTGTGTCTCACGGTGTCTCAGGCAGTGGGACTCACAGTGTCTCTGGCAGTCTGTCTCACAGTGTCTCTGGCAGTCTGTCTCACAGTGTCTCTGGCAGTGTGTCTCACAGTATCTCTGGCAGTGTGTCTCACAGAGTCTCTGGCAGTGGGACTCACAGTGTCTCTGGCTTTGTGACTCACAATGTCTCTGACAGTACGCCTCACAGTTTCGCTGGCAGTGTGACTCACAGTGTCTCTGGCAGTGTGTTTCACAGTGTATCTGGGAGTGTGATTCACAGTGTCTTTGGCAGTGTGACTCACAGTGTCTCTGTCAGTGTATCCAACAGTATTTCTGGCAGTGCATCTCACAGTGTCTCTGGCAGTGTGAGTCACAGTGTCTCTGGCAGTGTGTCTCGCGGTGTCTCTGGCAGTGTGATTCACAGTGACTCGGGCAGAGTCTCTTACAGTGTCTCCGGCAGTGTGTCTCACAGTGTCTCTGGCAGTTTGTCTCGCAGAGCCTCTGGCAGTTGTCTCACTGTCTCTGGCAGTGTGTGTCAGAGTATTTCTGGCAGTGTGTCTCACAGATTCTCTGGCAGTGGGACTCACAGTGTCTCTGGCTTTGTAACTCACAATGTCTCCGACAGTGCGCCTCACAGTGTCGCTGGCAGTGTGTTTCACAGTGTCTCCGGGAGTGTGATTCAGTGTCTTTGGCAGTGTGACTCACAGTGTCTCTGTCAGTCTGTGTCACAGTATCTCTGTCAGTGTGTCTCACAGTATCTCTGGCAGTGCATCTCACAGTGTCTCTGGCAGTGTGAGTCACAGTGTCTCTGGCAGTGTGCCTCGTGGTGTCTCTGGCAGTGTGATTCACAGTGTCTCTGGCAGTGTCTCTTACAGTGTCTCCGGCAGTGTGTCTCACAGTGTCTCTGGCAGTGTGTCTCACAGTGTCTCTGACAGTGTGTCTCACGGTGTCTCTGGCAGTGTGTCTCACGGTGTCTCTTGCAGTGTGTCTCACAGTGTCTCTGGCAGTGTGTCTCACAGAGTTTCTGGCAGTGAGAATTGCTCTGTGTCTCGCGCTGTGTCCCACAGTGTCTCTGGCAGTGTGTCTCACAGTGTCTCTGGCAGTGTGTCTCACAGAGTTTCTGGAAGTGTGTCTCGCAGAGATTCTGGCTGTGTGAATTGCTCTGTGTCTGGTGCTGTGTCTCACAGTGTCTCTGGCAGTGTGTCTCACAGTGTCTCTGGCAGCGTGTCTCACAGTGCCTCTGGCAGTGTGTCTCACGGCATCTCTGGCAGTGTGTCTCACCGTGCCTCTGGCAGTGTATCTCACCGTGCCTCCAGCAGTGTGTCTCACAGTGCCTCTGGCACTGTGTCTCACAGTGTCTATTGCAGTCTGACTTACAGTCTCTCTGGCAGTGTGTCCCACAGTGTCTATTGCAGTGTGACTCACAGCGTCGCTGGCAGTGTGTCTCACAGTGTTTCTGGCAGTGTGGATTGCTCTGTGTCTAGCGCTGTGTCCCACAGTGTCTCTGGCAGCGTGTCTCACAGTGCCTCTGGCAGTGTGTCTCACGGCATCTCTGGCAGTGTGTCTCACCGTGCCTCTGGCAGTGTATCTCACCGTGCCTCCAGCAGTGTGTCTCACAGTGCCTCTGGCACTGTGTCTCACAGTGTCTATTGCAGTCTGACTTACAGTCTCTCTGGCAGTGTGTCCCACAGTGTCTATTGCAGTGTGACTCACAGCGTCGCTGGCAGTGTGTCTCACAGTGTTTCCTGCAGTGTGGATTACTCTGTGTCTAGCGCTGTGTCCCACAGTGTCTCTGGCAGTGTGTCTCACAGTGTCTCTGGAAGTGTGTCTCGCAGAGATTCTGGCTGTGTGAATTGCTCTCTGTCTGGTGCTGTGTCCCACAGTGTCTCTGGCAGTGTGTCTCTCAGTGTCTCTGGCAGTGTGTCTCACAGTGACTCTGGCAGCGTGTCTCACAGCATCTCTGGCAGTGTGTCTTACAGTGCCTCCAGCAGTGTGTCTCACAGTGCCTCTAGCACTGTGTCTCAGTGTCTATTGCAGTTTGACTTACAGTATCTCTGGCAGTGTGTCCCACAGTGTCTATTGCAGTGTGACTCACAGCGTCGCTGGAAGTGTGTCTCACAGAGTTTCTGGCTGTGTGAATTGCTCTGTGTCTGGCGCTGTGTCCCACAGTGTCTCTGGCAGTGTGTCTCACAGTGTCTCTGGCAGTGTGTCTCACATCATCTCTGGCAGTGTGTCTCACGGTGACTCTGGCACTGTGAATCACAGTGTCTATTGCAGTTTGACTTACAGTATCTCTGGCAGTGTGTCCCGCAGTGTCTATTGGAGTGTGACTCACAGCCTCGCTGGCAGTGTGTCTCACAGTGTTTCTGGCAGTGTGGATTGCTCTGTGTCTAGCGCTGTGTCCCACAGTGTCTCGGGCAGTGTGTCTCACAGATTCTCTGGTAGTGTGTCTCACAGTGTCTCTGGCAGTGTGTCTCACAATATCTCCAGCAGAATGTCTCACAGAGTCTCTGGCAGTGTGTCTCACAGTGTCTCTGGCAGTGTGTCTCACGGTGTCTCTCGCAGTGTGACCACAGAGTCTCTGGCCGTGTGATTTCCAGTGTCTCTGGCAGTGTGACTCACAGTGTCTCTGGCAGTGTGTCTCACAGTGTCTCTGGCGCTGTGTCCCACAGTGTCTCTGGCAGTGTGTCTCACAGTGTCTCCGACAGTGTGTCTCACAGTGTCTCTGGCAGTGTGTCCCACAGTGTCTCAGGCAGTGGGTCTGGCAGAGTTTCTGGCAGTGAGAATTGCTCTGCAGCTGGCGCTGTGTCCCACAGTGTCTCTGGCAGTGTGTCTCACAGTATCTCTGACAGTGTGTCTCAAAGTACCTCTGGCAGTGTGTCTCACCGTGCCTCTGGCAGTGTATCTCACTGTGCCTCCAGCAGTGTGTCTCACAGTGCCTCTGGCACTGTGTCTCACAGTGTCTATTGCAGTCTGACTTACAGTATCTCTGGCAGTGTGTCCCACAGTGTCTATTGCAGTGTGACTCACAGCGTCGCTGGCAGTGTGTCTCACAGTGTTTCTGGCAGTGTGGATTCCTCTGTGTCTAGCGCTGTGTCCCACAGTGTCTCTGGCAGTGTGTCCCACAGTGTCTCTGGCAGTGTGTCTCACAGTGTCTCTGGCAGTGTGTCTCACAGTGTCTCTGGCAGCGTGTCTCACAGTGCCTCTGGCAGTGTGTCTCACAGCATCTCTGGCAGTGAGTCTTACAGTGCCTCCAGCAGTGTGTCTCACAGTGCCTCTAGCAGTGTCTCAGTGTCTATTGCAGTTTGACTTACAGTATCTCTGGCAGTGTGTCCCACAGTGTCTATTGCAGTGTGACTCACAGCGTCGCTGGAAGTGTGTCTCACAGAGTTTCTGGCTGTGTGAATTGCTCTGTGTCTGGCGCTGTGTCCCACAGTGTCTCTGGCAGTGTGTCTCACAGTGTCTCTGGCAGTGTGTCTCACAGTGTCTCTGGCAGTGTGTCTCACATCATCTCTGGCAGTGTGTCTCACAGTGCCTCTGGCAGTGTGTCTCACGGTGCCTCCAGCAGTGTGTCTCACAGTGCCTCTAGCACTGTGTCTCAGTGTCTATTGCAGTTTGACTTACAGTATCTCTGGCAGTGTGTCCCACAGTGTCTATTGCAGTGTGACTCACAGCCTCGCTGGCAGTGTGTCTCACAGTGTTTCTGGCAGTGTGGATTGCTCTGTGTCTAGCGCTGTGTCCCACAGTGTCTCGGGCAGTGTGTCTCACAGACTCTCTGGTAGTGTGTCTCACAGTGTCTCTGGCAGTGTGTCTCACAATATCTCTAGCAGAGTGTCCCACAGAGTCTCTGGCAGTGTGTCTCACGGTGTCTCTGGCAGTGTGTCTCACGGTGTCTGTGGCAGTGTGACCACAGAGTCTCTGGCCGTGTGATTTCCAGTGTCTCTGGCAGTATGACTCACAGTGTCTCTGGCAGTGTGTCCCACAGTGTCTCTGGCAGTGTGTCTCACAGAGTGTCTGGCAGTGTGTCTCACAGAGTATCTGGCAGTGTGAATTGCTCTGTGTCTGGCGCTGTGTCCCACAGTGTCGATGGCAATGTGTCTCACAATGTCTCTGGCAGTGTGTCTCACAGTGTCTATTGCAGTTTGACTGACAGTATCTCTGGCAGTGTGTCCCACAGTGTCTATTGCAGTGTGACTCACAGCGCCGCTGGCAGTGTGTCTATCAGTGTTTCTGGCAGTGTGGATTGCTTTGTGTCTCGCGCTGTGTCCCACAGTGTCTCTGGGAGTGTGTCCCACAGTGTCTCTGGCAGTGTGTCTCACAGTGTCTCTGGCAGTGTGTCTCACAGTGTCTCTGGCAGCGCGATGCACAGTGCCTCTGGCAGTGGGTCTCACAGTATCCCTGGCAGTGTATCTTACAGTGTCCGTTGCAGTGAGTCCCACAGTGTCTCTGGCAGTGTGTCTCACAGTGTCTTTGGCAGTCTGTCTCACAGTATCTCTGTCAGTGTGTCTCACAGTATCTCTGGCAGTGCATCTCACAGTGTCTCTGGCAGTGTGAGTCACAGTGTCTCCGGCAGTGTGTCTCACAGTGTCTCTGGCAGTTTGTCTCGCAGAGCCTCTGGCAGTGTGTCTCACAGTGTCTCTGGCGCTGTGTCCCACAGTGTCTCTGGCAGTGTGTCTCACAGTGTCTCTGACAGTATGTCTCACAGTATCTCTGGCTGTGTGTCTCACGGTGTCTCTGGCAGTGTGTCCCACAGTGTCTCAGGCAGTGGGTCTGGCAGAGTTTCTGGCAGTGAGAATTGCTCTGTAGCTGGCGCTGTGTCCCACAGTGTCTCTGACAGTGTGTCTCACGGTGTCTCTGGCAGTGTGTCCCAGTGTCTCAGGCAGTGGGTCTGGCAGAGTTTCTGGCAGTGAGAATTGCTCTGTGGCTGGCGCTGTGTCCCACAGTGTCTCTGGCAGTGTGTCTCACAGTATCTCTGACAGTGTGTCTCAAAGTATCTCTGAAAGTGTGTCTCACGGTGTCTCTGGCAGTGTGTCTCACAGTATCTCTGACAGTGTGTCTCAAAGTATCTCTGGCAGTGTGTCTCACGGTGTCTCTGGCAGTGTGTCTCACAGTGTCTCTGGCAGTGTGTCTCACAGAGTTTCTGGCAGTGTGAATTGCGCTGTGTCTCGCGCTGTGTCCCACAGTGTCTCTGGCAGTGTGTCTCACAGTGTCTCTGGCAGTGTGTCTCACAGTATCTCTGGCAGTGTGTCTCACAGTGCCTCTGGCAGTGTGACATGCTCTGTGTCTGCTAGTGTGTCTCACAGTGTCCATTGCAGCGGGTCTCACAGAGTTTCTGGCAGTGTGGATTGCTCTGTGTCTAGTGCTGTGTCCCACAGTGTCTCTGGCAGTGTGTCTCACAGTGTCTCTGACAGTGTGTCTCACAGTATCTCTGGCAGTGTGTCTCACGGTGTCTCTGGCAGTGTGTCCCACAGTGTCTCAGGCAATGGGTCTGGCAGAGTATCTGGCAGTGAGAATTGCTCTGTAGCTGGCGCTGTGTCCCACAGTGTCTCTGGCAGTGTGTCTCACAGTATCTCTGACAGTGTGTCTCAAAGTATCTCTGGCAGTGTGTCTCACGGTGTCTCTGGCAGTGTGTCTCACAGTATCTCTGACAGTGTGTCTCAAAGTATCTCTGGCAGTGTGTCTCACGGTGTCTCTGGCAGTGTGTCTCACAGTGTCTCTGGCAGTGTGTCTCACAGAGTTTCTGGCAGTGTGAATTGCTCTGTGTCTCTCGCTGTGTCCCAAAGTGTCTCTGGCAGTGTGTCTCACAGTGTCTCTGGCAGTTTGTCTCACAGTATCCCTGGCAGTGTGTCTCACAGTGCCTCTGGCAATGTGACATGCTCTGTGTCTGGTAGTGTGTCTCACAGTGTCCATTGCAGCGGGTCTCACAGAGTTTCTGGCAGTGTGGATTGCTTTGTGTCTAGTGCTGTGTCCCACAGTGTCTCTGGCAGTGTGTCTCACAGTGTCTCTGGAAGTGTGTCTCGCAGAGATTCTGGCTGTGTGAATTGCTCTGTGTCTGGCGCTGTGTCTCACAGTGTCTCTGGCAGTGTGTCTCACAGTGTCTCTGGCAGCGTGTCTCACAGTGCCTCTGGCAGTGTGTCTCACAGCATCTCTGGCAGTGTGTCTCACCGTGCCTCTGGCAGTGTATCTCACGGTGCCTCCAGCAGTGTGTCTCACAGTGTCTCTGGCACTGTGTCTCACAGTGTCTATTGCAGTCTGACTTACAGTATCTCTGGCAGTGTGTCCCACAGTGTCTATTGCAGTGTGACTCACAGCCTCGCTGGCAGTGTGTCTCACAGTGTTTCTGGCAGTGTGGATTGCTCTGTGTCTAGCGCTGTGTCCCACAGTGTCTCGGGCAGTGTGTCTCACAGACTCTCTGGTAGTGTGTCTCACAGTGTCTCTGGCAGTGTGTCTCACAATATCTCGAGCAGAGTGTCTCACAGAGTTTCTGGCAGTGTGTCTCACGGTGTCTCTGGCAGTGTGTCTCACGGTGTCTCTGGCAGTGTGACCACAGAGTCTCTGGCCGTGTGATTTCCAGTGTCTCTGGCAGTGTGACACACAGTGTCTCTGGCAGTGTGTCCCACAGTGTCTCTGGCAGTGTGTCTCACAGAGTATCTGGCAGTGTGTCTCACAGAGTATCTGGCAGTGTGAATTGCTCTGTGTCTGGCGCTGTGTCCCACAGTCTCGATGGCAATGTGTCTCACAATGTCTCTGGCAGTGTGTCTCACAGTGTCTATTGCAGTTTGACTTACAGTATCTCTGGCAGTGTGTCCCACAGCGTCTATTGCAGTGTGACTCACAGCGTCGCTGGCAGTGTGTCTATCAGTGTTTCTGGCAGTGTGGATTGCTCTGTGTCTAGCGCTGTGTCCCACAGTGTCTCGGGCAGTGTGTCTCACAGACTCTCTGGTAGTGTGTCTCACAGTGTCTCTGGCAGTGTGTCTCACAATATCTCTAGCAGAGTGTCCCACAGAGTCTCTGGCAGTGTGTCTCACGGTGTCTCTGGCAGTGTGTCTCACGGTGTCTGTGGCAGTGTGACCACAGAGTCTCTGGCCGTGTGATTTCCAGTGTCTCTGGCAGTATGACTCACAGTGTCTCTGGCAGTGTGTCCCACAGTGTCTCTGGCAGTGTGTCTCACAGAGTGTCTGGCAGTGTGTCTCACAGAGTATCTGGCAGTGTGAATTGCTCTGTGTCTGGCGCTGTGTCCCACAGTGTCGATGGCAATGTGTCTCACAATGTCTCTGGCAGTGTGTCTCACAGTGTCTATTGCAGTTTGACTGACAGTATCTCTGGCAGTGTGTCCCACAGTGTCTATTGCAGTGTGACTCACAGCGCCGCTGGCAGTGTGTCTATCAGTGTTTCTGGCAGTGTGGATTGCTCTGTGTCTCGCGCTGTGTCCCACAGTGTCTCTGGGAGTGTGTCCCACAGTGTCTCTGGCAGTGTGTCTCACAGTGTCTCTGGCAGTGTGTCTCACAGTGTCTCTGGCAGCGCGATGCACAGTGCCTCTGGCAGTGGGTCTCACAGTATCCCTGGCAGTGTATCTTACAGTGTCCGTTGCAGTGAGTCCCACAGTGTCTCTGGCAGTGTGTCTCACAGTGTCTTTGGCAGTCTGTCTCACAGTATCTCTGTCAGTGTGTCTCACAGTATCTCTGGCAGTGCATCTCACAGTGTCTCTGGCAGTGTGAGTCACAGTGTCTCCGGCAGTGTGTCTCACAGTGTCTCTGGCAGTTTGTCTCGCAGAGCCTCTGGCAGTGTGTCTCACAGTGTCTCTGGCGCTGTGTCCCACAGTGTCTCTGGCAGTGTGTCTCACAGTGTCTCTGACAGTATGTCTCACAGTATCTCTGGCTGTGTGTCTCACGGTGTCTCTGGCAGTGTGTCCCACAGTGTCTCAGGCAGTGGGTCTGGCAGAGTTTCTGGCAGTGAGAATTGCTCTGTAGCTGGCGCTGTGTCCCACAGTGTCTCTGACAGTGTGTCTCACGGTGTCTCTGGCAGTGTGTCCCAGTGTCTCAGGCAGTGGGTCTGGCAGAGTTTCTGGCAGTGAGAATTGCTCTGTGGCTGGCGCTGTGTCCCACAGTGTCTCTGGCAGTGTGTCTCACAGTATCTCTGACAGTGTGTCTCAAAGTATCTCTGACAGTGTGTCTCACGGTGTCTCTGGCAGTGTGTCTCACAGTATCTCTGACAGTGTGTCTCAAAGTATCTCTGGCAGTGTGTCTCACGGTGTCTCTGGCAGTGTGTCTCACAGTGTCTCTGGCAGTGTGTCTCACAGAGTTTCTGGCAGTGTGAATTGCGCTGTGTCTCGCGCTGTGTCCCACAGTGTCTCTGGCAGTGTGTCTCACAGTATCTCTGGCAGTGTGTCTCACAGTGCCTCTGGCAGTGTGACATGCTCTGTGTCTGGTAGTGTGTCTCACAGTGTCCATTGCAGCGGGTCTCACAGAGTTTCTGGCAGTGTGGATTGCTCTGTGTCTAGTGCTGTGTCCCACAGTGTCTCTGGCAGTGTGTCTCACAGTGTCTCTGACAGTGTGTCTCACAGTATCTCTGGCAGTGTGTCTCACGGTGTCTCTGGCAGTGTGTCCCACAGTGTCTCAGGCAATGGGTCTGGCAGAGTATCTGGCAGTGAGAATTGCTCTGTAGCTGGCGCTGTGTCCCACAGTGTCTCTGGCAGTGTGTCTCACAGTATCTCTGACAGTGTGTCTCAAAGTATCTCTGGCAGTGTGTCTCACGGTGTCTCTGGCAGTGTGTCTCACAGTATCTCTGACAGTGTGTCTCAAAGTATCTCTGGCAGTGTGTCTCACGGTGTCTCTGGCAGTGTGTCTCACAGTGTCTCTGGCAGTGTGTCTCACAGAGTTTCTGGCAGTGTGAATTGCGCTGTGTCTCGCGCTGTGTCCCACAGTGTCTCTGGCAGTGTGTCTCACAGTGTCTCTGGCAGTGTGTCTCACAGAGTTTCTGGCAGTGTGAATTGCTCTGTGTCTCTCGCTGTGTCCCAAAGTGTCTCTGGCAGTGTGTCTCACAGTGTCTCTGGCAGTTTGTCTCACAGTATCCCTGGCAGTGTGTCTCACAGTGCCTCTGGCAATGTGACATGCTCTGTGTCTGGTAGTGTGTCTCACAGTGTCCATTGCAGCGGGTCTCACAGAGTTTCTGGCAGTGTGGATTGCTTTGTGTCTAGTGCTGTGTCCCACAGTGTCTCTGGCAGTGTGTCTCACAGTGTCTCTGGAAGTGTGTCTCGCAGAGATTCTGGCTGTGTGAATTGCTCTGTGTCTGGCGCTGTGTCTCACAGTGTCTCTGGCAGTGTGTCTCACAGTGTCTCTGGCAGCGTGTGTCACAGTGCCTCTGGCAGTGTGTCTCACAGCATCTCTGGCAGTGTGTCTCACCGTGCCTCTGGCAGTGTATCTCACGGTGCCTCCAGCAGTGTGTCTCACAGTGTCTCTGGCACTGTGTCTCACAGTGTCTATTGCAGTCTGACTTACAGTATCTCTGGCAGTGTGTCCCACAGTGTCTATTGCAGTGTGACTCACAGCCTCGCTGGCAGTGTGTCTCACAGTGTTTCTGGCAGTGTGGATTGCTCTGTGTCTAGCGCTGTGTCCCACAGTGTCTCGGGCAGTGTGTCTCACAGACTCTCTGGTAGTGTGTCTCACAGTGTCTCTGGCAGTGTGTCTCACAATATCTCGAGCAGAGTGTCTCACAGAGTCTCTGGCAGTGTGTCTCACGGTGTCTCTGGCAGTGTGTCTCACGGTGTCTCTGGCAGTGTGACCACAGAGTCTCTGGCCGTGTGATTTCCAGTGTCTCTGGCAGTGTGACACACAGTGTCTCTGGCAGTGTGTCCCACAGTGTCTCTGGCAGTGTGTCTCACAGAGTATCTGGCAGTGTGTCTCACAGAGTATCTGGCAGTGTGAATTGCTCTGTGTCTGGCGCTGTGTCCCACAGTCTCGATGGCAATGTGTCTCACAATGTCTCTGGCAGTGTGTCTCACAGTGTCTATTGCAGTTTGACTTACAGTATCTCTGGCAGTGTGTCCCACAGCGTCTATTGCAGTGTGACTCACAGCGTCGCTGGCAGTGTGTCTATCAGTGTTTCTGGCAGTGTGGATTGCTCTGTGTCTAGCGCTGTGTCCCACAGTGTCTCGGGCAGTGTGTCTCACAGACTCTCTGGTAGTGTGTCTCACAGTGTCTCTGGCAGTGTGTCTCACAATATCTCTAGCAGAGTGTCCCACAGAGTCTCTGGCAGTGTGTCTCACGGTGTCTCTGGCAGTGTGTCTCACGGTGTCTCTGGCAATGTGTCTCACAATGTCTCTGGCAGTGTGTCTCACAGTGTCTATTGCAGTTTGACTGACAGTATCTCTGGCAGTGTGTCCCACAGTGTCTATTGCAGTGTGACTCACAGCGCCGCTGGCAGTGTGTCTATCAGTGTTTCTGGCAGTGTGGATTGCTCTGTGTCTCGCGCTGTGTCCCACAGTGTCTCTGGGAGTGTGTCCCACAGTGTCTCTGGCAGTGTGTCTCACAGTGTCTCTGGCAGTGTGTCTCACAGTGTCTCTGGCAGCGCGATGCACAGTGCCTCTGACAGTGGGTCTCACAGTATCCCTGGCAGTGTATCTTACAGTGTCCGTTGCAGTGAGTCCCACAGTGTCTCTGGCAGTGTGTCTCACAGTGTCTTTGGCAGTCTGTCTCACAGTATCTCTGTCAGTGTGTCTCACAGTATCTCTGGCAGTGCATCTCACAGTGTCTCTGGCAGTGTGAGTCACAGTGTCTCCGGCAGTGTGTCTCACAGTGTCTCTGGCAGTTTGTCTCGCAGAGCCTCTGGCAGTGTGTCTCACAGTGTCTCTGGCGCTGTGTCCCACAGTGTCTCTGGCAGTGTGTCTCACAGTGTCTCTGACAGTATGTCTCACAGTATCTCTGGCTGTGTGTCTCACGGTGTCTCTGGCAGTGTGTCCCACAGTGTCTCAGGCAGTGGGTCTGGCAGAGTTTCTGGCAGTGAGAATTGCTCTGTAGCTGGCGCTGTGTCCCACAGTGTCTCTGACAGTGTGTCTCACGGTGTCTCTGGCAGTGTGTCCCAGTGTCTCAGGCAGTGGGTCTGGCAGAGTTTCTGGCAGTGAGAATTGCTCTGTGGCTGGCGCTGTGTCCCACAGTGTCTCTGGCAGTGTGTCTCACAGTATCTCTGACAGTGTGTCTCAAAGTATCTCTGACAGTGTGTCTCACGGTGTCTCTGGCAGTGTGTCTCACAGTATCTCTGACAGTGTGTCTCAAAGTATCTCTGGCAGTGTGTCTCACGGTGTCTCTGGCAGTGTGTCTCACAGTGTCTCTGGCAGTGTGTCTCACAGAGTTTCTGGCAGTGTGAATTGCGCTGTGTCTCGCGCTGTGTCCCACAGTGTCTCTGGCAGTGTGTCTCACAGTATCTCTGGCAGTGTGTCTCACAGTGCCTCTGGCAGTGTGACATGCTCTGTGTCTGGTAGTGTGTCTCACAGTGTCCATTGCAGCGGGTCTCACAGAGTTTCTGGCAGTGTGGATTGCTCTGTGTCTAGTGCTGTGTCCCACAGTGTCTCTGGCAGTGTGTCTCACAGTGTCTCTGACAGTGTGTCTCACAGTATCTCTGGCAGTGTGTCTCACGGTGTCTCTGGCAGTGTGTCCCACAGTGTCTCAGGCAATGGGTCTGGCAGAGTATCTGGCAGTGAGAATTGCTCTGTAGCTGGCGCTGTGTCCCACAGTGTCTCTGGCAGTGTGTCTCACAGTATCTCTGACAGTGTGTCTCAAAGTATCTCTGGCAGTGTGTCTCACGGTGTCTCTGGCAGTGTGTCTCACAGTATCTCTGACAGTGTGTCTCAAAGTATCTCTGGCAGTGTGTCTCACGGTGTCTCTGGCAGTGTGTCTCACAGTGTCTCTGGCAGTGTGTCTCACAGAGTTTCTGGCAGTGTGAATTGCTCTGTGTCTCGCGCTGTGTCCCAAAGTGTCTCTGGCAGTGTGTCTCACAGTGTCTCTGGCAGTTTGTCTCACAGTATCCCTGGCAGTGTGTCTCACAGTGCCTCTGGCAATGTGACATGCTCTGTGTCTGGTAGTGTGTCTCACAGTGTCCATTGCAGCGGGTCTCACAGAGTTTCTGGCAGTGTGGATTGCTTTGTGTCTAGTGCTGTGTCCCACAGTGTCTCTGGCAGTGTGTCTCACAGTGTCTCTGGAAGTGTGTCTCGCAGAGATTCTGGCTGTGTGAATTGCTCTGTGTCTGGCGCTGTGTCTCACAGTGTCTCTGGCAGTGTGTCTCACAGTGTCTCTGGCAGCGTGTCTCACAGTGCCTCTGGCAGTGTGTCTCACAGCATCTCTGGCAGTGTGTCTCACCGTGCCTCTGGCAGTGTATCTCACGGTGCCTCCAGCAGTGTGTCTCACAGTGTCTCTGGCACTGTGTCTCACAGTGTCTATTGCAGTCTGACTTACAGTATCTCTGGCAGTGTGTCCCACAGTGTCTATTGCAGTGTGACTCACAGCCTCGCTGGCAGTGTGTCTCACAGTGTTTCTGGCAGTGTGGATTGCTCTGTGTCTAGCGCTGTGTCCCACAGTGTCTCGGGCAGTGTGTCTCACAGACTCTCTGGTAGTGTGTCTCACAGTGTCTCTGGCAGTGTGTCTCACAATATCTCGAGCAGAGTGTCTCACAGAGTCTCTGGCAGTGTGTCTCACGGTGTCTCTGGCAGTGTGTCTCACGGTGTCTCTGGCAGTGTGACCACAGAGTCTCTGGCCGTGTGATTTCCAGTGTCTCTGGCAGTGTGACACACAGTGTCTCTGGCAGTGTGTCCCACAGTGTCTCTGGCAGTGTGTCTCACAGAGTATCTGGCAGTGTGTCTCACAGAGTATCTGGCAGTGTGAATTGCTCTGTGTCTGGCGCTGTGTCCCACAGTCTCGATGGCAATGTGTCTCACAATGTCTCTGGCAGTGTGTCTCACAGTGTCTATTGCAGTTTGACTTACAGTATCTCTGGCAGTGTGTCCCACAGCGTCTATTGCAGTGTGACTCACAGCGTCGCTGGCAGTGTGTCTATCAGTGTTTCTGGCAGTGTGGATTGCTCTGTGTCTAGCGCTGTGTCCCACAGTGTCTCGGGCAGTGTGTCTCACAGACTCTCTGGTAGTGTGTCTCACAGTGTCTCTGGCAGTGTGTCTCACAATATCTCTAGCAGAGTGTCCCACAGAGTCTCTGGCAGTGTGTCTCACGGTGTCTCTGGCAGTGTGTCTCACGGTGTCTGTGGCAGTGTGACCACAGAGTCTCTGGCCGTGTGATTTCCAGTGTCTCTGGCAGTATGACTCACAGTGTCTCTGGCAGTGTGTCCCACAGTGTCTCTGGCAGTGTGTCTCACAGAGTGTCTGGCAGTGTGTCTCACAGAGTATCTGGCAGTGTGAATTGCTCTGTGTCTGGCGCTGTGTCCCACAGTGTCGATGGCAATGTGTCTCACAATGTCTCTGGCAGTGTGTCTCACAGTGTCTATTGCAGTTTGACTGACAGTATCTCTGGCAGTGTGTCCCACAGTGTCTATTGCAGTGTGACTCACAGCGCCGCTGGCAGTGTGTCTATCAGTGTTTCTGGCAGTGTGGATTGCTCTGTGTCTCGCGCTGTGTCCCACAGTGTCTCTGGGAGTGTGTCCCACAGTGTCTCTGGCAGTGTGTCTCACAGTGTCTCTGGCAGTGTGTCTCACAGTGTCTCTGGCAGCGCGATGCACAGTGCCTCTGGCAGTGGGTCTCACAGTATCCCTGGCAGTGTATCTTACAGTGTCCGTTGCAGTGAGTCCCACAGTGTCTCTGGCAGTGTGTCTCACAGTGTCTTTGGCAGTCTGTCTCACAGTATCTCTGTCAGTGTGTCTCACAGTATCTCTGGCAGTGCATCTCACAGTGTCTCTGGCAGTGTGAGTCACAGTGTCTCCGGCAGTGTGTCTCACAGTGTCTCTGGCAGTTTGTCTCGCAGAGCCTCTGGCAGTGTGTCTCACAGTGTCTCTGGCGCTGTGTCCCACAGTGTCTCTGGCAGTGTGTCTCACAGTGTCTCTGACAGTATGTCTCACAGTATCTCTGGCTGTGTGTCTCACGGTGTCTCTGGCAGTGTGTCCCACAGTGTCTCAGGCAGTGGGTCTGGCAGAGTTTCTGGCAGTGAGAATTGCTCTGTAGCTGGCGCTGTGTCCCACAGTGTCTCTGACAGTGTGTCTCACGGTGTCTCTGGCAGTGTGTCCCAGTGTCTCAGGCAGTGGGTCTGGCAGAGTTTCTGGCAGTGAGAATTGCTCTGTGGCTGGCGCTGTGTCCCACAGTGTCTCTGGCAGTGTGTCTCACAGTATCTCTGACAGTGTGTCTCAAAGTATCTCTGACAGTGTGTCTCACGGTGTCTCTGGCAGTGTGTCTCACAGTATCTCTGACAGTGTGTCTCAAAGTATCTCTGGCAGTGTGTCTCACGGTGTCTCTGGCAGTGTGTCTCACAGTGTCTCTGGCAGTGTGTCTCACAGAGTTTCTGGCAGTGTGAATTGCGCTGTGTCTCGCGCTGTGTCCCACAGTGTCTCTGGCAGTGTGTCTCACAGTATCTCTGGCAGTGTGTCTCACAGTGCCTCTGGCAGTGTGACATGCTCTGTGTCTGGTAGTGTGTCTCACAGTGTCCATTGCAGCGGGTCTCACAGAGTTTCTGGCAGTGTGGATTGCTCTGTGTCTAGTGCTGTGTCCCACAGTGTCTCTGGCAGTGTGTCTCACAGTGTCTCTGACAGTGTGTCTCACAGTATCTCTGGCAGTGTGTCTCACGGTGTCTCTGGCAGTGTGTCCCACAGTGTCTCAGGCAATGGGTCTGGCAGAGTATCTGGCAGTGAGAATTGCTCTGTAGCTGGCGCTGTGTCCCACAGTGTCTCTGGCAGTGTGTCTCACAGTATCTCTGACAGTGTGTCTCAAAGTATCTCTGGCAGTGTGTCTCACGGTGTCTCTGGCAGTGTGTCTCACAGTATCTCTGACAGTGTGTCTCAAAGTATCTCTGGCAGTGTGTCTCACGGTGTCTCTGGCAGTGTGTCTCACAGTGTCTCTGGCAGTGTGTCTCACAGAGTTTCTGGCAGTGTGAATTGCTCTGTGTCTCGCGCTGTGTCCCAAAGTGTCTCTGGCAGTGTGTCTCACAGTGTCTCTGGCAGTTTGTCTCACAGTATCCCTGGCAGTGTGTCTCACAGTGCCTCTGGCAATGTGACATGCTCTGTGTCTGGTAGTGTGTCTCACAGTGTCCATTGCAGCGGGTCTCACAGAGTTTCTGGCAGTGTGGATTGCTTTGTGTCTAGTGCTGTGTCCCACAGTGTCTCTGGCAGTGTGTCTCACAGTGTCTCTGGAAGTGTGTCTCGCAGAGATTCTGGCTGTGTGAATTGCTCTGTGTCTGGCGCTGTGTCTCACAGTGTCTCTGGCAGTGTGTCTCACAGTGTCTCTGGCAGCGTGTCTCACAGTGCCTCTGGCAGTGTGTCTCACAGCATCTCTGGCAGTGTGTCTCACCGTGCCTCTGGCAGTGTATCTCACGGTGCCTCCAGCAGTGTGTCTCACAGTGTCTCTGGCACTGTGTCTCACAGTGTCTATTGCAGTCTGACTTACAGTATCTCTGGCAGTGTGTCCCACAGTGTCTATTGCAGTGTGACTCACAGCCTCGCTGGCAGTGTGTCTCACAGTGTTTCTGGCAGTGTGGATTGCTCTGTGTCTAGCGCTGTGTCCCACAGTGTCTCGGGCAGTGTGTCTCACAGACTCTCTGGTAGTGTGTCTCACAGTGTCTCTGGCAGTGTGTCTCACAATATCTCGAGCAGAGTGTCTCACAGAGTCTCTGGCAGTGTGTCTCACGGTGTCTCTGGCAGTGTGTCTCACGGTGTCTCTGGCAGTGTGACCACAGAGTCTCTGGCCGTGTGATTTCCAGTGTCTCTGGCAGTGTGACACACAGTGTCTCTGGCAGTGTGTCCCACAGTGTCTCTGGCAGTGTGTCTCACAGAGTATCTGGCAGTGTGTCTCACAGAGTATCTGGCAGTGTGAATTGCTCTGTGTCTGGCGCTGTGTCCCACAGTCTCGATGGCAATGTGTCTCACAATGTCTCTGGCAGTGTGTCTCACAGTGTCTATTGCAGTTTGACTTACAGTATCTCTGGCAGTGTGTCCCACAGCGTCTATTGCAGTGTGACTCACAGCGTCGCTGGCAGTGTGTCTATCAGTGTTTCTGGCAGTGTGGATTGCTCTGTGTCTCGCGCTGTGTCCCACAGCGTCTCTGGGAGTGTGTCCCACAGTGTCTCTGGCAGTGTGTCTCACAGTGTCTCTGGCAGTGTGTCTCACAGTGTCTCTGGCAGTGTGTCTCACAGTGTCTCTGGCAGCGCGACGCACAGTGCCTCTGGCAGTGGGTCTCACAGTATCCCTGGCAGTGTATCTTACAGTGTCCGTTGCAGTGAGTCCCACAGTGTCTCTGGCAGTGTGTCTCACAGTGTATTTGGCAGTCTGTCTCACAGTATCTCTGTCAGTGTGTCTCACAGTATCTCTGGCAGTGCATCTCACAGTGTCTCTGGCAGTGTGAGTCACAGTGTCTCCGGCAGTGTGTCTCACAGTGTCTCTGGCAGTTTGTCTCGCAGAGCCTCTGGCAGTGTGTCTCACAGTGTCTCTGGCGCTGTGTCCCACAGTGTCTCTGGCAGTGTGTCTCACAGTGTCTCTGACAGTATGTCTCACAGTATCTCTGGCAGTGTGTCTCACGGTGTCTCTGGCAGTGTGTCCCACAGTGTCTCAGGCAGTGGGTCTGGCAGAGTTTCTGGCAGTGAGAATTGCTCTGTAGCTGGTGCTGTGTCCCACAGTGTCTCTGACAGTGTGTCTCACGGTGTCTCTGGCAGTGTGTCCCAGTGTCTCAGGCAGTGGGTCTGGCAGAGTTTCTGGCAGTGAGAATTGCTCTGTGGCTGGCGCTGTGTCCCACAGTGTCTCTGGCAGTGTGTTTCACAGTATCTCTGACAGTGTGTCACAAGGTATCTTTGGCAGTCTGTCTCACGGTGTCTCTGGCAGTGTGTCTCACAGTATTTCTGACAGTGTGTCTCAAAGTATCTCTGGCAGTGTGTCTCACGGTGTCTCTGGCAGTGTGTCTCACAGAGTCTCTGGCAGTGTGTCTCACAGAGTTTCTGGCAGTGTGAATTGCGCTGTGTCTCGCGCTGTGTCCCACAGTGTCTCTGGCAGTGTGTCTCACAGTATCTCTGGCAGTGTGTCTCGCAGAGCCTCTGGCAGTGTGTCTCACAGTGTCTCTGGTGCTGTGTCCCACAGTGTCTCTGGCAGTGTGTCTCACAGTGTCTCTGACAGTGTGTCTCACAGTATCTCTGGCAGTGTGTCTCACGGTGTCTCTGGCAGTGTGTCCCACAGTGTCTCTGGCAGTGTGTCTCACAGTGTTTCTGGCAGTGTCGATTGCTCTGTGTCTCGCGCTGTGTCCCACAGTGTCTCTGGCAGTGTGTCTCACAGACTCTCTGGTAGTGTGTCTCACAGTGTCTCTGGCAGTGTGTCTCACAGTGTCTCTGACAGCGTGTCTCACAGTATCTCTGGCAGTGTGTCTCACGGTGTCTCTGGCAGTGTGTCCCACAGTGTCTCAGGCAGTGGGTCTGGCAGAGTTTCTGGCAGTGAGAATTGCTCTGTAGCTGGCGCTGTGTCCCACAGTGTCTCTGGCAGTGTGTCTCACAGTATCTCTGACAGTGTGTCTCAAAGTATCTCTGGCAGTGTGTCTCACGGTGTCTCTGGCAGTGTGTCTCACAGTATCTCTGACAGTGTGTCTCAAAGTATCTCTGGCAATGTGTCTCACGGTGTCTCTGGCAGTGTGTCTCATAGTGTCTCTGGCAGTGTGTCTCACAGAGTTTCTGGCAGTGTGAATTGCTCTGTGTCTGGCGCTGTGTCTCACAGTGTCTCTGGCAGCGTGTCTCACAATGCCTCTGGCAGTGTGTCTCACAGCATCTCTGGCAGTGTGTCTCACCGTGCCTCTGGCAGTGTGTCTCACGGTGCCTCCAGCAGTGTGTCTCACAGTGCCTCTGGCACTGTGTCTCACAGTGTCTATTGCAGTCTGACTTACAGTATCTCTGGCAGTGTGTCCCACAGTGTCTATTGCAGTGTGACTCACAGCGTCGCTGGCAGTGTGTCTCACAGTGTTTCTGGCAGTGTGGATTTCTCTGTGTCTAGCGCTGTGTCCCACAGTGTCTCTGGCAGTGTGTCCCACAGTGTCTCTGGCAGTGTGTCTCGCAGTGTCTCTGGCAGCGTGTCTCACAGTGTCTCTGCTAGCGTGTCTCACAGTGCCTCTGGCAGTGTGTCTCACAGCATCTCTGGCAGTGTGTCTTACAGTGCCTCCAGCAGTGTGTCTCACAGTGCCTCTAGCACTGTGTCTCAGTGTCTATTGCAGTTTGACTTACAGTATCTCTGGCAGTGTGTCCCACAGTGTCTATTGCAGTGTGACTCACAGCGTCGCTGGAAGTGTGTCTCACAGAGTTTCTGGCTGTGTGAATTGCTCTGTGTCTGGCGCTGTGTCCCACAGTGTCTCTGGCAGTGTGTCTCACAGTGTCTCTGGCAGTGTGTCTCACAGTGTCTCTGGCAGTGTGTCTCACATCATCTCTGGCAGTGTGTCTCACAGTGCCTCTGGCAGTGTGTCTCACGGTGCCTCCAGCAGTGTGTCTCACAGTGCCTCTAGCACTGTGTCTCAGTGTCTATTGCAGTTTGACTTACAGTATCTCTGGCAGTGTGTCCCACAGTGTCTATTGCAGTGTGACTCACAGCCTCGCTGGCAGTGTGTCTCACAGTGTTTCTGGCAGTGTGGATTGCTCTGTGTCTAGCGCTGTGTCCCACAGTGTCTCGGGCAGTGTGTCTCACAGACTCTCTGGTAGTGTGTCTCACAGTGTCTCTGGCAGTGTGTCTCACAATATCTCGAGCAGAGTGTCTCACAGAGTCTCTGGCAGTGTGTCTCACGGTGTCTCTGGCAGTGTGTCTCACGGTGTCTGTGGCAGTGTGACCACAGAGTCTCTGGCCGTGTGATTTCCAGTGTCTCTGGCAGTATGACTCACAGTGTCTCTGGCAGTGTGTCCCACAGTGTCTCTGGCAGTGTGTCTCACAGAGTGACTGGCAGTGTGTCTCACAGAGTATCTGGCAGTGTGAATTGCTCTGTGTCTGGCGCTGTGTCCCACAGTGTCGATGGCAATGTGTCTCACAATGTCTCTGGCAGTGTGTCTCAGAGTGTCTATTGCAGTTTGACTGACAGTATCTCTGGCATTGTGTCCCACAGTGTCTATTGCTGTGTGACTCACAGCGTCGCTGGCAGTGTGTCTATCAGTGTTTCTGGCCGTGTGGATTGCTCTGTGTCTCGCGCTGTGTCCCACAGTGTCTCTGGGAGTGTGTCCCACAGTGTCTCTGGCAGTGTGTCTCACAGTGTCTCTGGCAGTGTGTCTCACAGTGTCTCTGGCAGCGCGATGCACAGTGCCTCTGGCAGTGTGTCTCACAGTATCCCTGGCAGTGTATCTTACAGTGTCCGTTGCAGTGAGTCCCACAGTGTCTCTGGCAGTGTGTCTCACAGTGTCTTTGGCAGTCTGTCTCACAGTATCTCTGTCAGTGTGTCTCACAGTATCTCTGGCAGTGCATCTCACAGTGTCTCTGGCAGTGTGAGTCACAGTGTCTCCGGCAGTGTGTCTCACAGTGTCTCTGGCAGTTTGTCTCGCAGAGCCTCTGGCAGTGTGTCTCACAGTGTCTCTGGCGCTGTGTCCCACAGTGTCTCTGGCAGTGTGTCTCACAGTGTCTCTGACAGTATGTCTCACAGTATCTCTGGCTGTGTGTCTCACGGTGTCTCTGGCAGTGTGTCCCACAGTGTCTCAGGCAGTGGGTCTGGCAGAGTTTCTGGCAGTGAGAATTGCTCTGTAGCTGGCGCTGTGTCCCACAGTGTCTCTGACAGTGTGTCTCACGGTGTCTCTGGCAGTGTGTCCCAGTGTCTCAGGCAGTGGGTCTGGCAGAGTTTCTGGCAGTGAGAATTGCTCTGTGGCTGGCGCTGTGTCCCACAGTGTCTCTGGCAGTGTGTCTCACAGTATCTCTGACAGTGTGTCTCAAAGTATCTCTGACAGTGTGTCTCACGGTGTCTCTGGCAGTGTGTCTCACAGTATCTCTGACAGTGTGTCTCACAGAGTTTCTGGCAGTGTGAATTGCTCTGTGTCTGGCGCTGTGTCTCACAGTGTCTCTGGCAGCGTGTCTCACAATGCCTCTGGCAGTGTGTCTCACAGCATCTCTGGCAGTGTGTCTCACCGTGCCTCTGGCAGTGTGTCTCACGGTGCCTCCAGCAGTGTGTCTCACAGTGCCTCTGGCACTGTGTCTCACAGTGTCTATTGCAGTCTGACTTACAGTATCTCTGGCAGTGTGTCCCACAGTGTCTATTGCAGTGTGACTCACAGCGTCGCTGGCAGTGTGTCTCACAGTGTTTCTGGCAGTGTGGATTTCTCTGTGTCTAGCGCTGTGTCCCACAGTGTCTCTGGCAGTGTGTCCCACAGTGTCTCTGGCAGTGTGTCTCACAGTGTTTCTGGCAGCGTGTCTCACAGTGTCTCTGCTAGCGTGTCTCACAGTGCCTCTGGCAGTGTGTCTCACAGCATCTCTGGCAGTGTGTCTTACAGTGCCTCCAGCAGTGTGTCTCACAGTGCCTCTAGCACTGTGTCTCAGTGTCTATTGCAGTTTGACTTACAGTATCTCTGGCAGTGTGTCCCACAGTGTCTATTGCAGTGTGACTCACAGCGTCGCTGGAAGTGTGTCTCACAGAGTTTCTGGCTGTGTGAATTGCTCTGTGTCTGGCGCTGTGTCCCACAGTGTCTCTGGCAGTGTGTCTCACAGTGTCTCTGGCAGTGTGTCTCACAGTGTCTCTGGCAGTGTGTCTCACATCATCTCTGGCAGTGTGTCTCACAGTGCCTCTGGCAGTGTGTCTCACGGTGCCTCCAGCAGTGTGTCTCACAGTGCCTCTAGCACTGTGTCTCAGTGTCTATTGCAGTTTGACTTACAGTATCTCTGGCAGTGTGTCCCACAGTGTCTATTGCAGTGTGACTCACAGCCTCGCTGGCAGTGTGTCTCACAGTGTTTCTGGCAGTGTGGATTGCTCTGTGTCTAGCGCTGTGTCCCACAGTGTCTCGGGCAGTGTGTCTCACAGACTCTCTGGTAGTGTGTCTCACAGTGTCTCTGGCAGTGTGTCTCACAATATCTCGAGCAGAGTGTCTCACAGAGTCTCTGGCAGTGTGTCTCACGGTGTCTCTGGCAGTGTGTCTCACGGTGTCTGTGGCAGTGTGACCACAGAGTCTCTGGCCGTGTGATTTCCAGTGTCTCTGGCAGTATGACTCACAGTGTCTCTGGCAGTGTGTCCCACAGTGTCTCTGGCAGTGTGTCTCACAGAGTGACTGGCAGTGTGTCTCACAGAGTATCTGGCAGTGTGAATTGCTCTGTGTCTGGCGCTGTGTCCCACAGTGTCGATGGCAATGTGTCTCACAATGTCTCTGGCAGTGTGTCTCAGAGTGTCTATTGCAGTTTGACTGACAGTATCTCTGGCATTGTGTCCCACAGTGTCTATTGCTGTGTGACTCACAGCGTCGCTGGCAGTGTGTCTATCAGTGTTTCTGGCCGTGTGGATTGCTCTGTGTCTCGCGCTGTGTCCCACAGTGTCTCTGGGAGTGTGTCCCACAGTGTCTCTGGCAGTGTGTCTCACAGTGTCTCTGGCAGTGTGTCTCACAGTGTCTCTGGCAGCGCGATGCACAGTGCCTCTGGCAGTGTGTCTCACAGTATCCCTGGCAGTGTATCTTACAGTGTCCGTTGCAGTGAGTCCCACAGTGTCTCTGGCAGTGTGTCTCACAGTGTCTTTGGCAGTCTGTCTCACAGTATCTCTGTCAGTGTGTCTCACAGTATCTCTGGCAGTGCATCTCACAGTGTCTCTGGCAGTGTGAGTCACAGTGTCTCCGGCAGTGTGTCTCACAGTGTCTCTGGCAGTTTGTCTCGCAGAGCCTCTGGCAGTGTGTCTCACAGTGTCTCTGGCGCTGTGTCCCACAGTGTCTCTGGCAGTGTGTCTCACAGTGTCTCTGACAGTATGTCTCACAGTATCTCTGGCTGTGTGTCTCACGGTGTCTCTGGCAGTGTGTCCCACAGTGTCTCAGGCAGTGGGTCTGGCAGAGTTTCTGGCAGTGAGAATTGCTCTGTAGCTGGCGCTGTGTCCCACAGTGTCTCTGACAGTGTGTCTCACGGTGTCTCTGGCAGTGTGTCCCAGTGTCTCAGGCAGTGGGTCTGGCAGAGTTTCTGGCAGTGAGAATTGCTCTGTGGCTGGCGCTGTGTCCCACAGTGTCTCTGGCAGTGTGTCTCACAGTATCTCTGACAGTGTGTCTCAAAGTATCTCTGACAGTGTGTCTCACGGTGTCTCTGTCAGTGTGTCTCACAGTATCTCTGACAGTGTGTCTCAAAGTATCTCTGGCAGTGTGTCTCACGGTGTCTCTGGCAGTGTGTCTCACAGTGTCTCTGGCAGTGTGTCTCACAGAGTTTCTGGCAGTGTGAATTGCGCTGTGTCTCGCGCTGTGTCCCACAGTGTCTCTGGCAGTGTGTCTCACAGTATCTCTGGCAGTGTGTCTCACAGTGCCTCTGGCAGTGTGACATGCTCTGTGTCTGGTAGTGTGTCTCACAGTGTCCATTGCAGCGGGTCTCACAGAGTTTCTGGCAGTGTGGATTGCTCTGTGTCGAGTGCTGTGTCCCACAGTGTCTCTGGCAGTGTGTCTCACAGTGTCTCTGACAGTGTGTCTCACGGTGTCTCTGGCAGTGTGTCCCACAGTGTCTCAGGCAATGGGTCTGGCAGAGTATCTGGCAGTGAGAATTGCTCTGTAGCTGGCGCTGTGTCCCACAGTGTCTCTGGCAGTGTGTCTCACAGTATCTCTGACAGTGTGTCTCAAAGTATCTCTGGCAGTGTGTCTCACGGTGTCTCTGGCAGTGTGTCTCACAGTATCTCTGACAGTGTGTCTCAAAGTATCTCTGGCAGTGTGTCTCACGGTGTCTCTGGCAGTGTGTCTCACAGTGTCTCTGGCAGTGTGTCTCACAGAGTTTCTGGCAATGTGAATTGCTCTGTGTCTCGCGCTGTGTCCCAAAGTGTCTCTGGCAGTGTGTCTCACAGTGTCTCTGGCAGCGTGTCTCACAGTGCCTCTGGCAGTGTGTCTCACTGCATCTCTGGCAGTGTGTCTCAAAGTATCTCTGGCAGTGTGTCTCACGGTGTCTCTGGCAGTGTGTCTCACTGTATCTCTGACAGTGTGTCTCAAAGTATCTCTGGCAGTGTGTCTCACGGTGTCTCTGGCAGTGTGTCTCACAGTGTCTCTGGCAGTGTGTCTCACAGAGTTTCTGGCAGTGTGAATTGCTCTGTGTCTCGCGCTGTGTCCCAAAGTGTCTCTGGCAGTGTGTCTCACAGTGTCTCTGGCAGTGTGTCTCACAGTATCTCTGGCAGTGTGTCTCACAGTGCCTCTGGCAATGTGACATGCTCTGTGTCTGGTAGTGTGTCTCACAGTGTCCATTGCAGCGGGTCTCACAGAGTTTCTGGCAGTGTGGATTGCTTTGTGTCTAGTGCTGTGTGCCACAGTGTCTCTGGCAGTGTGTCTCACAGTGTCTCTGGAAGTGTGTCTCGCAGAGATTCTGGCTGTGTGAATTGCTCTGTGTCTGGCGCTGTGTCTCACAGTGTCTCTGGCAGTGTGTCTCACAGTGTCTCTGGCAGCGTGTCGCACAGTGCCTCTGGCAGTGTGTCTCACAGCATCTCTGGCAGTGTGTCTCACCGTGCCTCTGGCAGTGTATCTCACGGTGCCTCCAGCTGTGTGTCTCGCAGTGTCTCTGGCACTGTGTCTCACAGTGTCTATTGCAGTCTGACTTACAGTATCTCTGGTAGTGTGTCCCTCAGTGTCTATTGCAGTGTGACTCACAGCGTCGCTGGCAGTGTGTCTCACAGTGTTTCTGGCAGTGTGGATTACTCTGTGTCTAGCGCTGTGTCCCACAGTGTCTCTGGCAGTGTGTCCCACAGTGTCTCTGGCAGTGTGTCTCACAGTGTCTCTGGCAGTGTGTCTCACAGTGTCTCTGGCAGCGTGTCTCACAGTGCCTCTGGCAGTGTGTCTCACAGCATCTCTGGCAGTGTGTCTTACAGTGCCTCTGGCAGTGTGTCTCACGGTGCCTCCAGCAGTGTGTCTCACCGTGTCTCTGGCAGTGTGTCTCACAGTGTCTCTGGCAGTGTGTCTCACAGTGTCTCTGGCAGCGTGTCTCACAGTGCCTCTGGCAGTGTGTCTCACAGCATCTCCGGCAGTGTGTCTTACAGTGCCTCCAGCAGTGTGTCTCACAGTGCCTCTAGCACTGTGTCTCAGTGTCCATTGCAGTTTGACTTACAGTATCTCTGGCAGTGTGCCCCACAGTGTCTATTGCAGTGTGACTCACAGCGTCGCTGGCAGTGTGTCTATCAGTGTTTCTGGCAGTGTGGATTGCTCTGTGTCTCGCGCTGTGTCCCACAGTGTCTCTGGTAGTGTGTCCCACAGTGTCTCTGGCAGTGTGTCTCACAGTGTCTCTGGCAGTGTGTCTCACAGTGTCTCTGGCAGTGTGTCTCACAGTGTCTCTGGCAGCGCGATGCACAGTGCCTCTGGCAGTGTGTCTCACAGTATCCCTGGCAGTGTATCTTACAGTGTCCGTTGCAGTGAGTCCCACAGTGTCTCTGGCAGTGTGTCTCACAGTGTCTTTGGCAGTCTGTCTCACAGTATCTCTGTCAGTGTGTCTCACAGTATCTCTGGCAGTGTATCTCACTGTGTCTCTGGCAGTGTGAGTCACAGTGTCTCTGGCAGTGTGCCTCGTGGTCTCTCTGGCAGTGTGATTCACAGTGTCTCCGGCAGTGTGTCTCACAGTGTCTCTGGCAGTTTGTCTCGCAGAGCCTCTGGCAGTGTGTCTCACAGTGTCTCTGGCGCTGTGTCCCACAGTGTCTCTGGCAGTCTGTCTCACAGTGTCTCTGGCAGTGTGTCTCACAGTATCTCTGGCACTGTGCCTCACAGATTCTCTGGCAGTGTGATTCACAGTGTCTCTGGCAGTGTCTCTTACAGTGTCTCCGGCAGTGTGTCTCACAGTGTCTCTGGCAGTTTGTCTCGCAGAGCTTCTGGCAGTGTGTCCCACAGTGTCTCTGGCAATGTGTCTCACAGTGTCTCTGACAATGTGTCTCAAAGTATCTCTGGCAGTGTGTCTCACGGTGTCTCTGGCAGTGTGTCCCACAGTGTCTCTGGCCGTGGGTCTGGCAGAGTTTCTGGCAGTGAGAATTGCTCTGTAGCTGGCGCTGTGTCCCACAGTGTCTCTGGCAGTGTGTCTCACAGTATCTCTGACAGTGTGTCTCAAAGTATCTCTGGCAGTGTGTCTCACGGTGTCTCTGGCAGTGTGTCTCACAGTATCTCTGACAGTGTGTCTCAAAGTATCTCTGGCAGTGTGTCTCACGGTGTCTCTGGCAGTGTGTCTCACAGTGTCTCTGGCAGTGTGTCTCACAGAGTTTCTGGCAGTGTGAATTGCTCTGTGTCTCGCGCTGTGTCCCACAGTGTCTCTGGCAGTGTGTCTCACAGTGTCTCTGGCAGTGTGTCTCACAGTATCTCTGGCAGAGTGTCTCACAGTGCCTCTGGCAGTGTGACATGCTCTGTGTCTGGTAGTGTGTCTCACAGTGTCCATTGCAGCGGGTCTCACAGAGTTTTTGGCAGTGTGGATTGCTCTGTGTCTAGTGCTGTGTCCCACAGTGTCTCTGGCAGTGTGTCTCACAGTGTCTCTGGAAGTGTGTCTCGCAGAGATTCTGGCTGTGTGAATTGCTCTGTGTCTGGCGCTGTGTCTCACAGTGTCTCTGGCAGTGTGTCTCACAGTGTCTCTGGCAGCGTGTCTCACAGTGCCTCTGGCAGTGTGTCTCACAGCATCTCTGGCAGTGTGTCTCACCGTGCCTCTGGCAGTGTATCTCACGGTGCCTCCAGCAGTGTGTCTCACAGTGCCTCTGGCACTGTGTCTCACAGTGTATATTGCAGTCTGACTTACAGTATCTCTGGCAGTGTGTCCCACAGTGTCTATTACAGTGCGACTCACAGCGTCGCTGGCAGTTTGTCTCACAGTGTTTCTGGCAGTGTGGATTACTCTGTGTCTGGCGCTGTGTCCCACAGTGTCTCTGGCAGTGTGTCCCACAGTGTCTCTGGTCAGTGTTCCTCTGGGAGCGGACCTGCGGGGTGGAGACTGTGAGCGGTGAGAGAGAGAGCGCGGACTGTGAGTAAATTCTGGGGTTTTTTTTTGTCTAATTTTCGGGAGGTTTTTTGTAATTAACGGAAACCGGAAGGCCGCATCGCGAAGCCTGCCGGTAGCTGTAGTTTTTTTTTTCTCTCGGGCCCCTAGCCCTATAAATTGGTGCAGAGGAGATACCCGATCCTCTACACTGGTAGAGGATCCCACCCTTCCATCCTCCTCTAACCTAATTATAAGTGTGGGGAAGTTTTTTGTTTTCTTTTTTTTCTTGCTGGTAATGGCTTCAGGGATGGCAGTTCAGGCAGTATGCTGCATCTCCTGTGGGATGTATG
Organism: Mustelus asterias; assembly: GCF_964213995.1. NCBI lineage: Eukaryota > Metazoa > Chordata > Chondrichthyes > Carcharhiniformes > Triakidae > Mustelus > Mustelus asterias. The sequence continues at coordinate 25,071,197 of NC_135819.1, forward strand.
TGGTGAGGAAATCCAGTAGTGTTTCAGGAGATTTTAGTTGTAAGAAGTGCATTAGATTGCAGCTTCTGGAGAAGCGTGTAAAGGAGCTGGAGGGGGAGGTAGAGGAACTCCGCATAATTCGGGAGGCGGAGGTGGAAGTTGATAGGAGTTATAGAGAAATAGTAACTCCTAGAAATGAGGCTTGGGTCAATGCCAGGAGGAGGGGTAAGAAGCAATCGGGAAGACAATCCCCTGGGGCGGATCCCCTCCATAATAGGTTTTCGGTGCTGGAGGCTACAGTTGAGGAGGAATCAACTGAGCATAGAGAGCAGATCTCTGGGGGTGAGCCGAGTGAGAAAGCTCAGGTGGTTAGGGGCTGTAAAAGACTGGGCCTTGTGATTGGGGACTCCACAATTAAGGGGACAGATAGGAGGGTCGGAACTAAAGGTAGGGACTCAGGGTTGGTGTGTTGCCTACCAGGGGCTGGGGTCCGGGATGTGTCTGACAGGGTATTCAGGACTCTTAGGGGGGAGGGAGATAAACCACAAGTTATTGTACATGTGGGGACACACGACATAGGGAGGATAGGGGAAGGGGATATTAGGCAGGGATTTATGGAGTTGGGGTGGAAACTAAAGGCCAAGACTGACAGAGTGGTTATCTCTGGACTCTTGCCTGTACCACGGGATAGTTTAGAGAGGAATAGGGAGAGGGAAGATTTGAATTCATGGCTGAGGGGATGGTGCAGGAGGGAGGGGTTCAGGTACTTAAGCAATTGGGGCTCGTACTGGGGAAGGTGTGACCTCTATGAGAAGGATGGTCTACACCTTAATCAGAAGGGGACCAATATCCTGGGGGGTAAATTTGCTAAGGCCATGCAGGGAGGTTTAAACTGATTCGGGGGGGGGGGAGGGATCCTGAGTAGTGGGGCTGAAAGTGAGGGATGCATGGATGGGGACTGCAATGCACGGCATTGCAGAGGTGGGGTGGAGCAGGGTTTGAAATGTGTATACTTCAATGCCAGGAGTATTCGCAATAAAGTGGGTGAACTTGCAGCGTGGATCAGTACCTGGGACTTCGATGTTGTGGCTATTTCAGAGACATGGATAGAGCAGGGGCAGGAATGGATGCTGCAGGTCCCGGGGTTCAAATGTTTTAGTCGAAGTAGGGAAGGAGGTAGAAGAGGGGGAGGGGTAGCATTATTGGTCAGAGATTGTATCACAGTGTCAGAGAGGAGGTTTGATGAGGACTTATCTGTTGAGGTAGTATGGGCGGAGATTAGAAATAGGAGAGGAGAGGTCACCCTGTTGGGAGTCTTTTATAGACCTCCTAAAAGTTCTAGAGAGGTTGAGGAAAGGATTGCGGAGTCAATCCTGCTTAGGAGTGAAAGTAATAGGGCAATTGTTATGGGGGATTTTAACTTGACTAATATTGACTGGAATTGTTATAGCTCTAGCTCGTTAGAGGGGTCAGTTTTTGTTCAAAGCGTGCAGGAAGGTTTTTTGACTCAGTATGTAGACAGGCCAACTAGAGGTGAGGCTATATTGGATCTGGTGCTGGGAAATGAGCCAGACCAGGTGCTAGACTTGGAAGTTGGTGTGCATTTTGGTGATAGTGACCACAATTCGGTTACGTTCACCTTAGTGATGGAAAGGGATAGGCATGAACCTCGGGCCAGTGGTTTTAGCTGGGGGAAGGGTAATTATGAGGCTATTAGGAGAGAATTAGGAAACATAGGTTGGACTAGGAGATTACAGGGACTGGGAACGTCCGACATGTGGAGTTTTTTCAAGGAGCAGCTACTGCGAGTCTGTGATAGGTATGTCCCTGTCAGGCAAGGAGGAATTGGTAGGGCTAGGGAACCGTGGTGCACCAAAAAAGTTTCTTTGTTGGTTAAAAAGAAAAAGGAGGCTTATGTTTGGATGAGACGTGAGCACTCGGGTAGTGCACTAGAAAGCTTTAGATTGGCTAAGAGGGAGTTGAAGAGCGAGCTTAGAAGGGCTAAAAGGGGACATGAGAAGACTTTGGTGGATAGGGTTAAAGAGAATCCTAAGGCGTTCTATAGGTATGTCAAGAACAGAAGGTTGGTTAGGGCAAGTTTAGGGCCAGTTATAGATGGCAGAGGGAAGTTATGTGTGGAACCGGAGGAGATTGGTGAAGCATTGAACCAATATTTCTCTTCGGTGTTCACGCAAGGGGACATGAATATAGCTGAGGAGGACACTGGGTTGCAGGGGAGTAGAATAGACAGTATTACAGTTGATAAGGAGGATGTGCAGGATATTCTGGAGGGTCTGAAAATAGATAAATCCCCTGGTCCGGATGGGATTTATCCAAGGATTCTCTGGGAGGCAAGAGAAGTGATTGCAGAGCCTCTGGCTCTGATCTTCAGGTCGTCGTTGGCCTCTGGTATAGTACCAGAAGATTGGAGGTTAGCGAATGTTGTCCCATTGTTTAAGAAGGGGAACAGAGACTTCCCCGGGAATTATAGACCGGTGAGTCTCACTTCTGTTGTCGGCAAGATGTTGGAAAAAATTATAAGGGATAGGATTTATAGTTATTTGGAGAGTAATGAATTGATAGGTGATAGTCAGCATGGCTTTATGGCAGGTAGGTCGTGCCTTACTAACCTTATTGAGTTTTTTGAGAAAGTGACCAAGGAGGTGGATGGGGGCAAGGCAGTGGACGTGGTATATATGGATTTTAGTAAGGCGTTTGATAAGGTTCACCATGGTAGGCTTCTGCAGAAAATGCAGATGTATGGGATTGGGGGTGATCTAGGAAATTGGATCAGGAATTGGCTAGCGGATAGGAAACAGAGGGTGGTGGTTGATAGTAAATATTCATCATGGAGTGCGGTTACAAGTGGTGTACCTCAGGGATCTGTTTTGGGGCCACTGCTGTTTGTAATATTTATTAATGATCTGGATGAGGGTATAGTTGGGTGGATTAGCAAATTTGCTGATGACACCAAAGTCGGTGGTGTGGTAGACAGTGAGGAAGGGTGTCGTAGTTTGCAGGAAGACTTAGACAGGTTGCAAAGTTGGGCCGAGAGGTGGCGGATGGAGTTTAATGCGGAGAAGTGTGAGGTAATTCACTTTGGTAGGAATAACAGATGTGTTGAGTATAGGGCTAACGGGAGGACTTTGAATAGTGTGGAGGAGCAGAGGGATCTAGGTGTATGTGTGCATAGATCCCTGAAAGTTGGGAATCAAGTAGATAAGGTTGTTAAGAAGGCATATGGTGTCTTGGCGTTTATTGGTAGGGGGATTGAATTTAGGAGTCGTAGCGTTATGTTGCAACTGTACACAACTCTGGTGCGGCCGCACTTGGAGTACTGTGTGCAGTTCTGGTCCCCACATTACAGGAAGGATGTGGAGGCTTTGGAGAGGGTGCAGAGGAGGTTTACCAGGATGTTGCCTGGTATGGAGGGGAGATCCTATGAGGAGAGGCTGAGGGATTTGGGATTGTTTTCGCTGGAAAGGCGGCGGCTAAGAGGGGATCTTATTGAAACATATAAGATGATTAGAGGTTTAGATAGGGTGGATAGTGATAGCCTTTTTCCTCTGATGGAGAAATCCAGCACGAGGGGGCATGGCTTTAAATTGAGGGGGGGTAGTTATAGAACGGATGTCAGGGGTAGGTTCTTTACCCAGAGGGTGGTGAGGGATTGGAATGCCCTGCCAGCATCAGTTGTAAATGCGCCTAGTTTGGGGGCGTTTAAGAGATCCGTAGATAGGTTCATGGACGAAAAGAAATTGGTTTAGGTTGGAGGGTCACAGTTTTTTTTTAACTGGTCGGTGCAACATCGTGGGCCGAAGGGCCTGTTCTGCGCTGTAATGTTCTATGTTCTATGTTCTATGTGTGTCTCATAGTGTCGCTGGCAGTGTGTCTCACAGTGTCTCTGGCAGCGTGTCTCACAGTGCCTCTGGCAGTGTGTCTCACAGCATCTCTGGCAGTGTGTCTTACAGTGCCTCTGGCAGTGTGTCTCACGGTGCCTCCAGCAGTGTGTCTCACAGTGTCTCTGGCAGTGTGTCTCACAGTGTCTCTGGCAGTGTGTCTCACAGTGTCTCTGGCAGCGTGTCTCACAGTGCCTCTGGCAGTGTGTCTCACAGCATCTCTGGCAGTGTGTCTTACAGTGCCTCTGGCAGTGTGTCTCACAGTGCCTCTGGCAGTGTGTCTCACAGCATCTCTGGCAGTGTGTCTCACAGTGTCTCTGGCAGTGTGTCTCACGGTGCCTCCAGCAGTGTGTCTCACAGTGTCTCTGGCAGTGTGTCTCACAGTGTCTCTGGCAGCGTGTCTTACACTGCCTCCAGCAGTGTGTCTCACAGTGCCTCTAGCACTGTGTCTCAGTGTCTATTGCAATTTGACTTACAGTATCTCTGGCAGTGTGTCCCACATTGTCTATTGCAGTGTGACACACAGCGTCGCTGGAAGTGTGTCTCACAGAGTTTCTGGCTGTGTGAATTGCTCTGTGTCTGGCGCTGTGTCCCACAGTGTCTCTGGCAGTGTGTCTCACAGTGTCTCTGGCAGTGTGTCTCACAGTGTCTCTGGCAGTGTGTCTCACAGTGTCTCTGGCAGTGTGTCTCACATCATCTCTGGCAGTGTGTCTCACAGTGCCTCTGGCAGTGTGTCTCACGGTGCCTCCAGCAGTGTGTCTCACAGTGCCTCTAGAACTGTGTCTCAGTGTCTATTGCAGCTTGACTTACAGTATCTCTGGCAGTGTGTCCCACAGTGTCTATTGCAGTCTGACTCACAGCGTCGCTGGGAGTGTGTCTCGCAGTGTTTCCTGCAGTGTGGTTTACTCTGTGTCTAGCGCTGTGTCCCACAGTGTCTCTGGCTGTGTGTCTCACAGTGTCTCTGTCAGTGTGTCTCACAGTATCTCTGGCAGTGCATCTCACAGAGACCCTGGCAGTGTGCCTCGTGGTGTCTCTGGCAGTGTGATTCACAGTGTCTCTGGCAGTGTGTCTCACAGTGTCTCTGACAGTGTGTCTCACAGTATCTCTGGCAGTGTGTCTCACGCTGTCTGTGGCAGTGTGTCCCACAATGTCTCAGGCAGTGGGTCTGGCAGAGTTTCTGGCAGTGAGAATTGCTCTGTAGCTGGCGCTGTGTCCCACAGTGTCTCTGGCAGTGTGTCTCACAGTATCTCTGACAGTGTGTCTCAAAGTATCTCTGGCAGTGTGTCTCACGGTGTCTCTGGCAGTGTGTCTCACATTGTCTCTGGCAGTGTGTCTCACAGAGTTTCTGGCAGTGTGAATTGCTCTGTGTCTCGCGCTGTGTCCCACAGTGTCTCTGGCAGTGTGTCCCACAGTGTCTCTGGCAGTGTGTCTCACAGTGTCTCTGGCAGTGTGTCTCACAGTATCTCTGGCGGTGTGTCTCACAGTGCCTCTGGCAGTGTGACATGCTCTGTGTCTAGTAGTGTGTTTCACAGTGTCCATTGCAGCGGGTCTCACAGAGTTTCTGGCAGTGTGGATTGCTCTGTGTCTAGTGCTGTGTCCCACAGTGTCTCTGGCAGTGTGTCTCACAGTGTCTCTGGAAGTGTGTCTCGCAGAGATTCTGGCTGTGTGAATTGCTCTGTGTCTGGTGCTGTGTCTCACCGTGCCTCTGGCAGTGTGTCTCACAGTGTCTCTGGCAGCGTGTCTCACAGTGCCTCTGGCAGTGTGTCTCACAGATCTCTGGCAGTGTGTCTCACCGTGCCTCTGGCAGTGTATCTCACCGTGCCTCCAGCAGTGTGTCTCACAGTGCCTCTGGCACTGTGTCTCACAGTGTCTATTGCAGTCTGACTTACAGTATCTCTGGCAGTGTGTCCCACAGTGTCTATTGCAGTGTGACTCACAGCGTCGCAGGCAGTTTGTCTCACAGTGTTTCTGGCAGTGCGGATTGCTCTGTGTCTCGCGCTGTGTCCCACAGTGACTCTGGCAGTGTGTCCCACAGTGTCTCTGGCAGTGTGTCTCACAGTGTCTCTGGCAGTGTGTCTCACAGTGTCTCTGGCAGCGTGTCTCACAGTGTCTCTGGCAGCGCGACGCACAGTGCCTCTGGCAGTGTGTCTCACAGTATCCCTGGCAGTGTATCTTACAGTGTCCGTTGCAGTGAGTCCCACAGTGTCTCTGGCAGTGTGTCTCACAGTGTCTTTGGCAGTCTGTCTCACAGTATCTCTGTCAGTGTATCTCACAGTATCTCTGGCAGTGCATCTCACAGTGTCTCTGGCAGTGTGAGTCACAGAGTCTCTGGCAGTGTGCCTCGTGGTTTCTCTGGCAGTGTGATTCACAGTGTCTCTGGCAGTGTGTCCGGCAGTGTCTCCGGCATTGTGTCTCACAGTGTCTCTGGCACTGTGTCTCACAGTGTCTCTGTCAGTGTGTCTCACAGTATCTCTGGCAGTGCATCTCACAGTGTCTCTGGCAGTGTAAGTCACAGAGTCTCTGGCAGTGTGCCTCGTGGTGTCTCTGGCAGTGTGATTCACAGTGTCTCTGGCAGTGTCTCCGGCAGTGTCTCCGGCAGTGTGTCTCACAGTGTCTCTGGCAGTGTGTCTCACAGTGTCTCTGACAGTGTGTCTCACAGTATCTCTGGCAGTGTGTCTCACGGTGTCTCTGGCAGCGTGTCTCACAGTGCCTGTGGCACTGTGTCTCACAGCATCTCTGGCAGTGTGTCTCACCGTGCCTCTGGCAGTGTGTCTCACAGTGCCTCTGGCACTGTGTCTCACAGTGTCTATTGCAGTCTGACTTCCAGTATCTCTGGCAGTGTGTCTCACCGTGCCTCCAGCAGTGTGTCTCACAGTGCCTCTGGCACTGTGTCTCACAGTGTCTATTGCAGTCTGACTTCCAGTATCTCTGGCAGTGTGTCCCATAGTGTCTATTGCAGTGTGACTCACAGTGTCTCTGGCAGTGTGTCTCACAATATCTCCAGCAGAGTGTCTCACAGAGTCTCTGGCAGTGTGTCTCATGGTTTCTCTGGCAGTGTGTCTCACGGTGTCTCTGGCAGTGTGACCACAGAGTCTCTGGCCGTGTGATTTCCAGTCTCTCTGGCAGTGTGACTCACAGTGTCTCTGGCAGTGTGTCTCGCAGAGTCTCTGGCAGTGTGTCTCACAGTGTCTCTGGCGCTGTGTCCCACAGTGTCTCTGGCAGTGTGTCTCACAGTGTCTCTGACAGTGTGTCTCACAGTATCTCTGGCAGTGTGTCTCACGGTGTCTCTGGCAGTGTGTCCCACAGTGTCTCAGGCAGTGGGTCTGGCAGAGTTTCTGGCAGTGAGAATTGCTCTGTAGCTGGCGCTGTGTCCCACAGTGTCTCTGGCAGTGTGTCTCACAGTATCTCTGACAGTGTGTCTCAAAGTATCTCTGACAGTGTGTCTCACGGTGTCTCTGGCAGTGTGTCTCACTGTATCTCTGACAGTGTGTCTCAAAGTATCTCTGGCAGTGTGTCTCACGGTGTCTCTGGCAGTGTGTCTCACAGTGTCTCTGGCAGTGTGTCTCACAGAGTTTCTGGCAGTGTGAATTGCTCTGTGTCTCGCGCTGTGTCCCACAGTGTCTCTGGCAGTGTGTCTCACAGTGTCTCTGGCAGTGTGTCTCACAGTATCTCTGGCAGTGTGTCTCACAGTGCCTCTGGCAGTGTGACATGCTCTGTGTCTGGTAGTGTGTCTCACAGTGTCCATTGCAGCGGGTCTCACAGAGTTTCTGGCTGTGTGAATTGCTCTGTGTCTGGCGCTGTGTCTCACAGTGTCTCTGGCAGTGTGTCTCACAGTGTCTCTGGCAGCGTGTCTCACAGTGCCTCTGGCAGTGTGTCTCACAGCATCTCTGGCAGTGTGTCTCACCGTGCCTCTGGCAATGTATCTCACGGTGCCTCCAGCAGTGTGTCTCACAGTGCCTCTGGCACTGTGTCTCACAGTGTCTATTGCAGTCTGACTTACAGTATCTCTGGCAGAGTGTCCCATAGTGTCTATTGCAGTGTGACTCACAGCGTCGCTGGCAGTGTGTCTCACAGTGTTTCTGGCAGTGTGGATTACTCTGTGTCTAGCGCTGTGTCCCACAGTGTCTCTGGCAGTGTGTCTCACAGTGTCTCTGGCAGTGTGTCTCACAGTGTCTCTGGCAGCGTGTCTCACAGTGCCTCTGGCAGTGTGTCTCACAGCATCTCTGGCAGTGTGTCTTACAGTGCCTCCAGCAGTGTGTCTCACAGTGCCTCTAGCTCTGTGTCTCAGTGTCTATTGCCGTTTGACTTACAGTATCTCTGGCAGTGTGTCCCACAGTGTCTATTGCAGTGTGACTCACAGCCTCGCTGGCAGTGTGTCTCACAGTGTTTCTGGCAGTGTGGATTGCTCTGTGTCTAGCGCTGTGTCCCACAGTGTCTCGGGCAGTGTGTCTCACAGACTCTCTGGTAGTGTGTCTCACAGTGTCTCTGGCAGTGTGTCTCACAATATCTCTCGCAGAGTGTCTCACAGAGTCTCTGGCAGTGTGTCTCACGGTGTCTCTGGCAGTGTGTCTCACGGTGTCTCTGGCAGTGTGACCACAGTGTCTATTGCAGTGTGACTCAAAGCGTCGCTGGCAGTGTGTCTATCAGTGTTTCTGGCAGTGTGGATTGCTCTGTGTCTCGCGCTGTGTCCCACAGTGTCTCTGGCAGTGTGTCCTTCAGTGTCTCTGGCAGTGTGTCTCACAGTGTCTCTGGCAGTGTGTCTCACAGTGTCTCTGGCAGTGTGTCTCACAGTGTCTCTGGCAGCGCGACACACAGTGCCTCTGGCAGTGTGTCTCACAGTATCCCTGGCAGTGTATCTTACAGTGTCCGTTGCAGTGAGTCCCACAGTGTCTCTGGCAGTGTGTCTCACAGTGTCTTTGGCAGTCTGTCTCACAGTATCTCTGTCAGTGTGTCTCACAGTATCTCTGGCAGTGCATCTCACAGTGTCTTTCGCATTATGAGTCACAGTGTCTCTGGCAGTGTGCCTCGTGGTCTCTCTGGCAGTGTGATTCACAGTGTCTCTGGCGCTGTGTCCCACAGTGTCTCTGGCAGTCTGTCTCACAGTGTCTCTGGCAGTGTGTCTCACAGTATCTCTGGCACTGTGCCTCACAGATTCTCTGGCAGTGGGACTCACAGTGTCTCTGGCTTTGTAACTCACAATGTCTCCGACAGTGCGCCTCACAGTGTCGCTGGCAGTGTGTTTCACAGTGTCTCCGGGAGTGTGATTCAGTGTCTTTGGCAGTGTGACTCACAGTGTCTCTGTCAGTGTGTCTCACAGTATCTCTGGCAGTGCATCTCACAGTGTCGTTGGCAGTGTGAGTCACAGTGTCTCTGGCAGTTTGCCTCGTGGTGTCTCTGGCAGTGTGATTCACAGTGTCTCTGGCAGTGTCTCTTACAGTGTCTCCGGCAGTGTGTCTCACAGTGTCTCTGGCAGTGTGTCTCGCAGAGCCTCTGGCAGTGTGTCTCACAGTGTCTCTGGCGCTGTGTCCCACAGTGTCTCTGGCAATGTGTCTCACAATATCTCTGGCAGTGTGTCTCACGGTGTCTCTGGCAGTGTGTCCCACAGTGTCTCTGGCCGTGGTTCTGGCAGAGTTTCTGGCAGTGAGAATTGCTCTGTAGCTGGCGCTGTGTCCCACAGTGTCTCTGGCAGTGTGTCTCACAGTATCTCTGACAGTGTGTCTCAAAGTATCTCTGGCAGTGTGTCTCACGGTGTCTCTGGCAGTGTGTCTCACAGTATCTCTGACAGTGTGTCTCAAAGTATCTCTGGCAGTGTGTCTCACGGTGTCTCTGGCAGTGTGTCTCACAGTGTCTCCGGCAGTGTGTCTCACAGAGTTTCTGGCAGTGTGAATTGCTCTGTGTCTCGCGCTGTGTCCCACAGTGTCTCTGGCAGTGTGTCTCACAGTGTCTCTGGCAGTGTGTCTCACAGTATCTCTGGCAGTGTGTCTCACAGTGCCTCTGGCAGTGTGACATGCTCTGTGTCTGGTGGTGTGTCTCACAGTGTCCATTGCAGCGGGTCTCACAGAGTTTCTGGCAGTGTGGATTGCTCTGTGTCTAGTGCTGTGTCCCACAGTGTCTCTGGCAGTGTGTCTCACAGTGTCTCTGGAAGTGTGTCTCGCAGAGATTCTGGCTGTGTGAATTGCTCTGTGTCTGGCGCTGTGTCTCACAGTATCTCTGGCAGTGTGTCTCACGGTGTCTCTGGCAGTGTGTCCCACAGTGTCTCAGGCAGTGGGTCTGGCAGAGTTTCTGGCAGTGAGAATTGCTCTGTAGCTGGCGCTGTGTCCCACAGTGTCTCTGGCAGTGTGTCTCACAGTATCTCTGACAGTGTGTCTCAAAGTATCTCTGACAGTGTGTCTCACGGTGTCTCTGGCAGTGTGTCTCACTGTATCTCTGACAGTGTGTCTCAAAGTATCTCTGGCAGTGTGTCTCACGGTGTCTCTGGCAGTGTGTCTCACAGTGTCTCTGGCAGTGTGTCTCACAGAGTTTCTGGCAGTGTGAATTGCTCTGTGTCTCGCGCTGTGTCCCACAGTGTCTCTGGCAGTGTGTCTCACAGTGTCTCTGGCAGTGTGTCTCACAGTATCTCTGGCAGTGTGTCTCACAGTGCCTCTGGCAGTGTGACATGCTCTGTGTCTGGTAGTGTGTCTCACAGTGTCCATTGCAGCGGGTCTCACAGAGTTTCTGGCTGTGTGAATTGCTCTGTGTCTGGCGCTGTGTCTCACAGTGTCTCTGGCAGTGTGTCTCACAGTGTCTCTGGCAGCGTGTCTCACAGTGCCTCTGGCAGTGTGTCTCACAGCATCTCTGGCAGTGTGTCTCACCGTGCCTCTGGCAATGTATCTCACGGTGCCTCCAGCAGTGTGTCTCACAGTGCCTCTGGCACTGTGTCTCACAGTGTCTATTGCAGTCTGACTTACAGTATCTCTGGCAGAGTGTCCCATAGTGTCTATTGCAGTGTGACTCACAGCGTCGCTGGCAGTGTGTCTCACAGTGTTTCTGGCAGTGTGGATTACTCTGTGTCTAGCGCTGTGTCCCACAGTGTCTCGGGCAGTGTGTCTCACAGACTCTCTGGTAGTGTGTCTCACAGTGTCTCTGGCAGTGTGTCTCACAATATCTCGAGCAGAGTGTCTCACAGAGTCTCTGGCAGTGTGTCTCACGGTGTCTCTGGCAGTGTGTCTCACGGTGTCTCTGGCAGTGTGACCACAGTGTCTATTGCAGTGTGACTCAAAGCGTCGCTGGCAGTGTGTCTATCAGTGTTTCTGGCAGTGTGGATTGCTCTGTGTCTCGCGCTGTGTCCCACAGTGTCTCTGGCAGTGTGTCCTTCAGTGTCTCTGGCAGTGTGTCTCACAGTGTCTCTGGCAGTGTGTCTCACAGTGTCTCTGGCAGTGTGTCTCACAGTGTCTCTGGCAGCGCGACACACAGTGCCTCTGGCAGTGTGTCTCACAGTATCCCTGGCAGTGTATCTTACAGTGTCCGTTGCAGTGAGTCCCACAGTGTCTCTGGCAGTGTGTCTCACAGTGTCTTTGGCAGTCTGTCTCACAGTATCTCTGTCAGTGTGTCTCACAGTATCTTTGGCAGTGCATCTCACAGTGTCTTTCGCATTATGAGTCACAGTGTCTCTGGCAGTGTGCCTCGTGGTCTCTCTGGCAGTGTGATTCACAGTGTCTCTGGCGCTGTGTCCCACAGTGTCTCTGGCAGTCTGTCTCACAGTGTCTCTGGCAGTGTGTCTCACAGTATCTCTGGCACTGTGCCTCACAGATTCTCTGGCAGTGGGAATAACAGTGTCTCTGGCTTTGTAACTCACAATGTCTCCGACAGTGCGCCTCACAGTGTCGCTGGCAGTGTGTTTCACAGTGTCTCCGGGAGTGTGATTCAGTGTCTTTGGCAGTGTGACTCACAGTGTCTCTGTCAGTGTGTCTCACAGTATCTCTGGCAGTGCATCTCACAGTGTCGTTGGCAGTGTGAGTCACAGTGTCTCTGGCAGTTTGCCTCGTGGTGTCTCTGGCAGTGTGATTCACAGTGTCTCTGGCAGTGTCTCTTACAGTGTCTCCGGCAGTGTGTCTCACAGTGTCTCTGGCAGTGTGTCTCGCAGAGCCTCTGGCAGTGTGTCTCACAGTGTCTCTGGCGCTGTGTCCCACAGTGTCTCTGGCAATGTGTCTCACAATATCTCTGGCAGTGTGTCTCACGGTGTCTCTGGCAGTGTGTCCCACAGTGTCTCTGGCCGTGGTTCTGGCAGAGTTTCTGGCAGTGAGAATTGCTCTGTAGCTGGCGCTGTGTCCCACAGTGTCTCTGGTAGTGTGTCTCACAGTATCTCTGACAGTGTGTCTCAAAGTATCTCTGGCAGTGTGTCTCACGGTGTCTCTGGCAGTGTGTCTCACAGTATCTCTGACAGTGTGTCTCAAAGTATCTCTGGCAGTGTGTCTCACGGTGTCTCTGGCAGTGTGTCTCACAGTGTCTCCGGCAGTGTGTCTCACAGAGTTTCTGGCAGTGTGAATTGCTCTGTGTCTCGCGCTGTGTCCCACAGTGTCTCTGGCAGTGTGTCTCACAGTGTCTCTGGCAGTGTGTCTCACAGTATCTCTGGCAGTGTGTCTCACAGTGCCTCTGGCAGTGTGACATGCTCTGTGTCTGGTGGTGTGTCTCACAGTGTCCATTGCAGCGGGTCTCACAGAGTTTCTGGCAGTGTGGATTGCTCTGTGTCTAGTGCTGTGTCCCACAGTGTCTCTGGCAGTGTGTCTCACAGTGTCTCTGGAAGTGTGTCTCGCAGAGATTCTGGCTGTGTGAATTGCTCTGTGTCTGGCGCTGTGTCTCACAGTGTCTCTGGCAGTGTGTCTCACAGTGTCTCTGGCAGCGTGTCTCACAGTGCCTCTGGCAGTGTGTCTCACAGCATCTCTGGCAGTGTGTCTCACCGTGCCTCTGGCAATGTATCTCACGGTGCCTCCAGCAGTGTGTCTCACAGTGCCTCTGGCACTGTGTCTCACAGTGTCTATTGCAGTCTGACTTACAGTATCTCTGGCAGAGTGTCCCATAGTGTCTATTGCAGTGTGACTCACAGCGTCGCTGGCAGTGTGTCTCACAGTGTTTCTGGCAGTGTGGATTACTCTGTGTCTAGCGCTGTGTCCCACAGTGTCTCGGGCAGTGTGTCTCACAGACTCTCTGGTAGTGTGTCTCACAGTGTCTCTGGCAGTGTGTCTCACAATATCTCGAGCAGAGTGTCTCACAGAGTCTCTGGCAGTGTGTCTCACGGTGTCTCTGGCAGTGTGTCTCACGGTGTCTCTGGCAGTGTGACCACAGTGTCTATTGCAGTGTGACTCAAAGCGTCGCTGGCAGTGTGTCTATCAGTGTTTCTGGCAGTGTGGATTGCTCTGTGTCTCGCGCTGTGTCCCACAGTGTCTCTGGCAGTGTGTCCTTCAGTGTCTCTGGCAGTGTGTCTCACAGTGTCTCTGGCAGTGTGTCTCACAGTGTCTCTGGCAGTGTGTCTCACAGTGTCTCTGGCAGCGCGACACACAGTGCCTCTGGCAGTGTGTCTCACAGTATCCCTGGCAGTGTATCTTACAGTGTCCGTTGCAGTGAGTCCCACAGTGTCTCTGGCAGTGTGTCTCACAGTGTCTTTGGCAGTCTGTCTCACAGTATCTCTGTCAGTGTGTCTCACAGTATCTTTGGCAGTGCATCTCACAGTGTCTTTCGCATTATGAGTCACAGTGTCTCTGGCAGTGTGCCTCGTGGTCTCTCTGGCAGTGTGATTCACAGTGTCTCTGGCGCTGTGTCCCACAGTGTCTCTGGCAGTCTGTCTCACAGTGTCTCTGGCAGTGTGTCTCACAGTATCTCTGGCACTGTGCCTCACAGATTCTCTGGCAGTGGGAATAACAGTGTCTCTGGCTTTGTAACTCACAATGTCTCCGACAGTGCGCCTCACAGTGTCGCTGGCAGTGTGTTTCACAGTGTCTCCGGGAGTGTGATTCAGTGTCTTTGGCAGTGTGACTCACAGTGTCTCTGTCAGTGTGTCTCACAGTATCTCTGGCAGTGCATCTCACAGTGTCGTTGGCAGTGTGAGTCACAGTGTCTCTGGCAGTTTGCCTCGTGGTGTCTCTGGCAGTGTGATTCACAGTGTCTCTGGCAGTGTCTCTTACAGTGTCTCCGGCAGTGTGTCTCACAGTGTCTCTGGCAGTGTGTCTCGCAGAGCCTCTGGCAGTGTGTCTCACAGTGTCTCTGGCGCTGTGTCCCACAGTGTCTCTGGCAATGTGTCTCACAATATCTCTGGCAGTGTGTCTCACGGTGTCTCTGGCAGTGTGTCCCACAGTGTCTCTGGCCGTGGTTCTGGCAGAGTTTCTGGCAGTGAGAATTGCTCTGTAGCTGGCGCTGTGTCCCACAGTGTCTCTGGTAGTGTGTCTCACAGTATCTCTGACAGTGTGTCTCAAAGTATCTCTGGCAGTGTGTCTCACGGTGTCTCTGGCAGTGTGTCTCACAGTATCTCTGACAGTGTGTCTCAAAGTATCTCTGGCAGTGTGTCTCACGGTGTCTCTGGCAGTGTGTCTCACAGTGTCTCCGGCAGTGTGTCTCACAGAGTTTCTGGCAGTGTGAATTGCTCTGTGTCTCGCGCTGTGTCCCACAGTGTCTCTGGCAGTGTGTCTCACAGTGTCTCTGGCAGTGTGTCTCACAGTATCTCTGGCAGTGTGTCTCACAGTGCATCTGGCAGTGTGACATGCTCTGTGTCTGGTGGTGTGTCTCACAGTGTCCATTGCAGCGGGTCTCACAGAGTTTCTGGCAGTGTGGATTGCTCTGTGTCTAGTGCTGTGTCCCACAGTGTCTCTGGCAGTGTGTCTCACAGTGTCTCTGGAAGTGTGTCTCGCAGAGATTCTGGCTGTGTGAATTGCTCTGTGTCTGGCGCTGTGTCTCACAGTGTCTCTGGCAGTGTGTCTCACAGTGTCTCTGGCAGCGTGTCTCACAGTGCCTCTGGCAGTGTGTCTCACAGCATCTCTGGCAGTGTGTCTCACCGTGCCTCTGGCAGTGTATCTCACGGTGCCTCCAGCAGTGTGTCTCACAGTGCCTCTGGCACTGTGTCTCACAGTGTCTATTGCAGTCTGACTTACAGTATCTCTGGCAGTGTGTCCCACAGTGTCTATTACAGTGCGACTCACAGCGTCGCTGGCAGTTTGTCTCACAGTGTTTCTGGCAGTGTGGATTACTCTGTGTCTGGCGCTGTGTCCCACAGTGTCTCTGGCAGTGTGTCTCATAGTGTCGCTGGCAGTGTGTCTCACAGTGTCTCTGGCAGCGTGTCTCACAGTGCCTCTGGCAGTGTGTCTCACAGCATCTCTGGCAGTGTGTCTTACAGTGCCTCTGGCAGTGTGTCTCACGGTGCCTCCAGCAGTGTGTCTCACAGTGTCTCTGGAAGTGTGTCTCACAGTGTCTCTGGCAGTGTGTCTCACAGTGTCTCTGGCAGCGTGTCTCACAGTGCCTCTGGCAGTGTGTCTCACAGCATCTCTGGCAGTATGTCTTACAGTGCCTCCAGCAGTGTGTCTCACAGTGCCTCTAGCACTGTGTCTCAGTGTCTATTGCAATTTGACTTACAGTATCTCTGGCAGTGTGTCCCACATTGTCTATTGCAGTGTGACTCACAGCGTCGCTGGAAGTGTGTCTCACAGAGTTTCTGGCTGTGTGAATTGCTCTGTGTCTGGCGCTGTGTCCCACAGTGTCTCTGGCAGTGTGTCTCACAGTGTCTCTGGCAGTGTGTCTCACAGTGTCTCTGGCAGTGTGTCTCACAGTGTCTCTGGCAGTGTGTCTCACATCATCTCTGGCAGTGTGTCTCACAGTGCCTCTGGCAGTGTGTCTCACGGTGCCTCCAGCAGTGTGTCTCACAGTGCCTCTAGAACTGTGTCTCAGTGTCTATTGCAGCTTGACTTACAGTATCTCTGGCAGTGTGTCCCACAGTGTCTATTGCAGTCTGACTCACAGCGTCGCTGGGAGTGTGTCTCGCAGTGTTTCCTGCAGTGTGGATTACTCTGTGTCTAGCGCTGTGTCCCACAGTGTCTCTGGCTGTGTGTCTCACAGTGTCTCTGTCAGTGTGTCTCACAGTATCTCTGGCAGTGCATCTCACAGAGACCCTGGCAGTGTGCCTCGTGGTGTCTCTGGCAGTGTGATTCACAGTGTCTCTGGCAGTGTGTCTCACAGTGTCTCTGACAGTGTGTCTCACAGTATCTCTGGCAGTGTGTCTCACGCTGTCTGTGGCAGTGTGTCCCACAATGTCTCAGGCAGTGGGTCTGGCAGAGTTTCTGGCAGTGAGAATTGCTCTGTAGCTGGCGCTGTGTCCCACAGTGTCTCTGGCAGTGTGTCTCACAGTATCTCTGACAGTGTGTCTCAAAGTATCTCTGGCAGTGTGTCTCACGGTGTCTCTGGCAGTGTGTCTCACAGTGTCTCCGGCAGTGTGTCTCACAGAGTTTCTGGCAGTGTGAATTGCTCTGTGTCTCGCGCTGTGTCCCACAGTGTCTCTGGCAGTGTGTCTCACAGTGTCTCTGGCAGTGTGTCTCACAGTATCTCTGGCAGTGTGTCTCACAGTGCCTCTGGCAGTGTGACATGCTCTGTGTCTGGTGGTGTGTCTCACAGTGTCCATTGCAGCGGGTCTCACAGAGTTTCTGGCAGTGTGGATTGCTCTGTGTCTAGTGCTGTGTCCCACAGTGTCTCTGGCAGTGTGTCTCACAGTGTCTCTGGAAGTGTGTCTCGCAGAGATTCTGGCTGTGTGAATTGCTCTGTGTCTGGCGCTGTGTCTCACAGTGTCTCTGGCAGTGTGTCTCACAGTGTCTCTGGCAGCGTGTCTCACAGTGCCTCTGGCAGTGTGTCTCACAGCATCTCTGGCAGTGTGTCTCACCGTGCCTCTGGCAGTGTATCTCACGGTGCCTCCAGCAGTGTGTCTCACAGTGCCTCTGGCACTGTGTCTCACAGTGTCTATTGCAGTCTGACTTACAGTATCTCTGGCAGTGTGTCCCACAGTGTCTATTACAGTGCGACTCACAGCGTCGCTGGCAGTTTGTCTCACAGTGTTTCTGGCAGTGTGGATTACTCTGTGTCTGGCGCTGTGTCCCACAGTGTCTCTGGCAGTGTGTCCCACAGTGTCTCTGGCAGTGTGTCTCATAGTGTCGCTGGCAGTGTGTCTCACAGTGTCTCTGGCAGCGTGTCTCACAGTGCCTCTGGCAGTGTGTCTCACAGCATCTCTGGCAGTGTGTCTTACAGTGCCTCTGGCAGTGTGTCTCACGGTGCCTCCAGCAGTGTGTCTCACAGTGTCTCTGGCAGTGTGTCTCACAGTGTCTCTGGCAGTGTGTCTCACAGTGTCTCTGGCAGCGTGTCTCACAGTGCCTCTGGCAGTGTGTCTCACAGCATCTCTGGCAGTATGTCTTACAGTGCCTCCAGCAGTGTGTCTCACAGTGCCTCTAGCACTCTGTCTCAGTGTCTATTGCAATTTGACTTACAGTATCTCTGGCAGTGTGTCCCACATTGTCTATTGCAGTGTGACTCACAGCGTCGCTGGAAGTGTGTCTCACAGAGTTTCTGGCTGTGTGAATTGCTCTGTGTCTGGCGCTGTGTCCCACAGTGTCTCTGGCAGTGTGTCTCACAGTGTCTCTGGCAGTGTGTCTCACAGTGTCTCTGGCAGTGTGTCTCACAGTGTCTCTGGCAGTGTGTCTCACATCATCTCTGGCAGTGTGTCTCACAGTGCCTCTGGCAGTGTGTCTCACGGTGCCTCCAGCAGTGTGTCTCACAGTGCCTCTAGAACTGTGTCTCAGTGTCTATTGCAGCTTGACTTACAGTATCTCTGGCAGTGTGTCCCACAGTGTCTATTGCAGTCTGACTCACAGCGTCGCTGGGAGTGTGTCTCGCAGTGTTTCCTGCAGTGTGGATTACTCTGTGTCTAGCGCTGTGTCCCACAGTGTCTCTGGCTGTGTGTCTCACAGTGTCTCTGTCAGTGTGTCTCACAGTATCTCTGGCAGTGCATCTCACAGAGACCCTGGCAGTGTGCCTCGTGGTGTCTCTGGCAGTGTGATTCACAGTGTCTCTGGCAGTGTGTCTCACAGTGTCTCTGACAGTGTGTCTCACAGTATCTCTGGCAGTGTGTCTCACGCTGTCTGTGGCAGTGTGTCCCACAATGTCTCAGGCAGTGGGTCTGGCAGAGTTTCTGGCAGTGAGAATTGCTCTGTAGCTGGCGCTGTGTCCCACAGTGTCTCTGGCAGTGTGTCTCACAGTATCTCTGACAGTGTGTCTCAAAGTATCTCTGGCAGTGTGTCTCACGGTGTCTCTGGCAGTGTGTCTCACAGTGTCTCCGGCAGTGTGTCTCACAGAGTTTCTGGCAGTGTGAATTGCTCTGTGTCTCGCGCTGTGTCCCACAGTGTCTCTGGCAGTGTGTCTCACAGTGTCTCTGGCAGTGTGTCTCACAGTATCTCTGGCAGTGTGTCTCACAGTGCCTCTGGCAGTGTGACATGCTCTGTGTCTGGTGGTGTGTCTCACAGTGTCCATTGCAGCGGGTCTCACAGAGTTTCTGGCAGTGTGGATTGCTCTGTGTCCAGTGCTGTGTCCCACAGTGTCTCTGGCAGTGTGTCTCACAGTGTCTCTGGAAGTGTGTCTCGCAGAGATTCTGGCTGTGTGAATTGCTCTGTGTCTGGCGCTGTGTCTCACAGTGTCTCTGGCAGTGTGTCTCACAGTGTCTCTGGCAGCGTGTCTCACAGTGCCTCTGGCAGTGTGTCTCACAGCATCTCTGGCAGTGTGTCTCACCGTGCCTCTGGCAGTGTATCTCACGGTGCCTCCAGCAGTGTGTCTCACAGTGCCTCTGGCACTGTGTCTCACAGTGTCTATTGCAGTCTGACTTACAGTATCTCTGGCAGTGTGTCCCACAGTGTCTATTACAGTGCGACTCACAGCGTCGCTGGCAGTTTGTCTCACAGTGTTTCTGGCAGTGTGGATTACTCTGTGTCTGGCGCTGTGTCCCACAGTGTCTCTGGCAGTGTGTCCCACAGTGTCTCTGGCAGTGTGTCTCATAGTGTCGCTGGCAGTGTGTCTCACAGTGTCTCTGGCAGCGTGTCTCACAGTGCCTCTGGCAGTGTGTCTCACAGCATCTCTGGCAGTGTGTCTTACAGTGCCTCTGGCAGTGTGTCTCACGGTGCCTCCAGCAGTGTGTCTCACAGTGTCTCTGGCAGTGTGTCTCACAGTGTCTCTGGCAGTGTGTCTCACAGTGTCTCTGGCAGCGTGTCTCACAGTGCCTCTGGCAGTGTGTCTCACAGCATCTCTGGCAGTATGTCTTACAGTGCCTCCAGCAGTGTGTCTCACAGTGCCTCTAGCACTGTGTCTCAGTGTCTATTGCAATTTGACTTACAGTATCTCTGGCAGTGTGTCCCACATTGTCTATTGCAGTGTGACTCACAGCGTCGCTGGCAGTGTGTCTCACAGAGTTTCTGGCTGTGTGAATTGCTCTGTGTCTGGCGCTGTGTCCCACAGTGTCTCTGGCAGTGTGTCTCACAGTGTCTCTGGCAGTGTGTCTCACAGTGTCTCTGGCAGTGTGTCTCACAGTGTCTCTGGCAGTGTGTCTCACATCATCTCTGGCAGTGTGTCTCACAGTGCCTCTGGCAGTGTGTCTCACGGTGCCTCCAGCAGTGTGTCTCACAGTGCCTCTAGAACTGTGTCTCAGTGTCTATTGCAGCTTGACTTACAGTATCTCTGGCAGTGTGTCCCACAGTGTCTATTGCAGTCTGACTCACAGCGTCGCTGGGAGTGTGTCTCGCAGTGTTTCCTGCAGTGTGGATTACTCTGTGTCTAGCGCTGTGTCCCACAGTGTCTCTGGCAATGTGTCTCACCGTGTCTCTGGCAGTGTGTCTCACAGTGTCTCTGGCAGCGTGTCTCACAGTGCCTCTGGCACTGTGTCTCACAGCATCTCTGGCAGTGTGTCTCACCGTGCCTCTGGCAGTGTATCTCACCGTGCCTCCAGCAGTGTGTCTCACAGTGCCTCTGGCACTGTGTCTCACAGTGTCTATTGCAGTCTGACTTCCAGTATCTCTGGCAGTGTGTCCCACAGTGTCTATTGCAGTGTGACTCACAGTGTCTCTGGCAGTGTGTCTCACAATATCTCCAGCAGAGTGTCTCACAGAGTATCTGGCAGTGTGTCTCACGGTGTCTCTGGCAGTGTGTCTCACGGTGTCTCTGGCAGTGTGACCACAGAGTCTCTGGCCGTGTGATTTCCAGTCTCTCTGGCAGTGTGACTCACAGTGTCTCTGGCAGTGTGTCTCGCAGAGTCTCTGGCAGTGTGTCTCACAGTGTCTCTGGCGCTGTGTCCCACAGTGTCTCTGGCAGTGTGTCTCACGGTGTCTCTGGCAGTGTGTCCCACAGTGTCTCAGGCAGTGGGTCTGGCAGAGTTTCTGGCAGTGAGAATTGCTCTGTAGCTGGCGCTGTGTCCCACAGTGTCTCTGGCAGTGTGTCTCACAGTATCTCTGACAGTGTGTCTCAAAGTATCTCTGACAGTGTGTCTCACGGTGTCTCTGGCAGTGTGTCTCACTGTATCTCTGACAGTGTGTCTCAAAGTATCTCTGGCAGTGTGTCTCACGGTGTCTCTGGCAGTGTGTCTCACAGTGTCTCTGGCAGTGTGTCCCACAGAGTTTCTGGCAGTGTGAATTGCTCTGTGTCTCGCGCTGTGTCCCACAGTGTCTCTGGCAGTGTGTCTCACAGTGTCTCTGGCAGTGTGTCTCACAGTATCTCTGGCAGTGTGTCTCACAGTGCCTCTGGCAGTGTGACATGCTCTGTGTCTGGTAGTGTGTCTCACAGTGTCCATTGCAGCGGGTCTCACAGAGTTTCTGGCTGTGTGAATTGCTCTGTGTCTGGCGCTGTGTCTCACAGTGTCTCTGGCAGTGTGTCTCACAGTGTCTCTGGCAGCGTGTCTCACAGTGCCTCTGGCAGTGTGTCTCACAGCATCTCTGGCAGTGTGTCTCACCGTGCCTCTGGCAATGTATCTCACGGTGCCTCCAGCAGTGTGTCTCACAGTGCCTCTGGCACTGTGTCTCTCAGTGTCTATTGCAGTCTGACTTACAGTATCTCTGGCAGTGTGTCCCATAGTGTCTATTGCAGTGTGACTCACAGCGTCGCTGGCAGTGTGTCTCACAGTGTTTCTGGCAGTGTGGATTACTCTGTGTCTAGCGCAGTGTCCCACAGTGTCTCTGGCAGTGTGTCTCACAGTGTCTCTGACAGTATGTCTCACATTATCTCTGGCAGTGTGTCTCACGATGTCTCTGGCAGTGTGTCCCACAGTGTCTCAGGCAGTGGGTCTGGCAGAGTTTCTGGCAGTGAGAATTGCTCTGTAGCTGGCGCTGCGTCCCACAGTGTCTCTGACAGTGTGTCTCACGGTGTCTCTGGCAGTGTGTCCCAGTGTCTCAGGCAGTGGGTCTGGCAGAGTTTCTGGCAGTGAGAATTGCTCTGTGGCTGGCGCTGTGTCCCACAGTGTCTCTGGCAGTGTGTCTCACAGTATCTCTGACAGTGTGTCTCAAAGTATCTATGGCAGTCTGTCTCACGGTGTCTCTGGCAGTGTGTCTCACAGTATCTCTGACAGTGTGTCTCAAAGTATCTCTGGCAGTGTGTCTCACGGTGTCTCTGGCAGTGTGTCTCACAGTGTCTCTGGCAGTGTGTCTCACAGAGTTTCCGGCAGTGTGAATTGCGCTGTGTCTCGTGCTGTGTCCCACAGTGTCTCTGGCAGTGTGTCTCACAGTTTCTCTGTGCAGTGTGTCTCACAGTATCTCTGGCAGTGTGTCCCACAGTGCCTCTGGCAGTGTGACATGCTCTGTGTCTGGTAGTGTGTCTCACAGTGTCCATTGCAGAGGGTCTCACAGAGTTTCTGGCAGTGTGGATTGCTCTGTGTCTAGTGCTGTGTCCCACAGTGTCTCTGGCAGTGTGTCTCACATTGTCTCTGACTGTGTGTCTCACAGTATCTCTGGCAGTGTGTCTCACGGTGTCTCTGGCAGTGTGTCCCACAGTGTCTCAGGCAGTGGGTCTGGCAGAGTTTCTGGCAGTGAGAATTGCTCTGTAGCTGGCGCTGTGTCCCACTGTGTCTCTGGCAGTGTGTCTCACAGTATCTCTGACAGTGTGTCTCAAAGTATCTCTGGCAGTGTGTCTCACGGTGTCTCTGGCAGTGTGTCTCACAGTATCTCTGACAGTATGTCTCAAAGTATCTCTGGCAGTGTGTCTCACAGTGTCTCTGGCAGTGTGTCTCACAGTGTCTCTGGCAGTGTGTCTCACAGAGTTTCTGGCAGTGTGAATTGCTCTGTGTCTCACGCTGTGTCCCACAGTGTCTCTGGCAGTGTGTCTCACAGTGTCTCTGGCAGTGTGTCTCACAGTGCCTCTGGCAATGTGACATGCTCTGTGTCTGGTAGTGTGTCTCACAGTGTCCATTGCACCGGATCTCACAGAGTTTTGTAAGGGAAATTGTATTAGATATTGTATGAGCTAGGTATGAAATTCAGATTCACAGGTTTTAGTAAAATGATATAGCAGATTTAGGTGAGTAGTGAGATGGGTATATAACCTAAAATAACTTCGTGTGACCTAATATAATCAAGTGTAGTCGATATAGTCAAAGTGGAGGAACTAGAGAAGTAATATAGCAATCACTAATTAAGGAAAGCAGACAATAGTCGCTTAAGAAAACAAGGAAGACTGCTCGGTGGTTCAACTTAATAGTGGACCATAAATCAGCAGAGAGAATGTCTTTTTCTTCTGAATGTCTTTTTCTTCTAAACACATTCGGCCTTAGTCTACAAAACCACGATTATTATACAAACAGAAAAGTTCAGATAAGAGCAAGAGTTATAACCACCATGGTTTAAGAGACAAAGAGATATAACAGGGAACGACCGATTGCAAAGAAAACAGATAAAGGGTCAACTAAAAATAATGGTGGCCAAAGAAAGATAGGGCTGTAGGGTAAGATAACAACCAAGGACAGGCTGTAAAAGGGAGAGGAGGATCTTGAAATATGAGGCTGAAATGTACATAAAAGACTGTAAGCCCAAGGGCTCTTTGGAGTGTTCCGGACGTTCCCGACTTTATCTCTTGTGCTGAGAAATAAAGTCTATTGCTTGGAAGATCGCTGCTCAGACTCTCTGTTTTAATTGATGTGAATAAATTGTCGTCCTGGGGAACCACGACAAAATTGGCGCTGCTTAGCAGGGTTGGTGAGAGATCGCCCAGAAAAGCATCTGGAAGGAGTGGCGGAGACGGTGGTCCGACCGGAACCGAGAAGTCCCCAGCCGGCCTTCTGTCAACAAGGTAAGCAGACTTGCATGCATGTAAATCCTTGTTGTCAGAAAGGGGTTTTCTCGAGGCCCGGTGCGCCCGGTTCTCTGCTGGTCCTGGATCTCCCCAACCCAAAAAGATATCCTGCACAGGTAAAACCAAATTGTGTAAAAATTTTGAGAGACTGAGTCTGATCCGAAGAGCAGAATTTTTGCATGCAAAAGCGCGCTGCGAATACTGTATTGTCTGTGAATGGGTAAAAAGTGAGACGGGAAAAAGGCCGAAAGCTAAAGTAATGCAATTAGGTTAAGTCAAGCGGTTTGGAGCGGGTTTTTCAGGTCACGACTTGCCCAGAAGAGAGTAAGTGTGGGAAAACCTGCCAGTCCAAACCTACCCAGGACCTCGGGTAAGGGACGTCAACCGAGAGGGAGAGAGATCAGTGAGAGATCACTCTCTGACCTAATACAGTAGCCAAAAGCACAGGAGTGGATTTTAACCACAGGAAAGGGGAGTAGCAGCTAGAATAGAGGAAGTAAAAGACCAATTTGAACAAACTGGTCTGAGAAAACAGCGTGAAGGACAGAAATAAGAGAGAGAGTCGGAATATAGGTAGGGTAATAACTAACAACTTGAAAAATTACCCTGACAAAACTGCCTGGTGACAAGATTGAAAATAACTAATCTTTGAATAATAACAAAAACGGAAGCAACACTGGATTGGAAAAAGATTACACACATAATTAACTTAGAGGAGATAAAGAATGAGTGGCCGTATGTAAATTGGGAAAGAATAGTCGATAGGAATTGGATAGACGAAATAAAATTGGAAACCCTAGAGAAATTAATAAAGGGATCTGACCGATACAGGATTCTTATACACATAGACGAGCAAGTAAAAACCTACTACCCTCTGGCCCGGGAAAGGAAGATAGTGCCGGGACAGGGGACTACGGGGAAGTGGATATCAGGACCCCGGTTAGAATTACAGATAGTGGCAAAAGAAATCCAAAGGAAAGGTAAACAGGGGACTGAGCACGGAAAAACAATACAGCAAGTAATAATCACTGTAATACCTAACTCTGACAGACTAAGTGACAAAAATTGCGACAGTGATCCAAAAAGATGAGTAATGGCGCACCAAGTTAAGACACCAGTGGAGATGTTAGGGGATAAGTTCCCAGCCCTTAGGGGAGATATAGAACACGTCTCTAAAAAATGGGCCAAAAGAACAAATAAGACCAATACACAGTGGCCGGAGGAAGGCACATGGTCCATAGAGAGGTGTGAGGACCAGAAGGGAATGATAAAGAACTATAAGATTAAGGATAAAACGAGCAAAAGAAGGGAAAAGCGAGAAAAGGAGTTAGAGATATTAGCCCTATTCCAACAAGAAGGGAAAGAGAGAAGAGGGGTATGGAGGGGAGGTAGAATGCAGATGCCAGTACAACTTGAGGAAAAAGCAAAATTGGAAGATCCAAACGTAGCCCCACCCCCATACTTAGAGAAACAGAGCTCCACGGGACTGTACCCAGTTATATCAGGCACAATGAATTTTGAGGGAGAATATGACATAGAACAGATGACGAAGGAGGGAAGGGCACAAAGGGAGAGAGAAAAGAGACAAGATATAGAGAGATGGAAGGAGAAACAGAAGAGAGTAGTGAAGACGAAGGGAGGCAATCAGTGTTAGGGGTGCAAAGAAAATCAAGGCGGGAAAGGCACCCACCTGTAAAGTTTCCAGATGTGGATAGGAGAGGGAAAAGGGTATTCCCGGTGATTCTGAAGGGTGGCAGACCGCAGTATATCCCTTGGTCAGGTCAGGATTTGCCTAATTTAATTAATGAATTACCCAATATTTTGGATGGGGCTGGAAGGTGGATTGGACAGTTGGAGGCAGGGATGGTGGGAAAAAGGATGGCACTGGGCGACATCAAAGCTCTCCTGACAAAGGTGCTAGGAATGGACCAAATGGCGGAAGTAATGAGACGTGCTGGCATCCCGACCGCAGCTTATGACCCAGCGGTGGATGGGATACTAATGGACCAGTACCGCCAAGACATCTGGCAGGCACTGCGGGATATGTACCCCAATCGAATGGATGTAAAAACCCTAAAGGGAGAGCCACTGGGTGAGGAGGAGAATGCAGTGGTGTATGTGGAGAATCAATTAAAAAGGTGGAGAAGGGACACGGAGAGGGACATTCTAATAGACCCACTGACCAACTCCATGTTCCGGGCTGCAATCCTAGAGGGCTTGCCAGCCCCAGCTAAGACAAGGCTGGAGGAAGTGGTGGGCTTGGACTCAAAAAATTACCGAGAGTTTGTGGATTATGTTGCCCATGCAGTAGAGAGACATCGCAAAGATGAAAAGAATGCAGACAAACAGCTGAAGGAGGTACAACGTAAACTCCTTCAGGCACAGTTGGAGGAGATCAAAAGCAAGGATAAACTGAAGGCAAAAGAGGATCTCGCACCCAGAAAAATAGCACCAATGATGGTGGAGCAAAAGCCAGAGGAAATACCTGCACTAATCAAAGGGGGGAGCGGAGATGGAGGCCAGCCCGTCATAACCTATAACATTTCTGCCTTCCCACTGTCCATGAACCCAGGAGCCTATGGCCTAAATTATCAAAACCCATACGCCCTGCAAAGTCAGACTGACTGGAATAGAAATGGGAAAGGACAGGGAGGTGGTAGGCCACCCTATCAGAATCAGAGAGGACAGGGACAGGTTAATCATCAGACTCCGAGACAGGGACCACTGCCTGGCCCTTCAGGTGTGTGTTGGGGGTGCGGGGAGGCAGGGCACATAAAAAGGAATTGCCCGCGGAATTTCCCCAGACAGGGAGAAAACCAGCAGCAGACAGGCCAACAACTGATCCAAGGATCGCCAAACAGCATCCCGATGTTTCAAGGGCCGGTAAACCATCAGAATTCCCCATAGGGAGGCCCAGAGAACCCCGAAATGGTAGGACAGTACGTACAGATAACAGAAACTGCAGAGCAGGAACCTATAGTTAACGTTAGAGTAGGAGGGATCGAGGTCCCCATGATGATAGACACCGGCGCCACATGTACGTGCATGCAAACGAAGTATGCGGATCACTTACCATTGTCAAACCAGTTTGTAAAAACTGTGGGGTTCTCGGGGAAAGTAACATTAGCTCGAATGACGACGCCGGTGCCTGTTACCATTGGAAATAAGACAACCCATGTACCTATTTTAGTATGTGATAAAACTCCTTTAAATCTATTGGGAAGGGATGCAATCCTAGGTTTAGGACTGAAATTAGAATGCACTGAACAAGGAATTGATTTGATGGGAATGTATCCACTTGAAATACCAGGAAAGGAAGGGGTTAATGTATATTGGTTGGGAGATATAGAGGAACAAGTTAAAAAACAGATATGGGAAGTTTGGGGAAAGCTTATAAACACTTGGGTTCCACAAGCCAAATGGCCAAGAACAGAATTACACAGTACAATGATATTTGATGAAGGGCAGGAACCTGAGATACAGGAGAAATGGGAAAGGGAGGCAGGACGAGAACAGGAAATAAAGTCAGGAAGTATTTTAATCGGACTAGAGGGAGTAGCCCTCACAATTGTTAGGAATGAATGGGTTAACAAATGGTTCTCTGTATCTGGGGCGGAGCCACATGTCACATTGAAAGTGAATCCGGGATACAGATCAAAAGACCTAGGGCCAATGGTGTTGAGAGCACAAGATTTAGAATTTGTCCAGACAGACAATGTAGATATTTGGACGTCCAGCAATGGACAAATGACGAAAATAATTTTGGATGTTAAAATGCTTGGGAAACCGAAGCAGATAACAATAGGAGTGCAAATTGAGAAACAGGAACTGGAGTGGAGAGAGAGGTTAGAGCAGGATTTGAACTCCCTCCCGCAGGAGTTGTGGTCCAGACAGGACACGGATGTAGGGAGGGTCAAAAACGCTAATCCAGTTGAAGTCAGATTAAAGATAGGACGTCAGGGGCCGTATAGGCCGCAATACCCAATCAAGACAGAAGCAATTGAAGGAATTAGAGGGACGATTAAGGGATTGATAGAAGCAGGGGTATTAAAAGAAACCCGGAGCAGGTGTAATACACCGCTACTACCAGTGAAAAAGGCGGACGGAGAAAAATGGAGATTGGTGCATGACCTAAGGGCAATTAATGAGGTAGTGGAAGATATGCCAGCAGAGGTTCCAAACCCTTATACCTTGATGACAAATATACCACCTGAAAGTAGATGGTTTACTGTAATAGACCTATGTTCGGCATTTTTTAGTGTGCCACTAGCTCAAGAAAGTCAGTATCTCTTTGCATTTACGTACGAGGGGAAACAATACACATACAATAGGATGCCCCAAGGATTTAAACATTCCCCACATGTATTCAATCAGGTGTTGAGAGCAGATTTAGAAGGAATACAGTTGGAAGGAACACTGATACAATATGTGGATGATTTATTATTATGCACAGGAACACAAGAACAATGCAGGAAGGATAGTTTAAAACTATTGAAAAGACTAGCAGAAGGGGGCCATAAAGTTTCCAGGAAAAAGCTGCAGCTGTGCCAGAAAAAGGTAGAATACTTGGGAAGAGAAATATCAGCAGGACAGAAGGAGATAGCTTCACAGCAAATAGAAGCAGTACTAAAAGTTCCGAAACCACAGACGGTGGGACAAATGATGACATTTTTGGGAATGACAGGATTCAGTTCAGAATGGGTGGAAAGCTATGCCGAAAAAACGCAGGCACTACGAAAGATAATGAAGGAGGCAGGGTGTGACGAATTAAAAGCCAAACTAAAATGGGATAAAGATGCTTCAGACGCATTTGAGAATATAAAGAGAGAAATGGCACAGGCACCAGCCTTGGCTTTACCGACCTATGACAAGCCCTTTGACTTATTTGTGAGTAACAGAGAAGCCGGATTTGCTACAGCAATGTTAATGCAGGAAAATTGCAAGGGTAGACGAAGGCAGGCTGTAGCATATTACAGTACCAAGCTAGACGACGTAGCAATGGGATACCCTCCGTGCTATCAAGGCCTGGCAGCAGCTTGGTGGGCGTACGAAAAGGCAGCCACGGTCACAATGGGATATCCGATAAACATACATGTACACCATAAGGTAGTTGAATTGATTGAGCAAGGAAAATTTGTGCTGACACCTGCTAGGATCCATCATTATCGAATGCTAACCACATTTCCAGATATCACGATAATAAAGTGCAACAGAGTAAATCCAGCTGATTACATGCCATTACCTCATGAGGGAGAAGAACATGAATGCTTAAGAGAAGCAAAAACATTTATGAAACTGAGAAAAGATTTAAGAGCAGAGGGACTAGTGACAGAAGGGAAAAGGATACTGTATGTAGATGGCTCATGTTACAGGGATCACTTAGGAAACCACGCAGGCTATGCCATAGTTGAACAGAAAGGGGAAACACTTGAAGTCATAGAAGCAGAGAAATGTGAACAGCCCTGTTCAGCCCAACTGGCAGAACTTAAAGCATTGACCAGACCATGTGAGCTAGCAAACGGGGAAGCATTGGAAATTTATACTGATTCGGCCTATGCCCACGGGGTCTGCCATCTGTTCGGGGCAATATGGAAGCAAAGGGGATTTATGAAAAGCGGAGGAGGACCAATACAACACGAAGGTCAAATCAGGGCTTTAATAAGGGCCATGATGGGTCCAAGGGAATTAGCCATAATTAAGTGTCAGGCACATAAAAAGGGAGCAGACAGCATCACACAGGGAAACACCAAAGCCGACAAGGCAGCTAAAGAAGCGTCAGGATGCATTGAGGCTACGATAGCCCCAGTAGAAATAGCAAGGCCGCACCCAGGGCCAGGTACGGGGGATATCGAACCTCATATCACATTAGAAGATGTAGCACAGTTACAGGAGGAAACCTCTGTAGCTGAAAAGGCAATGTGGAAAGATAGAGGAGCACTACAGGGACAACAGGACAGGATATGGAGAAATGGGGAGGGATTGGTCATAGCACCCACATCATTACTAACCGTACTAATTAGCGAAGCGCATGGAGTGGACCACTGTGCAAGAGGAGAAGTGGCTAGAAAGATCAAGAAGGAAGGATTCTGGTCACCATACCTGCAAAACTCGATTGACTACATACTGAGTCAGTGTGAGGTGTGTGCTCAGAATAACATCAGGAAGGGCATTACTGCCCCAATAGGGCATATACCCATTCCTGAAGGACCATTTAAACATCTATGCATGGACTATGTGGATATGGGAAAGGTGGTAAGAGGGAAAAGATACATGCTAGTGATTATTGATAGATTCAGCAGATGGATAGAAGCAACGCCATCCAAAGATCAAGGATCTGGAACGGTGATTAACTTCCTGTCAAAAGAAATTATCCCAAGATTTGGCATACCCACGCAATTAAGTTCAGACAATGGATCTGCTTTTATAGGAAGGGCACTGAGAGAGACACTCTCGGCACTCCGAATAAAGCAGAAGTTTGGATGCGTATATCACCCTCAATCCCAAGGAATGGTGGAGAGAGCAAACGGGACCCTTAAGGCTAAAATAAGCAAAATTTGCAATGAAACAGGGAAAAACTGGATAGATGCTCTGCCATTGGCTCTAATGCAGTACAGGAGTCAGGAAAACAGAATCACACATTTGAGCCCACATGAAATGATGACAGGAAGAGTAATGCCGGTACCTAAGATCAGGGGATCAGGAGGTCCTACGCTAGAATGTTTAGATCAAAGCACAAAAGAATATATACAACAATTAACTGTTATACATAGAACTATATCTGAACAGGAAAAAGCCAAGGAGGAGGAGAATCCGGGAACAGAACATCAGATCAAGCCTGGAGATCGAGTATACATCAGAAAGTTCCGGAGACGTTGGAACGAACCGAGACGAGAAGGACCGTTTGAAGTCACCAAAGTGTCTCCCATGGCGTTGCAAGTAGAAGGCAGTACACTGTGGTATCACTTAAACCATTGTACCAGAACGGTACCAGGGGTAGGGGAGAGAAGGGAAATTGAAGAAGTACACAGAGTGGATAGAGGTGATAGCGAGGAAGAAATAGAAATACACGGGGAGAATCGTGGGGAGGAGGAACAGAGCCAAGGAAGAACAAAAAGAATAGAGGATGATGAAAGTAGTTCTGTACATGAGCTGGCTGATGATACAAATGCCCAGCCTGAGCCTATTAGTCAAGGTGCCGAGGGAGGTGAGGACAGGGAAGGGGCCCCATTCCCCACCTGGGAGTTGGAAACTATTTCCCTTAGGAACTTCCGTGACCCATAGAAAAGGAGAATGGGATACAGAAGACATAAGGGTGCAGAATCAGGAAGATAGAGTATTAAGACAAACAAGACGTAAACGATTTGTGAGCACAAATACTATTTGGGAGAAAGCGCAGAAAAACAAATGGTGGAAATGGGCTGAGTATACAGGTCAGAAAAACAGTGATGGGAAAGAGTGTGTAGTATGTGCATCAGAGAAACCTAACACCCAAGTAACTGATATACCATGGGGATCAGGAGACTGTAGAACCAGGAAACAAAGCTGGAGAAAGGAAAATTGCCGTCCATATACCACATATATACGGTATCATATGATAGGGAATCGGAACTACTCGTATGAGAAGATAGACTGTTCCGGATCCGCATGTGATAACCTTTGTAAAGGTGAGCCGCCGTTGTGTCAATACCACTGCATCCTGTTTGCTGGGGTAAAAAAGGGCATCTACAACTTGACCCACAGATGTCCAAAGTGGCCAAAAACGGCAGTGGACGCGGTCCCAAAGGAATGGAGTGTAGAGCCCAACTTACAAATCCGAGATTGCTATTGGAGGGAAAGTAGCACAGGAAGTAGTGTGGGAAATTACACAGGAGAGTGTGAAAGGATTTGGAATATAACCGATGCTCTTTATCTGATCCTCTCAGGAGGGGGATGGGCACCCCCTCCTTATGTGTTAGACTATCAAGAAAATCAACTGGCCGATCTCTGGTGGCTTTGTGGCCCGGAGAAAGGGCTATTGGCAAAATTACCACAGAATTGGAAAGGACTATGTGCTCGAGTTATGCTTGCCCAGAGCACTGTGATACTACCGGTGGAAAGAAAAATTAAATCACAAAGAATTAAGAGGGCATATACCCCTGACCCTACGATAAAATTGGACGCAATCGGACAGCCCCGCGGCATCCCGAATGAGTTCAAAGCTAGGAACGAAATAGCTGCAGGGTTTGAATCCCTCTTTGTTTGGATCACACCCAGCAAGAATACTGAGTGGATCAATTACATCTATTATAATCAGCAGAGGTTTATTAATTATACGAATGATGCCCTGGAGGCCTTAGGAGAGCAGTTGGATGCGACCAGCAAAATGGCGTGGCAAAATCGACAGGCGTTAGATTGGCTCCTGGCAGAGAAAGGAGGAGTGTGTGTTATGTTTGGGGATCAGTGCTGCACATTTATCCCTAATAACACTAATCCAGAGGGGTCATTTACACAAGCCATGAATAAGTTAAGAAATCTTAAGAAAGAAGTGAAAGAAAATGCTGGGTTTGGGCATGAGGTATGGAGTTGGCTGGACAGAATATTAGGAAGATGGGGGGCGTGGTTTGCCAAAGCTGGAGCTGTAGCAATCGCAACAATAATCATTCTGGGATTGATATTTTGTTGTTTTTTACCCGCCCTGAGATCCTTCCTTACCAGAATGGCAGCGCGGCAGATGGTGACGCGGGTGATAAGCAGCTCACGCTCAAGAGAAAAAACAGAGGAATGGGAAAATCTTGAGCCGCCCCCGCTGAGTGGATTCACAATGACCTTGGTCGAAGTTGAAACTCGTCACTCTGTAAAATAACTACAATAGTGGAAGATCACCTTGTGGAAACAACAGCACCTTGCTGAAGTCCGCGCGAAACCAGGAGAACTTAGTCTGTACACAGGAATCAGTCTTTTTCCCTTCCCTAGACAAGAGTGGGAAGGTTTTTGGCTGATGACTGTCAGGGGCAGGCAATCTGGAGGAGCAACCCAAAAATCAGAACCAGGATAGACAAATTATGATAAAGTTAGAATAGGGACACTGATCCCTGACCAAAATAGTCGGCTCCTCCACATCGCCTGGGAAAAGTGATTAAAATAAAATACAAATGGGATTGAGCAAGGGGATTATTTGAACTTGATAATTGGGATGAGGCTAGGGAAGCCTCAAAGGGGGGATTGTAAGGGAAATTGTATTAGATATTGTATGAGCTAGGTATGAAATTCAGATTCACAGGTTTTAGTAAAATGATATAGCAGATTTAGGTGAGTAGTGAGATGGGTATATAACCTAAAATAACTTCGTGTGACCTAATATAATCAAGTGTAGTCGATATAGTCAAAGTGGAGGAACTAGAGAAGTAATATAGCAATCACTAATTAAGGAAAGCAGACAATAGTCGCTTAAGAAAACAAGGAAGACTGCTCGGTGGTTCAACTTAATAGTGGACCATAAATCAGCAGAGAGAATGTCTTTTTCTTCTGAATGTCTTTTTCTTCTAAACACATTCGGCCTTAGTCTACAAAACCACGATTATTATACAAACAGAAAAGTTCAGATAAGAGCAAGAGTTATAACCACCATGGTTTAAGAGACAAAGAGATATAACAGGGAACGACCGATTGCAAAGAAAACAGATAAAGGGTCAACTAAAAATAATGGTGGCCAAAGAAAGATAGGGCTGTAGGGTAAGATAACAACCAAGGACAGGCTGTAAAAGGGAGAGGAGGATCTTGAAATATGAGGCTGAAATGTACATAAAAGACTGTAAGCCCAAGGGCTCTTTGGAGTGTTCCGGACGTTCCCGACTTTATCTCTTGTGCTGAGAAATAAAGTCTATTGCTTGGAAGATCGCTGCTCAGACTCTCTGTTTTAATTGATGTGAATAAATTGTCGTCCTGGGGAACCACGACAGTTTCTGGCAGTGTGGATTGCTCTGTGTCTAGTGCTGTGTCCCACAGTGTCTCTGGCAGTGTGTCTCACAGTGTCTCTGGAAGTGTGTCTCGCAGAGATTCTGGCTGTGTGAATTGCTCTGTGTCTGGCGCTGTGTCTCACAGTGTCTCTGGCAGTGTGTCTCACAGTGTCTCTGGCAGTGGGTCTGGCAGAGTTTCTGGCAGTGAGAATTGCTCTGTAGCTGGCGCTGTGTCCCACAGTGTCTCTGGCAGTGTGTCTCACAGTATCTCTGACAGTGTGTCTCAAAGTATCTCTGACAGTGTGTCTCACGGTGTCTCTGGCAGTGTGTCTCACTGTATCTCTGACAGTGTGTCTCAAAGTATCTCTGGCAGTGTGTCTCACGGTGTCTCTGGCAGTGTGTCTCACAGTGTCTCTGGCAGTGTGTCCCACAGAGTTTCTGGCAGTGTGAATTGCTCTGTGTCTCGCGCTGTGTCCCACAGTGTCTCTGGCAGTGTGTCTCACAGTGTCTCTGGCAGTGTGTCTCACAGTATCTCTGGCAGTGTGTCTCACAGTGCCTCTGGCAGTGTGACATGCTCTGTGTCTGGTAGTGTGTCTCACAGTGTCCATTGCAGCGGGTCTCACAGAGTTTCTGGCTGTGTGAATTGCTCTGTGTCTGGCGCTGTGTCTCACAGTGTCTCTGGCAGTGTGTCTCACAGTGTCTCTGGCAGCGTGTCTCACAGTGCCTCTGGCAGTGTGTCTCACAGCATCTCTGGCAGTGTGTCTCACCGTGCCTCTGGCAATGTATCTCACGGTGCCTCCAGCAGTGTGTCTCACAGTGCCTCTGGCACTGTGTCTCTCAGTGTCTATTGCAGTCTGACTTACAGTATCTCTGGCAGTGTGTCCCATAGTGTCTATTGCAGTGTGACTCACAGCGTCGCTGGCAGTGTGTCTCACAGTGTTTCTGGCAGTGTGGATTACTCTGTGTCTAGCGCAGTGTCCCACAGTGTCTCTGGCAGTGTGTCTCACAGTGTCTCTGACAGTATGTCTCACATTATCTCTGGCAGTGTGTCTCACGATGTCTCTGGCAGTGTGTCCCACAGTGTCTCAGGCAGTGGGTCTGGCAGAGTTTCTGGCAGTGAGAATTGCTCTGTAGCTGGCGCTGCGTCCCACAGTGTCTCTGACAGTGTGTCTCACGGTGTCTCTGGCAGTGTGTCCCAGTGTCTCAGGCAGTGGGTCTGGCAGAGTTTCTGGCAGTGAGAATTGCTCTGTGGCTGGCGCTGTGTCCCACAGTGTCTCTGGCAGTGTGTCTCACAGTATCTCTGACAGTGTGTCTCAAAGTATCTATGGCAGTCTGTCTCACGGTGTCTCTGGCAGTGTGTCTCACAGTATCTCTGACAGTGTGTCTCAAAGTATCTCTGGCAGTGTGTCTCACGGTGTCTCTGGCAGTGTGTCTCACAGTGTCTCTGGCAGTGTGTCTCACAGAGTTTCCGGCAGTGTGAATTGCGCTGTGTCTCGTGCTGTGTCCCACAGTGTCTCTGGCAGTGTGTCTCACAGTTTCTCTGTGCAGTGTGTCTCACAGTATCTCTGGCAGTGTGTCTCACAGTGCCTCTGGCAGTGTGACATGCTCTGTGTCTGGTAGTGTGTCTCACAGTGTCCATTGCAGCGGGTCTCACAGAGTTTCTGGCTGTGTGAATTGCTCTGTGTCTGGCGCTGTGTCTCACAGTGTCTCTGGCAGTGTGTCTCACAGTGTCTCTGGCAGCGTGTCTCACAGTGCCTCTGGCAGTGTGTCTCACAGCATCTCTGGCAGTGTGTCTCACCGTGCCTCTGGCAATGTATCTCACGGTGCCTCCAGCAGTGTGTCTCACAGTGCCTCTGGCACTGTGTCTCTCAGTGTCTATTGCAGTCTGACTTACAGTATCTCTGGCAGTGTGTCCCATAGTGTCTATTGCAGTGTGACTCACAGCGTCGCTGGCAGTGTGTCTCACAGTGTTTCTGGCAGTGTGGATTACTCTGTGTCTAGCGCAGTGTCCCACAGTGTCTCTGGCAGTGTGTCTCACAGTGTCTCTGACAGTATGTCTCACATTATCTCTGGCAGTGTGTCTCACGATGTCTCTGGCAGTGTGTCCCACAGTGTCTCAGGCAGTGGGTCTGGCAGAGTTTCTGGCAGTGAGAATTGCTCTGTAGCTGGCGCTGCGTCCCACAGTGTCTCTGACAGTGTGTCTCACGGTGTCTCTGGCAGTGTGTCCCAGTGTCTCAGGCAGTGGGTCTGGCAGAGTTTCTGGCAGTGAGAATTGCTCTGTGGCTGGCGCTGTGTCCCACAGTGTCTCTGGCAGTGTGTCTCACAGTATCTCTGACAGTGTGTCTCAAAGTATCTATGGCAGTCTGTCTCACGGTGTCTCTGGCAGTGTGTCTCACAGTATCTCTGACAGTGTGTCTCAAAGTATCTCTGGCAGTGTGTCTCACGGTGTCTCTGGCAGTGTGTCTCACAGTGTCTCTGGCAGTGTGTCTCACAGAGTTTCCGGCAGTGTGAATTGCGCTGTGTCTCGTGCTGTGTCCCACAGTGTCTCTGGCAGTGTGTCTCACAGTTTCTCTGTGCAGTGTGTCTCACAGTATCTCTGGCAGTGTGTCCCACAGTGCCTCTGGCAGTGTGACATGCTCTGTGTCTGGTAGTGTGTCTCACAGTGTCCATTGCAGAGGGTCTCACAGAGTTTCTGGCAGTGTGGATTGCTCTGTGTCTAGTGCTGTGTCCCACAGTGTCTCTGGCAGTGTGTCTCACATTGTCTCTGACTGTGTGTCTCACAGTATCTCTGGCAGTGTGTCTCACGGTGTCTCTGGTAGTGTGTCCCACAGTGTCTCAGGCAGTGGGTCTGGCAGAGTTTCTGGCAGTGAGAATTGCTCTGTAGCTGGCGCTGTGTCCCACAGTGTCTCTGGCAGTGTGTCTCACAGTATCTCTGACAGTGTGTCTCAAAGTATCTCTGGCAGTGTGTCTCACGGTGTCTCTGGCAGTGTGTCTCACAGTATCTCTGACAGTATGTCTCAAAGTATCTCTGGCAGTGTGTCTCACAGTGTCTCTGGCAGTGTGTCTCACAGTGTCTCTGGCAGTGTGTCTCACAGAGTTTCTGGCAGTGTGAATTGCTCTGTGTCTCACGCTGTGTCCCACAGTGTCTCTGGCAGTGTGTCTCACAGTGTCTCTGGCAGTGTGTCTCACAGTGCCTCTGGCAATGTGACATGCTCTGTGTCTGGTAGTGTGTCTCACAGTGTCCATTGCACCGGATCTCACAGAGTTTCTGGCAGTGTGGATTGCTCTGTGTCTAGTGCTGTGTCCCACAGTGTCTCTGGCAGTGTGTCTCACAGTGTCTCTGGAAGTGTGTCTCGCAGAGATTCTGGCTGTGTGAATTGCTCTGTGTCTGGCGCTGTGTCTCACAGTGTCTCTGGCAGTGTGTCTCACAGTGTCTCTGGCAGCGTGTCTCACAGTGCCTCTGGCAGGGTGTCTCACAGCATCTCTGGCAGTGTGTCTCACCGTGCCTCTGGCAGTGTATCTCACGGTGCCTCCAGCAGTGTGTCTCACAGTGCCTCTGGCACTGTGTCTCACAGTGTCTATTGCAGCCTGACTTACAGTATCTCTGGCAGTGTGTCCCACAGTGTCTATTGCAGTGTGACTCACAGCGTCGCTGGCAGTGTGTCTCACAGTGTTTCTGGCAGTGTGGATTGCTCTGTGTCTAGCGCTGTGTCCCACAGTGTCTCGGGCAGTGTGTCTCACAGACTCTCTGGTAGTGTGTCTCACAGTCTCTCTGGCAGTGTGTCTCACAGTGTCTCTGACAGTGTGTCTCACAGTATCTCTGGCAGTGTGTCCCTCAGTGTCTCAGGCAGTGGGTCCGGCAGAGTTTCTGGCAGTGAGAATTGCTCTGTAGCTGGCGCTGTGTCCCATAGTGTCTCTGGCAGTGTGTCTCACAGTATCTCTGACAGTGTGTCTCAAAGTATCTCTGGCAGTGTGTCTCACGATGTCTCTGGCAGTGTGTCTCACATCATCTCTGGCAGTGTGTCTCACAGTGCCTCTGGCAGTGTGTCTCACGGTGCCTCCAGCAGTGTGTCTCACAGCGCCTCTAGAACTGTGTCTCAGTGTCTATTGCAGCTTGACTTACAGGATCTCTGGCAGTGTGTCCCACAGTGTCTATTGCAGTCTGACTCACAGCGTCGCTGGGAGTGTGTCTCGCAGTGTTTCCTGCAGTGTGGATTACTCTGTGTCTAGCGCTGTGTCCCACAGTGTCTCTGGCAATGTGTCTCACAGTGTCTCTGTCAGTGTGTCTCACAGTATCTCTGGCAGTGCATCTCACAGAGACCCTGGCAGTGTGCCTCGTGGTGTCTCTGGCAGTGTGATTCACAGTGTCTCTGGCAGTGTGTCTCACAGTGTCTCTGACAGTGTGTCTCACAGTATCTCTGGCAGTGTGTCTCACGCTGTCTGTGGCAGTGTGTCCCACAATGTCTCAGGCAGTGGGTCTGGCAGAGTTTCTGGCAGTGAGAATTGCTCTGTAGCTGGCGCTGTGTCCCACAGTGTCTCTGGCAGTGTGTCTCACAGTATCTCTGACAGTGTGTCTCAAAGTATCTCTGGCAGTGTGTCTCACGGTGTCTCTGGCAGTGTGTCTCACAGAGTTTCTGGCAGTTTGAATTGCTCTGTGTCTCGCGCTGTGTCCCACAGTGTCTCTGGCAGTGTGTCGCACAGTGTCTCTGGCAGTGTGTCTCACAGTATCTCTGGCAGTGTGTCTCACAGTGTCTCTGGAAGTGTGTCTCGCAGAGATTCTGGCTGTGTGAATTGCTCTGTGTCTGGTGCTGTGTCTCACCGTGTCTCTGGCACTGTGTCTCACAGCATCTCTGGCAGTGTGTCTCACCGTGCCTCTGGCAGTGTATCTCACCGTGCCTCCAGCAGTGTGTCTCACAGTGCCTCTGGCACTGTGTCTCACAGTGTCTATTGCAGTCTGACTTCCAGTATCTCTGGCAGTGTGTCCCACAGTGTCTATTGCAGTGTGACTAACAGTGTCTCTGGCAGTGTGTCTCACAATATCTCCAGCAGAGTGTCTCACAGAGTATCTGGCAGTGTGTCTCACGGTGTCTCTGGCAGTGTGTCTCACGGTGTCTCTGGCAGTGTGACCACAGAGTCTCTGGCCGTGTGATTTCCAGTCTCTCTGGCAGTGTGACTCACAGTGTCTCTGGCAGTGTGTCTCGCAGAGTCTCTGGCAGTGTGTCTCACAGTGTCTCTGGCGCTGTGTCCCACAGTGTCTCTGGCAGTGTGTCTCACGGTGTCTCTGGCAGTGTGTCCCACAGTGTCTCAGGCAGTGGGTCTGGCAGAGTTTCTGGCAGTGAGAATTGCTCTGTAGCTGGCGCTGTGTCCCACAGTGTCTCTGGCAGTGTGTCTCACAGTATCTCTGACAGTGTGTCTCAAAGTATCTCTGACAGTGTGTCTCACGGTGTCTCTGGCAGTGTGTCTCACTGTATCTCTGACAGTGTGTCTCAAAGTATCTCTGGCAGTGTGTCTCACGGTGTCTCTGGCAGTGTGTCTCACAGTGTCTCTGGCAGTGTGTCCCACAGAGTTTCTGGCAGTGTGAATTGCTCTGTGTCTCGCGCTGTGTCCCACAGTGTCTCTGGCAGTGTGTCTCACAGTGTCTCTGGCAGTGTGTCTCACGGTGTCTCTGGCAGTGTGTCTCACAGTGTCTCTGGCAGTGTGTCTCACAGAGTTTCCGGCAGTGTGAATTGCGCTGTGTCTCGTGCTGTGTCCCACAGTGTCTCTGGCAGTGTGTCTCACAGTTTCTCTGTGCAGTGTGTCTCACAGTATCTCTGGCAGTGTGTCCCACAGTGCCTCTGGCAGTGTGACATGCTCTGTGTCTGGTAGTGTGTCTCACAGTGTCCATTGCAGAGGGTCTCACAGAGTTTCTGGCAGTGTGGATTGCTCTGTGTCTAGTGTTGTGTCCCACAGTGTCTCTGGCAGTGTGTCTCACATTGTCTCTGACTGTGTGTCTCACAGTATCTCTGGCAGTGTGTCTCACGGTGTCTCTGGCAGTGTGTCCCACAGTGTCTCAGGCAGTGGGTCTGGCAGAGTTTCTGGCAGTGAGAATTGCTCTGTAGCTGGCGCTGTGTCCCACAGTGTCTCTGGCAGTGTGTCTCACAGTATCTCTGGCAGTGTGTCTCACGGTGTCTCTGGCAGTGTGTCTCACAGTATCTCTGACAGTATGTCTCAAAGTATCTCTGGCAGTGTGTCTCACAGTGTCTCTGGCAGTGTGTCTCACAGTGTCTCTGGCAGTGTGTCTCACAGAGTTTCTGGCAGTGTGAATTGCTCTGTGTCTCACGCTGTGTCCCACAGTGTCTCTGGCAGTGTGTCTCACAGTGTCTCTGGCAGTGTGTCTCACAGTGCCTCTGGCAATGTGACATGCTCTGTGTCTGGTAGTGTGTCTCACAGTGTCCATTGCACCGGATCTCACAGAGTTTCTGGCAGTGTGGATTGCTCTGTGTCTAGTGCTGTGTCCCACAGTGTCTCTGGCAGTGTGTCTCACAGTGTCTCTGGAAGTGTGTCTCGCAGAGATTCTGGCTGTGTGAATTGCTCTGTGTCTGGCGCTGTGTCTCACAGTGTCTCTGGCAGTGTGTCTCACAGTGTCTCTGGCAGCGTGTCTCACAGTGCCTCTGGCAGTGTGTCTCACAGCATCTCTGGCAGTGTGTCTCACCGTGCCTCTGGCAGTGTATCTCACGGTGCCTCCAGCAGTGTGTCTCACAGTGCCTCTGGCACTGTGTCTCACAGTGTCTATTGCAGTCTGACTTACAGTATCTCTGGCAGTGTGTCCCACAGTGTCTATTGCAGTGTGACTCACAGCGTCGCTGGCAGTGTGTCTCACAGTGTTTCTGGCAGTGTGTCCCACAGTGTCTATTGCAGTGTGACTCACAGCGTCGCTGGCAGTGTGTCTCACAGTGTCTATTGCAGTCTGACTTACAGTATCTCTGGCAGTGTGTCCCACAGTGTCTATTGCAGTGTGACTCACAGCGTCGCTGGCAGTGTGTCTCACAGTGTTTCTGGCAGTGTGTCCCACAGTGTCTATTGCAGTGTGACTCACAGCGTCGCTGGCAGTGTGTCTCACAGTGTTCCTGGCAGTGTGGATTGCTCTGTGTCTAGCGCTGTGTCCCACAGTGTCTCGGGCAGTGTGTCTCACAGATTCTCTGGTAGTGTGTCTCACAGTCTCTCTGGCAGTGTGTCTCACAGTGTCTCTGACAGTGTGTCTCACAGTATCTCTGGCAGTGTGTCCCACAGTGTCTCAGGCAGTGGGTCCGGCAGAGTTTCTGGCAGTGAGAATTGCTCTGTAGCTGGCGCTGTGTCCCATAGTGTCTCTGGCAGTGTGTCTCACAGTATCTCTGACAGTATGTCTCAAAGTATCTCTGGCAGTGTGTCTCACGGTGTCTCTGGCAGTGTGTCTCACAGTATCTCTGACAGTGTGTCTCAAAGTGTCTCTGGCAGTGTGTCTCACAGTGTCTCTGGCAGTGTGTCTCACAGTGTCTCTGGCAGTGTGTCTCACAGAGTTTCTGGCAGTGTGAATTGCTCTGTGTCTCGCGCTGTGTCCCACAGTGTCTCTGGCAGTGTATCTCACGGTGCCTCCAGCAGTGTGTCTCACAGTGCCTCTGGCACTGTGTCTCACAGTGTCTATTGCAGTCAGACTTACAGTATCTCTGGCAGTGTGTCCCACAGTGTCTATTGCAGTGTGACTCACAGCCTCGCTGGCAGTGTGTCTCACAGTGTTTCTGGCAGTGTGGATTGCTCTGTGTCTAGCGCTGTGTCCCACAGTGTCTCGGGCAGTGTGTCTCACAGACTCTCTGGTAGTGTGTCTCACAGTGTCTCTGGCAGTGTGTCT
Organism: Mustelus asterias; assembly: GCF_964213995.1. Classification (NCBI taxonomy): domain Eukaryota; kingdom Metazoa; phylum Chordata; class Chondrichthyes; order Carcharhiniformes; family Triakidae; genus Mustelus; species Mustelus asterias. Next base: position 25,112,185 of record NC_135819.1, read on the forward strand.
CACAATATCTCTCGCAGAGTGTCTCACAGAGTCTCTGGCAGTGTGTCTCACGGTGTCTCTGGCAGTGTGACCACAGAGTCTCTGGCCGTGTGATTTCCAGTGTCTCTGGCAGTGTGACACACAGTGTCTCTGGCAGTGTGTCCCACAGTGTCTCTGGCAGTGTGTCTCACAGAGTATCTGGCAGTGTGTCTCACAGAGTATCTGGCAGTGTGAATTGCTCTGTGTCTGGCGCTGTGTCCCACAGTGTCGATGGCAATGTGTCTCACAATGTCTCTGGCAGTGTGTCTCACAGTGTCTATTGCAGTTTGACTGACAGTATCTCTGGCAGTGTGTCCCACAGTGTCTATTGCAGTGTGACTCACAGCGTCGCTGGCAGTGTGTCAATCAGTGTTTCTAGCAGTGTGGATTGCTCTGTGTCTCGCGCTGTGTCCCACAGTGTCTCTGGGAGTGTGTCCCACAGTGTCTCTGGCAGTGTGTCCCACAGTGTCTCAGGCAGTGGGTCTGGCAGAGTTTCTGGCAGTGAGAATTGCTCTGTAGCTGGCGCTGTGTCCCACAGTGTCTCTGGCAGTGTGTCTCACAGTATCTCTGACAGTGTGTCTCAAAGTATCTCTTGCAGTGTGTCTCACGGTGTCTCTGGCAGTGTGTCTCACAGTATCTCTGACAGTATGTCTCAAAGTATCTCTGGCAGTGTGTCTCACAGTGTCTCTGGCAGTGTGTCTCACAGTGTCTCTGGCAGTGTGTCTCACAGAGTTTCTGGCAGTGTGAATTGCTCTGTGTCTCACGCTGTGTCCCACAGTGTCTCTGGCAGTGTGTCTCACAGTGTCTCTGGCAGTGTGTCTCACAGTGCCTCTGGCAATGTGACATGCTCTGTGTCTGGTAGTGTGTCTCACAGTGTCCATTGCACCGGATCTCACAGAGTTTCTGGCAGTGTGGATTGCTCTGTGTCTAGTGCTGTGTCCCACAGTGTCTCTGGCAGTGTGTCTCACAGTGTCTCTGGAAGTGTGTCTCGCAGAGATTCTGGCTGTGTGAATTGCTCTGTGTCTGGCGCTGTGTCTCACAGTGTCTCTGGCAGTGTGTCTCACAGTGTCTCTGGCAGCGTGTCTCACAGTGCCTCTGGCAGTGTGTCTCACAGCATCTCTGGCAGTGTGTCTCACCGTGCCTCTGGCAGTGTATCTCACGGTGCCTCCAGCAGTGTGTCTCACAGTGCCTCTGGCACTGTGTCTCACAATGTCTATTGCAGTCTGACTTACAGTATCTCTGGCAGTGTGTCCCACAGTGTCTATTGCAGTGTGACTCACAGCGTCGCTGGCAGTGTGTCTCACAGTGTTTCTGGCAGTGTGGATTGCTCTGTGTCTAGCGCTGTGTCCCACAGTGTCTCGGGCAGTGTGTCTCACAGACTCTCTGGTAGTGTGTCTCACAGTCTCTCTGGCAGTGTGTCTCACAGTGTCTCTGACAGTGTGTCTCACAGTATCTCTGGCAGTGTGTCCCACAGTGTCTCAGGCAGTGGGTCCGGCAGAGTTTCTGGCAGTGTGAATTGCTCTGTAGCTGGCGCTGTGTCCCATAGTGTCTCTGGCAGTGTGTCTCACAGTATCTCTGACAGTATGTCTCAAAGTATCTCTGGCAGTGTGTCTCACGGTGTCTCTGGCAGTGTGTCTCACAGTATCTCTGACAGTGTGTCTCAAAGTGTCTCTGGCAGTGTGTCTCACAGTGTCTCTGGCAGTGTGTCTCACAGTGTCTCTGGCAGTGTGTCTCACAGAGTTTCTGGCAGTGTGAATTGCTCTGTGTCTCGCGCTGTGTCCCACAGTGTCTCTGGCAGTGTATCTCACGGTGCCTCCAGCAGTGTGTCTCACAGTGCCTCTGGCACTGTGTCTCACAGTGTCTATTGCAGTCAGACTTACAGTATCTCTGGCAGTGTGTCCCACAGTGTCTATTGCAGTGTGACTCACAGCCTCGCTGGCAGTGTGTCTCACAGTGTTTCTGGCAGTGTGGATTGCTCTGTGTCTAGCGCTGTGTCCCACAGTGTCTCGGGCAGTGTGTCTCACAGACTCTCTGGTAGTGTGTCTCACAGTGTCTCTGGCAGTGTGTCTCACAATATCTCTAGCAGAGTGTCTCACAGAGTCTCTGGCAGTGTGTCTCACGGTGTCTCTGGCAGTGTGTCTCACGGTGTCTCTGGCAGTGTGACCACAGAGTCTCTGGCCGTGTGATTTCCAGTGTCTCTGGCAGTGTGACACACAGTGTCTCTGGCAGTGTGTCCCACAGTGTCTCTGGCAGTGTGTCTCACAGAGTATCTGGCAGTGTGTCTCACAGAGTATCTGGCAGTGTGAATTGCTCTGTGTCTGGCGCTGTGTCCCACAGTGTCGATGGCAATGTGTCTCACAATGTCTCTGGCAGTGTGTCTCACAGTGTCTATTGCAGTGTGACTCACAGCGTCGCTGGCAGTGTGTCAATCAGTGTTTCTAGCAGTGTGGATTGCTCTGTGTCTCGCGCTGTGTCCCACAGTGTCTCTGGGAGTGTGTCCCACAGTGTCTCTGGCAGTGTGTCTCACAGTGTCTCTGGCAGTGTGTCTCACAGTGTCTCTGGCAGTGTGTCTCACAGTGTCTCTGGCAGCGCGACGCACAGTGCCTCTGGCAGTGTGTCTCACAGTATCCCTGGCAGTGTATCTTACAGTGTCCGTTGCAGTGAGTCCCACAGTGTCTCTGGCAGTGTGTCTCACAGTGTGTTTGGCAGTCTGTCTCACAGTATCTCTGTCAGTGTGTCTCACAGTATCTCTGGCAGTGCATCTCACAGTGTCTCTGGCAGTGTGAGTCACAGTGTCTCCGGCAGTGTGTCTCACAGTGTCTCTGGCAGTTTGTCTCGCAGAGCCTCTGGCAGTGTGTCTCACAGTGTCTCTGGCGCTGTGTCCCACAGTGTCTCTGGCAGTGTGTCTCACAGTGTCTCTGACAGTATGTCTCCAGTATCTCTGGCAGTGTGTCTCACGGTGTCTCTGGCAGGGTGTCCCACAGTGTCTCAGGCAGTGGGTCTGGCAGAGTTTCTGGCAGTGAGAATTGCTCTGTAGCTGGCGCTGTGTCCCACAGTGTCTCTGACAGTGTGTCTCACGGTGTCTCTGGCAGTGTGTCCCAGTGTCTCAGGCAGTGGGTCTGGCAGAGTTTCGGGCAGTGAGAATTGCTCTGTAGCTGGCGCTGTGTCCCACAGTGTCTCTGACAGTGTGTCTCACGGTGTCTCTGGCAGTGTGTCCCAGTGTCTCTGGCAGTGTGTCTCACAGTATCTCTGACAGTGTGTCACAAAGTATCTCTGGCAGTCTGTCTCACGGTGTCTCTGGCAGTGTGTCTCACAGTATCTCTGACAGTGTGTCTCAAAGTGTCTCTGGCAGTGTGTCTCACGGTGTCTCTGGCAGTGTGTCTCACAGTGTCTCTGGCAGTGTGTCTCACAAGTTTCTGGCAGTGTGAATTGCGCTGTGTCTCGTGCTGTGTCCCAAAGTGTCTCTGGCAGTGTGTCTCACAGTGTCTCTGGCAGTGTGTCTCACAGTGTCTCTGGCAGTCTGTCTCGCAGTGCCTCTGGCAGTGTGACATGCTCTGTGTCTGGTAGTGTGTCTCACAGTGTCCATTGCAGAGGGTCTCACAGAGTTTCTGGCAGTGTGGATTGCTCTGTGTCCAGTGCTGTGTCCCACAGTGTCTCTGGCAGTGTGTCTCACAGTGTCTCTGACAGTGTGTCTCACAGTGTCTCTGGCAGTGTGTCTCACGGTGTCTCTGGCAGTGTGTCCCACAGTGTCTCAGGCAGTGGGTCTGGCAGAGTTTCTGGCAGTGAGAATTGCTCTGTAGCTGGCGCTGTGTCCCACAGTGTCTCTGGCAGTGTGTCTCACAGTATCTCTGACAGTGTGTCTCAAAGTAACTCTGGCAGTGTGTCTCACGGTGTCTCTGGCAGTGTGTCTCACAGTATCTCTGACAGTGTGTCTCACAGAGTTTCTGGCTGTGTGAATTGCTCTGTGTCTGGCGCTGTGTCCCACAGTGTCTCTGGCAGTGTGTCTCACATCATCTCTGGCAGTGTGTCTCACAGTGCCTCTGGCACTGTGTCTCACAGTGTCTATTGCAGTTTGACTGACAGTATCTCTGGTAGTGTGTCCCACAGTGTCTATTGCAGTGTGACTCACAGCGTCGCTGGCAGTGTGTCTCACAGTGTTTCTGGCAGTGCGGATTGCTCTGTGTCTCGCGCTGTGTCCCACAGTGACTCTGGCAGTGTGTCCCACAGTGTCTCTGGCAGTGGGTCTCACAGTGTCTCTGGCAGTGTGTCTCACAGTGTCTCTGGCAGTGTGTCTCACAGTGTCTCTGGCAGCGCGACGCACAGTGCCTCTGGCAGTGTGTCTCACAGTATCCCTGGCAGTGTATCTTACAGTGTCCGTTGCAGTGAGTCCCACAGTGTCTCTGGCAGTGTGTCTCACAGTGTCTTTGGCAGTCTGTCTCACAGTATCTCTGTCAGTGTGTCTCACAGTATCTCTGGCAGTGCATCTCACAGTGTCTCTGGCAGTGTGAGTCACAGAGTCTCTGGCAGTGTGCCTCGTGGTGTCTCTGGCAGTGTGATTCACAGTGTCTCTGGCAGTGTCTCCGGCAGTGTCTCCGGCAGTGTTTCTCACAGTGTCTCTGGCAGTGTGTCTCACAGTGTCTCTGTCAGTGTGTCTCACAGTATCTCTGGCAGTGCGTCTCACAGTGTCTCTGGCAGTGTGAGTCACAGAGTCTCTGGCAGTGTGCCTCGCGGTGTCTCTGGCAGTGTGATTCACAGTGTCTCTGGCAGTGTCTCCGGCAGTGTCTCCGGCAGTGTGTCTCACAGTGTCTCTGGCAGTGTGTCTGACAGTGTCTCTGACAGTGTGTCTCACAGTATCTCTGGCAGTGTGTCTCACGGTGTCTGTGGCAGTGTGTCCCACAATGTCTCAGGCAGTGGGTCTGGCAGAGTTTCTGGCAGTGAGAATTGCTCTGTAGCTGGCGCTGTGTCCCACAGTGTCTCTGGCAGTGTGTCTCACAGTATCTCTGACAGTGTGTCTCAAAGTATCTCTGGCAGTGTGTCTCACGGTGTCTCTGGCAGTGTGTCTCACAATGTCTCTGGCAATGTGTCTCACAGTGCCTCTGGCAGTGTGACATGCTCTGTGTCTGGTAGTGTGTTTCACAGTGTCCATTGCAGCGGGTCTCACAGAGTTTCTGGCAGTGTGGATTGCTCTGTGTCTAGTGCTGTGTCCCACAGTGTCTCTGGCAGTGTGTCTCACAGTGTCTCTGGAAGTGTGTCTCGCAGAGATTCTGGCTGTGTGAATTGCTCTGTGTCTGGTGCTGTGTCTCACCGTGTCTCTGGCAGTGTGTCTCACAGTGTCTCTGGCAGCGTGTCTCACAGTGCCTGTGGCACTGTGTCTCACAGCATCTCTGGCAGTGTGTCTCACCGTGCCTCTGGCAGTGTATCTCACCGTGCCTCCAGCAGTGTGTCTCACGGTGTCTCTGGCAGTGTGTCTCACGGTGTCTCTGGCAGTGTGTCCCACAGTGTCTCAGGCAGTGGGTCTGGCAGAGTTTCTGGCAGTGAGAATTGCTCTGTAGCTGGCGCTGTGTCCCACAGTGTCTCTGGCAGTGTGTCTCACAGTATCTCTGACAGTGTGTCTCAAAGTTTCTCTGGCAGTGTGTCTCACGGTGTCTCTGGCAGTGTGTCTCACAGTATCTCTGACAGTGTGTCTCAAAGTATCTCTGGCAGTGTGTCTCACGGTGTCTCTGGCAGTGTGTCTCACAGTGTCTCTGGCAGTGTGTCTCACAGAGTTTCTGGCAGTGTGAATTGCTCTGTGTCTCGCGCTGTGTCCCACAGTGTCTCTGGCAGTGTGTCTCACAGTGTCTCTGGCAGTGTGTCTCACATCATCTCTGGCAGTGTGTCTCACAGTGCCTCTGGCAGTGTGTCTCACCGTGCCTCTGGCAATGTATCTCACCGTGCCTCCAGCAGTGTGTCTCACAGTGTCTATTGCAGTCTGACTTACAGTATCTCTGGCAGTGTGTCCCATAGTGTCTATTGCAGTGTGACTCACAGCGTCGCTGGCAGTGTGTCTCACAGTGTTTCTGGCAGTGTGGATTACTCTGTGTCTAGCGCTGTGTCCCACAGTGTCTCTGGCAGTGTGTCTCACAGTGTCTCTGGCAGTGTGTCTCACAGTGTCTCTGGCAGCGTGTCTCACAGTGCCTCTGGCAGTGTGTCTCACAGCATCTCTGGCAGTGTGTCTGACAGTGCCTCCAGCAGTGTGTCTCACAGTGCCTCTAGCTCTGTGTCTCAGTGTCTATTGCAGTTTGACTTACAGTATCTCTGGCAGTGTGTCCCACAGTGTCTATTGCAGTGTGACTCACAGCGTCGCTGGAAGTGTGTCTCACAGAGTTTCTGGCTGTGTGAATTGCTCTGTGTCTGGCGCTGTGTCCCACAGTGTCTCTGGCAGTGTGTCTCACAGTGTCTCTGGCAGTGTGTCTCACAGTGTCTCTGGCTGTGTGTCTCACAGTGTCTCTGGCAGTGTGTCTCACATCATCTCTGGCAGTGTGTCTCACAGTGCCTCCAGCAGTGTGTCTCACGGTGGCTCCAGCAGTGTGTCTCACAGTGTCTCTGGCAGTGTGTCTCACATCATCTCTGGCAGTGTGTCTCACAGTGCCTCCAGCAGTGTGTCTCACGGTGGCTCCAGCAGTGTGTCTCACAGTGCCTCTAGAACTGTGTCTCAGTGTCGATTGCAGTTTGACTTACAGTATCTCTGGCAGTGTGTCCCACAGTGTCTGTTGCAGTGTGACTCACAGCCTCGCTGGCACTGTGTCTCACTGTGTTTCTGGCAGTGTGGATTGCTCTGTGTCTAGCGCTGTGTCCCACAGTGTCTCGGGCAGTGTGTCTCACAGACTCTCTGGTAGTGTGTCTCACAGTGTCTCTGGCAGTGTGTCTCACAATATCTCTCGCAGAGTGTCTCACAGAGTCTCTGGCAGTGTGTCTCACGGTGTCTCCGGCAGTGTGTCTCACGGTGTCTCTGGCAGTGTGACCACAGAGTCTCTGGCCGTGTGATTTCCAGTGTCTCTGGCAGTGTGACTCACAGTGTCTCTGGCAGTGTGTCCCACAGTGTCTCTGGCAGTGTGTCTCACAGAGTGTCTGGCAGTGTGTCTCACAGAGTATCTGGCAGTGTGAATTGCTCTGTGTCTGGCGCTGTGTCCCACAGTGTCGATGGCAATGTGTCTCACAATGTCTCTGGCAGTGTGTCTCACAGTGTCTATTGCAGTTTGACTTACAGTATCTCTGGCAGTGTGTCCCACAGTGTCTATTGCAGTGTGACTCACAGCGTCGCTGGCAGTGTGTCAATCAGTGTTTCTAGCAGTGTGGATTGCTCTGTGTCTCGCGCTGTGTCCCACAGTGTCTCTGGGAGTGTGTCCCACAGTGTCTCTGGCAGTGTGTCTCACAGTGTCTCTGGCAGTGTGTCTCACAGTGTCTCTGGCAGTGTGTCTCACAGTGTCTCTGGCAGCGCGACGCACAGTGCCTCTGGCAGTGTGTCTCACAGTATCCCTGGCAGTGTATCTTACAGTGTCCGTTGCAGTGAGTCCCACAGTGTCTCTGGCAGTGTGTCTCACAGTGTCTTTGGCAGTCTGTCTCACAGTATCTCTGTCAGTGTGTCTCACAGTATCTCTGGCAGTGCATCTCACAGTGTCTCTGGCAGTGTGAGTCACAGTGTCTCCGGCAGTGTGTCTCAAAGTGTCTCTGGTGTCTCGCAGAGCCTCTGGCAGTGTGTCTCACAGTGTCTCTGGCGCAGTGTCCCACAGTGTCTCTGGCAGTGTGTCTCACAGTGTCTCTGACAGTATGTCTCACAGTATCTCTGGCAGTGTGTCTCACGATGTCTCTGGCAGTGTGTCCCACAGTGTCCCAGGCAGTGGGTCTGGCAGAGTTTCTGGCAGTGAGAATTGCTCTGTAGCTGGCGCTGCGTCCCACAGTGTCTCTGACAGTGTGTCTCACGGTGTCTCTGGCAGTGTGTCCCAGTGTCTCAGGCAGTGGGTCTGGCAGAGTTTCTGGCAGTGAGAATTGCTCTGTGGCTGGCGCTGTGTCCCACAGTGTCTCTGGCAGTGTGTCTCACAGTACCTCTGGCAGTGTGACATGCTCTGTGTCTAGTGCTGTGTCCCACAGTGTCTCTGGCAGTGTGTCTAACATTGTCTCTGACTGTGTGTCTCACAGTATCTCTGGCAGTGTGTCTCACGGTGTCTCTGGCAGTGTGTCCCACAGTGTCTCAGGCAGTGGGTCTCACAGAGTTTCTGGCAGTGAGAATTGCTCTGTAGCTGGCGCTGTGTCCCACAGTATCTCTGACAGTGTGTCTCAAAGTATCTCTGGCAATGTGTCTCACAGTGTCTCTGGCAGTGTGTCTCACAGTGTCTCTGGCAGTGTGTCTCACAGAGTTTCTGGCAGTGTGAATTGCTCTGTGTCTCGCGCTGTGTCCCACAGTGTCTCTGGCAGTGTGTCTCACAGTGTCTCTGGCAGTGTGTCTCACAGTATCTCTGGCAGTGTGTCTCACAGCGCCTCTGGCAGTGTGACATGCTCTGTGTCTGGTAGTGTGTCTCACAGTGTCCATTGCAGCGGATCTCACAGAGTTTCTGGCAGTGTGGATTGCTTTGTGTCTAGTGCTGTGTGCCACAGTGTCTCTGGCAGTGTGTCTCACAGTGTCTCTGGAAGTGTGTCTCGCAGAGATTCTGGCTGTGTGAATTGCTCTGTGTCTGGCGCTGTGTCTCACAGTGTCTCTGGCAGTGTGTCCCACAGTGTCTCTGGCAGCGTGTCTCACAGTGCCTCTGGCAGTGTGTCTCACAGCATCTCTGGCAGTGTGTCTCACCGTGCCTCTGGCAGTGTATCACACGGTGCCTCCAGCAGTGTGTCTCACGGTGGCTCCAGCAGTGTGTCTCACAGTGCCTCCAGCACTGTGTCTCAGTGTCTATTGCAGTTTGACTTACAGTATCTCTGGCAGTGTGTCCCACAGTGTCTATTGCAGTGTGACTCACAGCGTCGCTGGAAGTGTGTCTCACAGAGTTTCTGGCTGTGTGAATTGCTTTGTGTCTGGCGCTGTGTCCCACAGTGTCTCTGGCAGCGTGTCTCACAGTGTCTCTGGCAGTGTGTCTCACAGTGTCTCTGGCAGTGTGTCTCACAGTGTCTCTGGCAGTGTGTCTCACATCATCTCTGGCAGTGTGTCTCACAGTGCCTCTGGCAGTGTGTCTCACGGTGGCTCCAGCAGTGTGTCTCACAGTGCCTCCAGCACTGTGTCTCAGTGTCTATTGCAGTTTGACTTACAGTATCTCTGGCAGTGTGTCCCACAGTGTCTATTGCAGTGTGACTCACAGCCTCGCTGGCAGTGTGTCTCACAGTGTTTCTGGCAGTGTGGATTGCTCTGTGTCTAGCGCTGTGTCCCACAGTGTCTCGTGCAGTGTGTCTCACAGACTCTCTGGTAGTGTGTCTCACAGTGTCTCTGGCAGTGTGTCTCACAATATCTCTCGCAGAGTGTCTCACAGAGTCTCTGGCAGTGTGTCTCACGGTGTCTCCGGCAGTGTGTCTCACGGTGTCTCTGGCAGTGTGACCACAGAGTCTCTGGCCGTGTGATTTCCAGTGTCTCTGGCAGTGTGACTCACAGTGTCTCTGGCAGTGTGTCCCACAGTGTCTCTGGCAGTGTGTCTCACAGAGTGTCTGGCAGTGTGTCTCACAGAGTATCTGGCAGTGTGAATTGCTCTGTGTCTGGCGCTGTGTCCCACAGTGTCGATGGCAATGTGTCTCACAATGTCTCTGGCAGTGTGTCTCACAGTGTCTATTGCAGTTTGACTTACAGTATCTCTGGCAGTGTGTCCCACAGTGTCTATTGCAGTGTGACTCACAGCGTCGCTGGCAGTGTGTCAATCAGTGTTTCTAGCAGTGTGGATTGCTCTGTGTCTCGCGCTGTGTCCCACAGTGTCTCGGAGTGTGTCCCACAGTGTCTCTGGCAGTGTGTCTCACAGTGTCTCTGGCAGTGTGTCTCACAGTGTCTCTGGCAGTGTGTCTCACAGTGTCTCTGGCAGCGCGACGCACAGTGCCTCTGGCAGTGTGTCTCACAGTATCCCTGGCAGTGTATCTTACAGTGTCCGTTGCAGTGAGTCCCACAGTGTCTCTGGCAGTGTGTCTCACAGTGTCTTTGGCAGTCTGTCTCACAGTATCTCTGTCAGTGTGTCTCACAGTATCTCTGGCAGTGCATCTCACAGTGTCTCTGGCAGTGTGAGTCACAGTGTCTCCGGCAGTGTGTCTCACAGTGTCTCTGGTGTCTCGCAGAGCCTCTGGCAGTGTGTCTCACAGTGTCTCTGGCGCAGTGTCCCACAGTGTCTCTGGCAGTGTGTCTCACAGTGTCTCTGACAGTATGTCTCACAGTATCTCTGGCAGTGTGTCTCATGATGTCTCTGGCAGTGTGTCCCACAGTGTCTCAGGCAGTGGGTCTGGCAGAGTTTCTGGCAGTGAGAATTGCTCTGCAGCTGGCGCTGCGTCCCACAGTGTCTCTGACAGTGTGTCTCACGGTGTCTCTGGCAGTGTGTCCCAGTGTCTCAGGCAGTGGGTCTGGCAGAGTTTCTGGCAGTGAGAATTGCTCTGTAGCTGGCGCTGTGTCCCACAGTGTCTCTGGCAGTGTGTCTCACAGTATCTCTGACAGTGTGTCTCAAAGTATCTCTGGCAGTCTGTCTCACGGTGTCTCTGGCAGTGTGTCTCACTGTATCTCTGACAGTGTGTCTCAAAGTATCTCTGGCAGTGTGTCTCACGGTGTCTCTGGTAGTGTGTCTCACAGTGTCCATTGCAGAGGGTCTCACAGAGTTTCTGGCAGTGTGGATTGCTCTGTGTCTAGTGCTGTGTCCCACAGTGTCTCTGGCAGTGTGTCTCACATTGTCTCTGACTGTGTGTCTCACAGTATCTCTGGCAGTGTGTCTCACGGTGTCTCTGGCAGTGTGTCCCATAGTGTCTCAGGCAGTGGGTCTGGCAGAGTTTCAAGCAGTGAGAATTGCTCTGTAGCTGGCGCTGTGTCCCACAGTGTCTCTGGCAGTGTGTCTCACAGTATCTCTGACAGTGCGTCTCAAAGTATCTCTGGCAGTGTGTCTCACAGTATCTCTGGCAGTGTGTCTCACGGTGTCTCTGGCAGTGTGTCCCACAGTGTCTCAGGCAGTGGGTCTGGCAGAGTTTCTGGCAGTGAGAATTGCTCTGTAGCTGGCGCTGTGTCCCACAGTGTCTCTGGCAGTGTGTCTCACAGTATCTCTGACAGTGTGTCTCAAAGTATCTCTGGCAGTGTGTCTCACGGTGTCTCTGGCAGTGTGTCTCACAGTATCTCTGACAGTATGTCTCAAAGTATCTCTGGCAGTGTGTCTCACAGTGTCTCTGGCAGTGTGTCTCACAGTGTCTCTGGCAGTGTGTCTCACAGAGTTTCTGGCAGTGTGAATTGCTCTGTGTCTCGCGCTGTGTCCCACAGTGTCTCTGGCAGTGTGTCTCACAGTGTCTCTGGCAGTGTGTCTCACAGTATCTCTGGCAGTGTGTCTCACAGCGCCTCTGGCAGTGTGACATGCTCTGTGTCTGGTAGTGTGTCTCACAGTGTCCATTGCAGCGGATCTCACAGAGTTTCTGGCAGTGTGGATTGCTTTGTGTCTAGTGCTGTGTGCCACAGTGTCTCTGGCAGTGTGTCTCACAGTGTCTCTGGAAGTGTGTCTCGCAGAGATTCTGGCTGTGTGAATTGCTCTGTGTCTGGCGCTGTGTCTCACAGTGTCTCTGGCAGTGTGTCTCACAGTGTCTCTGGCAGCGTGTCTCACAGTGCCTCTGGCAGTGTGTCTCAGAGCATCTCTGGCAGTGTGTCTCACCGTGCCTCTGGCAGTGTATCTCACGGTGCCTCCAGCAGTGTGTCTCACGGTGGCTCCAGCAGTGTGTCTCACAGTGCCACCAGCACTGTGTCTCAGTGTCTATTGCAGTTTGACTTACAGTATCTCTGGCAGTGTGTCCCACAGTGTCTATTGCAGTGTGACTCACAGCGTCGCTGGAAGTGTGTCTCACAGAGTTTCTGGCTGTGTGAATTGCTCTGTGTCTGGCGCTGTGTCCCACAGTGTCTCTGGCAGTGTGTCTCACAGTGTCTCTGGCAGTGTGTCTCACAGTGTCTCTGGCAGTGTGTCTCACAGTGTCTCTGGCAGTGTGTCTCACATCATCTCTGGCAGTGTGTCTCACAGTGCCTCTGGCAGTGTGTCTCACGGTGGCTCCAGCAGTGTGTCTCACAGTGCCTCCAGCACTGTGTCTCAGTGTCTATTGCAGTTTGACTTACAGTATCTCTGGCAGTGTGTCCCACAGTGTCTATTGCAGTGTGACTCACAGCCTCGCTGGCAGTGTGTCTCACAGTGTTTCTGGCAGTGTGGATTGCTCTGTGTCTAGCGCTGTGTCCCACAGTGTCTCGTGCAGTGTGTCTCACAGACTCTCTGGTAGTGTGTCTCACAGTGTCTCTGGCAGTGTGTCTCACAATATCTCTCGCAGAGTGTCTCACAGAGTCTCTGGCAGTGTGTCTCACGGTGTCTCCGGCAGTGTGTCTCACGGTGTCTCTGGCAGTGTGACCACAGAGTCTCTGGCCGTGTGATTTCCAGTGTCTCTGGCAGTGTGACTCACAGTGTCTCTGGCAGTGTGTCCCACAGTGTCTCTGGCAGTGTGTCTCACAGAGTGTCTGGCAGTGTGTCTCACAGAGTATCTGGCAGTGTGAATTGCTCTGTGTCTGGCGCTGTGTCCCACAGTGTCGATGGCAATGTGTCTCACAATGTCTCTGGCAGTGTGTCTCACAGTGTCTATTGCAGTTTGACTTACAGTATCTCTGGCAGTGTGTCCCACAGTGTCTATTGCAGTGTGACTCACAGCGTCGCTGGCAGTGTGTCAATCAGTGTTTCTAGCAGTGTGGATTGCTCTGTGTCTCGCGCTGTGTCCCACAGTGTCTCTGGGAGTGTGTCCCACAGTGTCTCTGGCAGTGTGTCTCACAGTGTCTCTGGCAGTGTGTCTCACAGTGTCTCTGGCAGTGTGTCTCACAGTGTCTCTGGCAGCGCGACGCACAGTGCCTCTGGCAGTGTGTCTCACAGTATCCCTGGCAGTGTATCTTACAGTGTCCGTTGCAGTGAGTCCCACAGTGTCTCTGGCAGTGTGTCTCACAGTGTCTTTGGCAGTCTGTCTCACAGTATCTCTGTCAGTGTGTCTCACAGTATCTCTGGCAGTGCATCTCACAGTGTCTCTGGCAGTGTGAGTCACAGTGTCTCCGGCAGTGTGTCTCACAGTGTCTCTGGTGTCTCGCAGAGCCTCTGGCAGTGTGTCTCACAGTGTCTCTGGCGCAGTGTCCCACAGTGTCTCTGGCAGTGTGTCTCACAGTGTCTCTGACAGTATGTCTCACAGTATCTCTGGCAGTGTGTCTCATGATGTCTCTGGCAGTGTGTCCCACAGTGTCTCAGGCAGTGGGTCTGGCAGAGTTTCTGGCAGTGAGAATTGCTCTGTAGCTGGCGCTGCGTCCCACAGTGTCTCTGACAGTGTGTCTCACGGTGTCTCTGGCAGTGTGTCCCAGTGTCTCAGGCAGTGGGTCTGGCAGAGTTTCTGGCAGTGAGAATTGCTCTGTAGCTGGCGCTGTGTCCCACAGTGTCTCTGGCAGTGTGTCTCACAGTATCTCTGACAGTGTGTCTCAAAGTATCTCTGGCAGTCTGTCTCACGGTGTCTCTGGCAGTGTGTCTCACTGTATCTCTGACAGTGTGTCTCAAAGTATCTCTGGCAGTGTGTCTCACGGTGTCTCTGGTAGTGTGTCTCACAGTGTCCATTGCAGAGGGTCTCACAGAGTTTCTGGCAGTGTGGATTGCTCTGTGTCTAGTGCTGTGTCCCACAGTGTCTCTGGCAGTGTGTCTCACATTGTCTCTGACTGTGTGTCTCACAGTATCTCTGGCAGTGTGTCTCACGGTGTCTCTGGCAGTGTGTCCCATAGTGTCTCAGGCAGTGGGTCTGGCAGAGTTTCAAGCAGTGAGAATTGCTCTGTAGCTGGCGCTGTGTCCCACAGTGTCTCTGGCAGTGTGTCTCACAGTATCTCTGACAGTGTGTCTCAAAGTATCTCTGGCAGTGTGTCTCACAGTATCTCTGGCAGTGTGTCTCACGGTGTCTCTGGCAGTGTGTCCCACAGTGTCTCAGGCAGTGGGTCTGGCAGAGTTTCTGGCAGTGAGAATTGCTCTGTAGCTGGCGCTGTGTCCCACAGTGTCTCTGGCAGTGTGTCTCACAGTATCTCTGACAGTGTGTCTCAAAGTATCTCTGGCAGTGTGTCTCACGGTGTCTCTGGCAGTGTGTCTCACAGTATCTCTGACAGTATGTCTCAAAGTATCTCTGGCAGTGTGTCTCACAGTGTCTCTGGCAGTGTGTCTCACAGTGTCTCTGGCAGTGTGTCTCACAGAGTTTCTGGCAGTGTGAATTGCTCTGTGTCTCGCGCTGTGTCCCACAGTGTCTCTGGCAGTGTGTCTCACAGTGTCTCTGGCAGTGTGTCTCACAGTATCTCTGGCAGTGTGTCTCACAGCGCCTCTGGCAGTGTGACATGCTCTGTGTCTGGTAGTGTGTCTCACAGTGTCCATTGCAGCGGATCTCACAGAGTTTCTGGCAGTGTGGATTGCTTTGTGTCTAGTGCTGTGTGCCACAGTGTCTCTGGCAGTGTGTCTCACAGTGTCTCTGGAAGTGTGTCTCGCAGAGATTCTGGCTGTGTGAATTGCTCTGTGTCTGGCGCTGTGTCTCACAGTGTCTCTGGCAGTGTGTCTCACAGTGTCTCTGGCAGCGTGTCTCACAGTGCCTCTGGCAGTGTGTCTCAGAGCATCTCTGGCAGTGTGTCTCACCGTGCCTCTGGCAGTGTATCTCACGGTGCCTCCAGCAGTGTGTCTCACGGTGGCTCCAGCAGTGTGTCTCACAGTGCCACCAGCACTGTGTCTCAGTGTCTATTGCAGTTTGACTTACAGTATCTCTGGCAGTGTGTCCCACAGTGTCTATTGCAGTGTGACTCACAGCGTCGCTGGAAGTGTGTCTCACAGAGTTTCTGGCTGTGTGAATTGCTCTGTGTCTGGCGCTGTGTCCCACAGTGTCTCTGGCAGTGTGTCTCACAGTGTCTCTGGCAGTGTGTCTCACAGTGTCTCTGGCAGTGTGTCTCACAGTGTCTCTGGCAGTGTGTCTCACATCATCTCTGGCAGTGTGTCTCACAGTGCCTCTGGCAGTGTGTCTCACGGTGGCTCCAGCAGTGTGTCTCACAGTGCCTCCAGCACTGTGTCTCAGTGTCTATTGCAGTTTGACTTACAGTATCTCTGGCAGTGTGTCCCACAGTGTCTATTGCAGTGTGACTCACAGCCTCGCTGGCAGTGTGTCTCACAGTGTTTCTGGCAGTGTGGATTGCTCTGTGTCTAGCGCTGTGTCCCACAGTGTCTCGTGCAGTGTGTCTCACAGACTCTCTGGTAGTGTGTCTCACAGTGTCTCTGGCAGTGTGTCTCACAATATCTCTCGCAGAGTGTCTCACAGAGTCTCTGGCAGTGTGTCTCACGGTGTCTCCGGCAGTGTGTCTCACGGTGTCTCTGGCAGTGTGACCACAGAGTCTCTGGCCGTGTGATTTCCAGTGTCTCTGGCAGTGTGACTCACAGTGTCTCTGGCAGTGTGTCCCACAGTGTCTCTGGCAGTGTGTCTCACAGAGTGTCTGGCAGTGTGTCTCACAGAGTATCTGGCAGTGTGAATTGCTCTGTGTCTGGCGCTGTGTCCCACAGTGTCGATGGCAATGTGTCTCACAATGTCTCTGGCAGTGTGTCTCACAGTGTCTATTGCAGTTTGACTTACAGTATCTCTGGCAGTGTGTCCCACAGTGTCTATTGCAGTGTGACTCACAGCGTCGCTGGCAGTGTGTCAATCAGTGTTTCTAGCAGTGTGGATTGCTCTGTGTCTCGCGCTGTGTCCCACAGTGTCTCTGGGAGTGTGTCCCACAGTGTCTCTGGCAGTGTGTCTCACAGTGTCTCTGGCAGTGTGTCTCACAGTGTCTCTGGCAGTGTGTCTCACAGTGTCTCTGGCAGCGCGACGCACAGTGCCTCTGGCAGTGTGTCTCACAGTATCCCTGGCAGTGTATCTTACAGTGTCCGTTGCAGTGAGTCCCACAGTGTCTCTGGCAGTGTGTCTCACAGTGTCTTTGGCAGTCTGTCTCACAGTATCTCTGTCAGTGTGTCTCACAGTATCTCTGGCAGTGCATCTCACAGTGTCTCTGGCAGTGTGAGTCACAGTGTCTCCGGCAGTGTGTCTCACAGTGTCTCTGGTGTCTCGCAGAGCCTCTGGCAGTGTGTCTCACAGTGTCTCTGGCGCAGTGTCCCACAGTGTCTCTGGCAGTGTGTCTCACAGTGTCTCTGACAGTATGTCTCACAGTATCTCTGGCAGTGTGTCTCATGATGTCTCTGGCAGTGTGTCCCACAGTGTCTCAGGCAGTGGGTCTGGCAGAGTTTCTGGCAGTGAGAATTGCTCTGTAGCTGGCGCTGCGTCCCACAGTGTCTCTGACAGTGTGTCTCACGGTGTCTCTGGCAGTGTGTCCCAGTGTCTCAGGCAGTGGGTCTGGCAGAGTTTCTGGCAGTGAGAATTGCTCTGTAGCTGGCGCTGTGTCCCACAGTGTCTCTGGCAGTGTGTCTCACAGTATCTCTGACAGTGTGTCTCAAAGTATCTCTGGCAGTCTGTCTCACGGTGTCTCTGGCAGTGTGTCTCACTGTATCTCTGACAGTGTGTCTCAAAGTATCTCTGGCAGTGTGTCTCACGGTGTCTCTGGTAGTGTGTCTCACAGTGTCCATTGCAGAGGGTCTCACAGAGTTTCTGGCAGTGTGGATTGCTCTGTGTCTAGTGCTGTGTCCCACAGTGTCTCTGGCAGTGTGTCTCACATTGTCTCTGACTGTGTGTCTCACAGTATCTCTGGCAGTGTGTCTCACGGTGTCTCTGGCAGTGTGTCCCATAGTGTCTCAGGCAGTGGGTCTGGCAGAGTTTCAAGCAGTGAGAATTGCTCTGTAGCTGGCGCTGTGTCCCACAGTGTCTCTGGCAGTGTGTCTCACAGTATCTCTGACAGTGTGTCTCAAAGTATCTCTGGCAGTGTGTCTCACAGTATCTCTGGCAGTGTGTCTCACGGTGTCTCTGGCAGTGTGTCCCACAGTGTCTCAGGCAGTGGGTCTGGCAGAGTTTCTGGCAGTGAGAATTGCTCTGTAGCTGGCGCTGTGTCCCACAGTGTCTCTGGCAGTGTGTCTCACAGTATCTCTGACAGTGTGTCTCAAAGTATCTCTGGCAGTGTGTCTCACGGTGTCTCTGGCAGTGTGTCTCACAGTATCTCTGACAGTATGTCTCAAAGTATCTCTGGCAGTGTGTCTCACAGTGTCTCTGGCAGTGTGTCTCACAGTGTCTCTGGCAGTGTGTCTCACAGAGTTTCTGGCAGTGTGAATTGCTCTGTGTCTCGCGCTGTGTCCCACAGTGTCTCTGGCAGTGTGTCTCACAGTGTCTCTGGCAGTGTGTCTCACAGTATCTCTGGCAGTGTGTCTCACAGCGCCTCTGGCAGTGTGACATGCTCTGTGTCTGGTAGTGTGTCTCACAGTGTCCATTGCAGCGGATCTCACAGAGTTTCTGGCAGTGTGGATTGCTTTGTGTCTAGTGCTGTGTGCCACAGTGTCTCTGGCAGTGTGTCTCACAGTGTCTCTGGAAGTGTGTCTCGCAGAGATTCTGGCTGTGTGAATTGCTCTGTGTCTGGCGCTGTGTCTCACAGTGTCTCTGGCAGTGTGTCTCACAGTGTCTCTGGCAGCGTGTCTCACAGTGCCTCTGGCAGTGTGTCTCAGAGCATCTCTGGCAGTGTGTCTCACCGTGCCTCTGGCAGTGTATCTCACGGTGCCTCCAGCAGTGTGTCTCACGGTGGCTCCAGCAGTGTGTCTCACAGTGCCACCAGCACTGTGTCTCAGTGTCTATTGCAGTTTGACTTACAGTATCTCTGGCAGTGTGTCCCACAGTGTCTATTGCAGTGTGACTCACAGCGTCGCTGGAAGTGTGTCTCACAGAGTTTCTGGCTGTGTGAATTGCTCTGTGTCTGGCGCTGTGTCCCACAGTGTCTCTGGCAGTGTGTCTCACAGTGTCTCTGGCAGTGTGTCTCACAGTGTCTCTGGCAGTGTGTCTCACAGTGTCTCTGGCAGTGTGTCTCACATCATCTCTGGCAGTGTGTCTCACAGTGCCTCTGGCAGTGTGTCTCACGGTGGCTCCAGCAGTGTGTCTCACAGTGCCTCCAGCACTGTGTCTCAGTGTCTATTGCAGTTTGACTTACAGTATCTCTGGCAGTGTGTCCCACAGTGTCTATTGCAGTGTGACTCACAGCCTCGCTGGCAGTGTGTCTCACAGTGTTTCTGGCAGTGTGGATTGCTCTGTGTCTAGCGCTGTGTCCCACAGTGTCTCGTGCAGTGTGTCTCACAGACTCTCTGGTAGTGTGTCTCACAGTGTCTCTGGCAGTGTGTCTCACAATATCTCTCGCAGAGTGTCTCACAGAGTCTCTGGCAGTGTGTCTCACGGTGTCTCCGGCAGTGTGTCTCACGGTGTCTCTGGCAGTGTGACCACAGAGTCTCTGGCCGTGTGATTTCCAGTGTCTCTGGCAGTGTGACTCACAGTGTCTCTGGCAGTGTGTCCCACAGTGTCTCTGGCAGTGTGTCTCACAGAGTGTCTGGCAGTGTGTCTCACAGAGTATCTGGCAGTGTGAATTGCTCTGTGTCTGGCGCTGTGTCCCACAGTGTCGATGGCAATGTGTCTCACAATGTCTCTGGCAGTGTGTCTCACAGTGTCTATTGCAGTTTGACTTACAGTATCTCTGGCAGTGTGTCCCACAGTGTCTATTGCAGTGTGACTCACAGCGTCGCTGGCAGTGTGTCAATCAGTGTTTCTAGCAGTGTGGATTGCTCTGTGTCTCGCGCTGTGTCCCACAGTGTCTCGGAGTGTGTCCCACAGTGTCTCTGGCAGTGTGTCTCACAGTGTCTCTGGCAGTGTGTCTCACAGTGTCTCTGGCAGTGTGTCTCACAGTGTCTCTGGCAGCGCGACGCACAGTGCCTCTGGCAGTGTGTCTCACAGTAGCCCTGGCAGTGTATCTTACAGTGTCCGTTGCAGTGAGTCCCACAGTGTCTCTGGCAGTGTGTCTCACAGTGTCTTTGGCAGTCTGTCTCACAGTATCTCTGTCAGTGTGTCTCACAGTATCTCTGGCAGTGCATCTCACAGTGTCTCTGGCAGTGTGAGTCACGGTGTCTCCGGCAGTGTGTCTCACAGTGTCTCTGGTGTCTCGCAGAGCCTCTGGCAGTGTGTCTCACAGTGTCTCTGGCGCAGTGTCCCACAGTGTCTCTGGCAGTGTGTCTCACAGTGTCTCTGACAGTATGTCTCACAGTATCTCTGGCAGTGTGTCTCACGATGTCTCTGGCAGTGTGTCCCACAGTGTCTCAGGCAGTGGATCTGGCAGAGTTTCTGGCAGTGAGAATTGCTCTGTAGCTGGCGCTGCGTCCCACAGTGTCTCTGACAGTGTGTCTCACGGTGTCTCTGGCAGTGTGTCCCAGTGTCTCAGGCAGTGGGTCTGGCAGAGTTTCTGGCAGTGAGAATTGCTCTGTAGCTGGCGTTGTGTCCCACAGTGTCTCTGGCAGTGTGTCTCACAGTATCTCTGACAGTGTGTCTCAAAGTATCTCTGGCAGTCTGTCTCACGGTGTCTCTGGCAGTGTGTCTCACTGTATCTCTGACAGTGTGTCTCAAAGTATCTCTGGCAGTGTGTCTCACGGTGTCTCTGGTAGTGTGTCTCACAGTGTCCATTGCAGAGGGTCTCACAGAGTTTCTGGCAGTGTGGATTGCTCTGTGTCTAGTGCTGTGTCCCACAGTGTCTCTGGCAGTGTGTCTCACATTGTCTCTGACTGTGTGTCTCACAGTATCTCTGGCAGTGTGTCTCACGGTGTCTCTGGCAGTGTGTCCCATAGTGTCTCAGGCAGTGGGTCTGGCAGAGTTTCAAGCAGTGAGAATTGCTCTGTAGCTGGCGCTGTGTCCCACAGTGTCTCTGGCAGTGTGTCTCACAGTATCTCTGACAGTGTGTCTCCAAGTATCTCTGGCAGTGTGTCTCACGGTGTCTCTGGCAGTGTGTCTCACAGTATCTCTGACAGTATGTCTCAAAGCATCTCTGGCAGTGTGTCTCAAAGTATCTCTGGCAGTGTGTCTCACAGTGTCTCTGGCAGTGTGTCTCACAGAGTTTCTGGCAGTGTGAATTGCTCTGTGTCTCGCGCTGTGTCCCACAGTGTCTCTGGCAGTGTGTCTCACAGTGTCTCTGGCAGTGTGTCTCACAGTATCTCTGGCAGTGTGTCTCACAGTGCCTCTGGCAGTGTGACATGCTCTGTGTCTGGTAGTGTGTCTCACAGTGTCCATTGCAGCGGATCTCACAGACTTTCTGGCAGTGTGGATTGCTCTGTGTCTAGTGCTGTGTCCCACAGTGTCTCTGGCAGTGTGTCTCACAGTGTCTCTGGAAGTGTGTCTCGCAGAGATTCTGGCTGTGTGAATTGCTCTGTGTCTGGCGCTGTGTCTCACAGTGTCTCTGGCAGTGTGTCTCACAGTGTCTCTGGCAGCGTGTCTCACAGTGCCTCTGGCAGTGTGTCTCACAGCATCTCTGGCAGTGTGTCTCACCGTGCCTCCGGCAGTGTATCTCACGGTGCCTCCAGCAGTGTGTCTCACAGTGCCTCTGGCACTGTGTCTCACAGTGTCTATTGCAGTCTGACTTACAGTATCTCTGGCAGTGTGTCCCACAGTGTCTATTGCAGTGTGACTCACAGCCTCGCTGGCAGTGTGTCTCACAGTGTTTCTGGCAGTGTGGATTGCTCTGTGTCTAGCGCTGTGTCCCACAGTGTCTCGGGCAGTGTGTCTCACAGACTCTCTGGTAGTGTGTCTCACAGTGTCTCTGGCAGTGTGTCTCACAGTGTCTCTGACAGTGTGTCTCACAGTATCTCTGGCAGTGTGTCTCACGGTGTCTCTGGCAGTGTGTCCCACAGTGTCTCAGGCAGTGGGTCTGGCAGAGTTTCTGGCAGTGAGAATTGCTCTGTAGCTGGCGCTGTGTCCCACAGTGTCTCTGGCAGTGTGTCTCACAGTATCTCTGACATTGTGACTCAAAGTATCTCTGGCAGTGTGTCTCACGGTGTCTCTGGCAGTGTGTCTCACAGTATCTCTGACAGTGTGTCTCAAAGTATCTCTGGCAGTGTGTCTCACGGTGTCTCTGGCAGTGTGTCTCACAGTGTCTCTGGCAGTGTGTCTCACAGAGTTTCTGGCAGTGTGAATTGCTCTGTGGCTGGCGCTGTGTCCCACAGTGTCTCTGGCAGTGTGTCTCACAGTGTCTCTGGCAGCGTGTCTCACAGTGCCTCTGGTAGTGTATCTCACGGTGCCTCCAGCAGTGTGTCTCACAGTGCCTCTGGCAGTGTGTCTCACAGTGTCTATTGCAGTCTGACTTACAGTATCTCTGGCAGTGTGTCCCACAGTGTCTCTGGCAGTGTGTCTCACAGTGTCTCTGGCAGTGTGTCTCACAGTGTTTCTGGCAGTGTGGATTGCTCTGTGTCTCGCGCTCTGTCCCACAGTGTCTCGGGCAGTGTGTCTCACAGACTCTCTGGTAGTGTGTCTCACAGTGTCTCTGGCAGTGTGTCTCACAGTGTCTCTGACAGCGTGTCTCACAGTATCTCTGGCAGTGTGTCTCACGGTGTCTCTGGCAGTGTGTCCCACAGTGTCTCAGGCAGGGGGTCTGGCAGAGTTTCTGGCAGTGAGAATTGCTCTGTAGCTGGCGCTGTGTCCCACAGTGTCTCTGGCAGTGTGTCTCACAGTATCTCTGACAGTGTGTCTCAAAGTATCTCTGGCAGTGTGTCTCACGGTGTCTCTGGCAGTGTGTCTCACAGTATCTCTGACAGTGTGTCTCAAAGTATCTCTGGCAGTGTGTCTCACGGTGTCTCTGGCAGTGTGTCTCACAGTGTCTCAGGCAGTGGGTCTGGCAGAGTTTCTGGCAGTGAGAATTGCTCTGTAGCTGGCGCTGTGTCCCACAGTGTCTCTGGCAGTGTGTCTCACAGTATCTCTGACAGTGTGTCTCAAAGTATCTCTGGCAGTCTGTCTCACGGTGTCTCTGGCAGTGTGTCTCACTGTATCTCTGACAGTGTGTCTCAAAGTATCTCTGGCAGTGTGTCTCACGGTGTCTCTGGTAGTGTGTCTCACAGTGTCCATTGCAGAGGGTCTCACAGAGTTTCTGGCAGTGTGGATTGCTCTGTGTCTAGTGCTGTGTCCCACAGTGTCTCTGGCAGTGTGTCTCACATTGTCTCTGACTGTGTGTCTCACAGTATCTCTGGCAGTGTGTCTCACGGTGTCTCTGGCAGTGTGTCCCACAGTGTCTCAGGCAGTGGGTCTGGCAGAGTTTCTGGCAGTGAGAATTGCTCTGTAGCTGGCGCTGTGTCCCACAGTGTCTCTGGCAGTGTGTCTCACAGTATCTCTGACAGTGTGTCTCAAAGTATCTCTGGCAGTGTGTCTCACGGTGTCTCTGGCAGTGTGTCTCACAGTATCTCTGACAGTATGTCTCAAAGTATCTCTGGCAGTGTGTCTCACAGTGTCTCTGGCAGTGTGTCTCACAGTGTCTCTGGCAGTGTGTCTCACAGAGTTTCTGGCAGTGTGAATTGCTCTGTGTCTCGCGCTGTGTCCCACAGTGTCTCTGGCAGTGTGTCTCACAGTGTCTCTGGCAGTGTGTCTCACAGTATCTCTGGCAGTGTGTCTCACAGCGCCTCTGGCAGTGTGACATGCTCTGTGTCTGGTAGTGTGTCTCACAGTGTCCATTGCAGCGGATCTCACAGAGTTTCTGGCAGTGTGGATTGCTTTGTGTCTAGTGCTGTGTGCCACAGTGTCTCTGGCAGTGTGTCTCACAGTGTCTCTGGAAGTGTGTCTCGCAGAGATTCTGGCTGTGTGAATTGCTCTGTGTCTGGCGCTGTGTCTCACAGTGTCTCTGGCAGTGTGTCTCACAGTGTCTCTGGCAGCGTGTCTCACAGTGCCTCTGGCAGTGTGTCTCAGAGCATCTCTGGCAGTGTGTCTCACCGTGCCTCTGGCAGTGTATCTCACGGTGCCTCCAGCAGTGTGTCTCACGGTGGCTCCAGCACTGTGTCTCAGTGTCTATTGCAGTTTGACTTACAGTATCTCTGGCAGTGTGTCCCACAGTGTCTATTGCAGTGTGACTCACAGCGTCGCTGGAAGTGTGTCTCACAGAGTTTCTGGCTGTGTGAATTGCTCTGTGTCTGGCGCTGTGTCCCACAGTGTCTCTGGCAGTGTGTCTCACAGTGTCTCTGGCAGTGTGTCTCACAGTGTCTCTGGCAGTGTGTCTCACATCATCTCTGGCAGTGTGTCTCACAGTGCCTCTGGCAGTGTGTCTCACGGTGGCTCCAGCAGTGTGTCTCACAGTGCCTCCAGCACTGTGTCTCAGCGTCTATTGCAGTTTGACTTACAGTATCTCTGGCAGTGTGTCCCACAGTGTCTATTGCAGTGTGACTCACAGCCTCGCTGGCAGTGTGTCTCACAGTGTTTCTGGCAGTGTGGATTGCTCTGTGTCTAGCGCTGTGTCCCACAGTGTCTCGTGCAGTGTGTCTCACAGACTCTCTGGTAGTGTGTCTCACAGTGTCTCTGGCAGTGTGTCTCACAATATCTCTCGCAGAGTGTCTCACAGAGTCTCTGGCAGTGTGTCTCACGGTGTCTCCGGCAGTGTGTCTCACGGTGTCTCTGGCAGTGTGACCACAGAGTCTCTGGCCGTGTGATTTCCAGTGTCTCTGGCAGTGTGACTCACAGTGTCTCTGGCAGTGTGTTCCACAGTGTCTCTGGCAGTGTGTCTCACAGAGTGTCTGGCAGTGTGTCTCACAGAGTATCTGGCAGTGTGAATTGCTCTGTGTCTGGCGCTGTGTCCCACAGTGTCGATGGCAATGTGTCTCACAATGTCTCTGGCAGTGTGTCTCACAGTGTCTATTGCAGTTTGACTTACAGTATCTCTGGCAGTGTGTCCCACAGTGTCTATTGCAGTGTGACTCACAGCGTCGCTGGCAGTGTGTCAATCAGTGTTTCTAGCAGTGTGGATTGCTCTGTGTCTCGCGCTGTGTCCCACAGTGTCTCTGGGAGTGTGTCCCACAGTGTCTCTGGCAGTGTGTCTCACAGTGTCTCTGGCAGTGTGTCTCACAGTGTCTCTGGCAGTGTGTCTCACAGTGTCTCTGGCAGCGCGACGCACAGTGCCTCTGGCAGTGTGTCTCACAGTAGCCCTGGCAGTGTATCTTACAGTGTCCGTTGCAGTGAGTCCCACAGTGTCTCTGGCAGTGTGTCTCACAGTATCTCTGGCAGTGCATCTCACAGTGTCTCTGGCAGTGTGAGTCACAGTGTCTCCGGCAGTGTGTCTCACAGTGTCTCTGGTGTCTCGCAGAGCCTCTGGCAGTGTGTCTCACAGTGTCTCTGGCGCAGTGTCCCACAGTGTCTCTGGCAGTGTGTCTCACAGTGTCTCTGACAGTATGTCTCACAGTATCTCTGGCAGTGTGTCTCACGATGTCTCTGGCAGTGTGTCCCACAGTGTCTCAGGCAGTGGATCTGGCAGAGTTTCTGGCAGTGAGAATTGCTCTGTAGCTGGCGCTGCGTCCCACAGTGTCTCTGACAGTGTGTCTCACGGTGTCTCTGGCAGTGTGTCCCAGTGTCTCAGGCAGTGGGTCTGGCAGAGTTTCTGGCAGTGAGAATTGCTCTGTAGCTGGCGCTGTGTCCCACAGTGTCTCTGGCAGTGTGTCTCACAGTATCTCTGACAGTGTGTCTCAAAGTATCTCTGGCAGTCTGTCTCACGGTGTCTCTGGCAGTGTGTCTCACTGTATCTCTGACAGTGTGTCTCAAAGTATCTCTGGCAGTGTGTCTCACGGTGTCTCTGGTAGTGTGTCTCACAGTGTCCATTGCAGAGGGTCTCACAGAGTTTCTGGCAGTGTGGATTGCTCTGTGTCTAGTGCTGTGTCCCACAGTGTCTCTGGCAGTGTGTCTCACATTGTCTCTGACTGTGTGTCTCACAGTATCTCTGGCAGTGTGTCTCACGGTGTCTCTGGCAGTGTGTCCCATAGTGTCTCAGGCAGTGGGTCTGGCAGAGTTTCAAGCAGTGAGAATTGCTCTGTAGCTGGCGCTGTGTCCCACAGTGTCTCTGGCAGTGTGTCTCACAGTATCTCTGACAGTGTGTCTCCAAGTATCTCTGGCAGTGTGTCTCACGGTGTCTCTGGCAGTGTGTCTCACAGTATCTCTGACAGTATGTCTCAAAGCATCTCTGGCAGTGTGTCTCAAAGTATCTCTGGCAGTGTGTCTCACAGTGTCTCTGGCAGTGTGTCTCACAGAGTTTCTGGCAGTGTGAATTGCTCTGTGTCTCGCGCTGTGTCCCACAGTGTCTCTGGCAGTGTGTCTCACAGTGTCTCTGGCAGTGTGTCTCACAGTATCTCTGGCAGTGTGTCTCACAGCGCCTCTGGCAGTGTGACATGCTCTGTGTCTGGTAGTGTGTCTCACAGTGTCCATTGCAGCGGATCTCACAGAGTTTCTGGCAGTGTGGATTGCTTTGTGTCTAGTGCTGTGTGCCACAGTGTCTCTGGCAGTGTGTCTCACAGTGTCTCTGGAAGTGTGTCTCGCAGAGATTCTGGCTGTGTGAATTGCTCTGTGTCTGGC
The DNA here is from genome assembly GCF_964213995.1 of Mustelus asterias. NCBI lineage: Eukaryota > Metazoa > Chordata > Chondrichthyes > Carcharhiniformes > Triakidae > Mustelus > Mustelus asterias. The sequence goes on from NC_135819.1 coordinate 25,137,916, forward strand.
GCTGTGTCTCACAGTGTCTCTGGCAGTGTGTCTCACAGTGTCTCTGGCAGCGTGTCTCACAGTGCCTCTGGCAGTGTGTCTCAGAGCATCTCTGGCAGTGTGTCTCACCGTGCCTCTGGCAGTGTATCTCACGGTGCCTCCAGCAGTGTGTCTCACGGTGGCTCCAGCAGTGTGTCTCACAGTGCCTCCAGCACTGTGTCTCAGTGTCTATTGCAGTTTGACTTACAGTATCTCTGGCAGTGTGTCCCACAGTGTCTATTGCAGTGTGACTCACAGCGTCGCTGGAAGTGTGTCTCACAGAGTTTCTGGCTGTGTGAATTGCTCTGTGTCTGGCGCTGTGTCCCACAGTGTCTCTGGCAGTGTGTCTCACAGTGTCTCTGGCAGTGTGTCTCACAGTGTCTCTGGCAGTGTGTCTCACAGTGTCTCTGGCAGTGTGTCTCACATCATCTCTGGCAGTGTGTCTCACGGTGGCTCCAGCAGTGTGTCTCACAGTGCCTCCAGCACTGTGTCTCAGCGTCTATTGCAGTTTGACTTACAGTATCTCTGGCAGTGTGTCCCACAGTGTCTATTGCAGTGTGACTCACAGCCTCGCTGGCAGTGTGTCTCACAGTGTTTCTGGCAGTGTGGATTGCTCTGTGTCTAGCGCTGTGTCCCACAGTGTCTCGTGCAGTGTGTCTCACAGACTCTCTGGTAGTGTGTCTCACAGTGTCTCTGGCAGTGTGTCTCACAATATCTCTCGCAGAGTGTCTCACAGAGTCTCTGGCAGTGTGTCTCACGGTGTCTCCGGCAGTGTGTCTCACGGTGTCTCTGGCAGTGTGACCACAGAGTCTCTGGCCGTGTGATTTCCAGTGTCTCTGGCAGTGTGACTCACAGTGTCTCTGGCAGTGTGTCCCACAGTGTCTCTGGCAGTGTGTCTCACAGAGTGTCTGGCAGTGTGTCTCACAGAGTATCTGGCAGTGTGAATTGCTCTGTGTCTGGCGCTGTGTCCCACAGTGTCGATGGCAATGTGTCTCACAATGTCTCTGGCAGTGTGTCTCACAGTGTCTATTGCAGTTTGACTTACAGTATCTCTGGCAGTGTGTCCCACAGTGTCTATTGCAGTGTGACTCACAGCGTCGCTGGCAGTGTGTCAATCAGTGTTTCTAGCAGTGTGGATTGCTCTGTGTCTCGCGCTGTGTCCCACAGTGTCTCTGGGAGTGTGTCCCACAGTGTCTCTGGCAGTGTGTCTCACAGTGTCTCTGGCAGTGTGTCTCACAGTGTCTCTGGCAGTGTGTCTCACAGTGTCTCTGGCAGCGCGACGCACAGTGCCTCTGGCAGTGTGTCTCACAGTAGCCCTGGCAGTGTATCTTACAGTGTCCGTTGCAGTGAGTCCCACAGTGTCTCTGGCAGTGTGTCTCACAGTATCTCTGGCAGTGCATCTCACAGTGTCTCTGGCAGTGTGAGTCACAGTGTCTCCGGCAGTGTGTCTCACAGTGTCTCTGGTGTCTCGCAGAGCCTCTGGCAGTGTGTCTCACAGTGTCTCTGGCGCAGTGTCCCACAGTGTCTCTGGCAGTGTGTCTCACAGTGTCTCTGACAGTATGTCTCACAGTATCTCTGGCAGTGTGTCTCACGATGTCTCTGGCAGTGTGTCCCACAGTGTCTCAGGCAGTGGATCTGGCAGAGTTTCTGGCAGTGAGAATTGCTCTGTAGCTGGCGCTGCGTCCCACAGTGTCTCTGACAGTGTGTCTCACGGTGTCTCTGGCAGTGTGTCCCAGTGTCTCAGGCAGTGGGTCTGGCAGAGTTTCTGGCAGTGAGAATTGCTCTGTAGCTGGCGCTGTGTCCCACAGTGTCTCTGGCAGTGTGTCTCACAGTATCTCTGACAGTGTGTCTCAAAGTATCTCTGGCAGTCTGTCTCACGGTGTCTCTGGCAGTGTGTCTCACTGTATCTCTGACAGTGTGTCTCAAAGTATCTCTGGCAGTGTGTCTCACGGTGTCTCTGGTAGTGTGTCTCACAGTGTCCATTGCAGAGGGTCTCACAGAGTTTCTGGCAGTGTGGATTGCTCTGTGTCTAGTGCTGTGTCCCACAGTGTCTCTGGCAGTGTGTCTCACATTGTCTCTGACTGTGTGTCTCACAGTATCTCTGGCAGTGTGTCTCACGGTGTCTCTGGCAGTGTGTCCCATAGTGTCTCAGGCAGTGGGTCTGGCAGAGTTTCAAGCAGTGAGAATTGCTCTGTAGCTGGCGCTGTGTCCCACAGTGTCTCTGGCAGTGTGTCTCACAGTATCTCTGACAGTGTGTCTCCAAGTATCTCTGGCAGTGTGTCTCACGGTGTCTCTGGCAGTGTGTCTCACAGTATCTCTGACAGTATGTCTCAAAGCATCTCTGGCAGTGTGTCTCAAAGTATCTCTGGCAGTGTGTCTCACAGTGTCTCTGGCAGTGTGTCTCACAGAGTTTCTGGCAGTGTGAATTGCTCTGTGTCTCGCGCTGTGTCCCACAGTGTCTCTGGCAGTGTGTCTCACAGTGTCTCTGGCAGTGTGTCTCACAGTATCTCTGGCAGTGTGTCTCACAGTGCCTCTGGCAGTGTGACATGCTCTGTGTCTGGTAGTGTGTCTCACAGTGTCCATTGCAGCGGATCTCACAGAGTTTCTGGCAGTGTGGATTGCTCTGTGTCTAGTGCTGTGTCCCACAGTGTCTCTGGCAGTGTGTCTCACAGTGTCTCTGGAAGTGTGTCTCGCAGAGATTCTGGCTGTGTGAATTGCTCTGTGTCTGGCGCTGTGTCTCACAGTGTCTCTGGCAGTGTGTCTCACAGTGTCTCTGGCAGCGTGTCTCACAGTGCCTCTGGCAGTGTGTCTCACAGCATCTCTGGCAGTGTGTCTCACCGTGCCTCCGGCAGTGTATCTCACGGTGCCTCCAGCAGTGTGTCTCACAGTGCCTCTGGCACTGTGTCTCACAGTGTCTATTGCAGTCTGACTTACAGTATCTCTGGCAGTGTGTCCCACAGTGTCTATTGCAGTGTGACTCACAGCCTCGCTGGCAGTGTGTCTCACAGTGTTTCTGGCAGTGTGGATTGCTCTGTGTCTAGCGCTGTGTCCCACAGTGTCTCGGGCAGTGTGTCTCACAGACTCTCTGGTAGTGTGTCTCACAGTGTCTCTGGCAGTGTGTCTCACAGTGTCTCTGACAGTGTGTCTGACAGTATCTCTGGCAGTGTGTCTCACGGTGTCTCTGGCAGTGTGTCCCACAGTGTCTCAGGCAGTGGGTCTGGCAGAGTTTCTGGCAGTGAGAATTGCTCTGTAGCTGGCGCTGTGTCCCACAGTGTCTCTGGCAGTGTGTCTCACAGTATCTCTGACATTGTGACTCAAAGTATCTCTGGCAGTGTGTCTCACGGTGTCTCTGGCAGTGTGTCTCACAGTATCTCTGACAGTGTGTCTCAAAGTATCTCTGGCAGTGTGTCTCACGGTGTCTCTGGCAGTGTGTCTCACAGTGTCTCTGGCAGTGTGTCTCACAGAGTTTCTGGCAGTGTGAATTGCTCTGTGGCTGGCGCTGTGTCCCACAGTGTCTCTGGCAGTGTGTCTCACAGTGTCTCTGGCAGCGTGTCTCACAGTGCCTCTGGTAGTGTATCTCACGGTGCCTCCAGCAGTGTGTCTCACAGTGCCTCTGGCAGTGTGTCTCACAGTGTCTATTGCAGTCTGACTTACAGTATCTCTGGCAGTGTGTCCCACAGTGTCTCTGGCAGTGTGTCTCACAGTATCTCTGACAGTGTGTCTCACAGTGTTTCTGGCAGTGTGGATTGCTCTGTGTCTAGCGCTTTGTCCCACAGTGTCTCGGGCAGTGTGTCTCACAGACTCTCTGGTAGTGTGTCTCACAGTGTCTCTGGCAGTGTGTCTCACAATATCTCTAGCAGAGTGTCTCACAGAGTCTCTGGCAGTGTGTCTCACGGTGTCTCTGGCAGTGTGTCTCACGGTGTCTCTGGCAGTGTGACCCCAGAGTCTCTGGCCGTGTGATTTCCAGTGTCTCTGGCAGTGTGACTCACAGTGTCTCTGGCAGTGTGTCCCACAGTGTCTCTGGCAGTGTGTCTCACAGAGTATCTGGCAGTGTGTCTCACAGAGTATCTGGCAGTGCGAATTGCTCTGTGTCTGGCGCTGTGTCCCACAGTGGCGATGGCAATGTGTCTCACAATGTCTCTGGCAGTGTGTCCCGCAGTGTCTATTGCAGTTTGACTTACAGTATCTCTGGCAGTGTGTCCCACAGTGTCTATTGCAGTCTGACTCACAGCGTCGCTGGCAGTGTGTCTATCAGTGTTTCTGGCAGTGTGGATAGCTCTGTGTCTCGCGCTGTGTCCCACAGTGTCTCTGGCAGTGTGTCCCACAGTGTCTCTGGCAGTGTGTCACACAGTGTCTCTGGCAGTGTGTCTCACAGTGTCTCTGGCAGTGTGTCTCACAGTGTCTCTGGCAGTGGGACTCACAGAGTCTCTGGCTTTGTAACTCACAATGTCTCCGACAGTGCACCTCACAGAGTCGCTGGCAGTGTGTTTCACAGTTTCTCCGGGAGTGTGATTCACAGTTTCTTTGGCAGTGTGACTCACAGTGTCTCTGTCAGTGTGTCTCACAGTATCTCTGGCAGTGTGAGTCACAGTGTCTCTGGCAGTGTGATTCACAGTGTCTCTGGCAGTGTCTCTTACAGTGTCTCCGGCAGTGTGTCTCACAGTGTCTCTGGCAGTTTGTCTCGCAGAGCCTCTGGCAGTGTGTCTCACAGTGTCTCTGGCGCTGTGTCCCACAGTGTCTCTGGCAGTGTGCCTCACAGTGTCTCTGGCAGTGTGTCTCACTGTGTCTCTGGCAGCGCGACGCACAGTGCCTCTGGCAGTGTGTCTCACAGTATCCCTGGCAGTGTATCTTACAGTGTCCATTGCAGTCAGTCCCACAGTGTCTCTGGCAGTGTGTCTCACAGTGTGTTTGGCAGTCTGTCTCACAGTATCTCTGTCAGTGTGTCTCACAGTATCTTTGGCAGTGCATCTCACAGTGTCTCTGGCAGTGTGAGTCACAGTGTCTCTGGCAGTGTGCCTCGTGGTGTCTCTGGCAGTGTGATTCACAGTGTCTCTGGCAGTGTCTCTTACAGTGTCTCCGGCAGTGTGTCTCACAGTGTCTCTGGCAGTTTGTCTCGCAGAGCCTCTGGCAGTGTGTCTCACAGTGTCTCTGGCGCTGTGTCCCACAGTGTCTCTGGCAGTGTGCCTCACAGTGTCTCTGGCAGTGTGTCTCACTGTGTCTCTGGCAGCGCGACGCACAGTGCCTCTGGCAGTGTGTCTCACAGTATCCCTGGCAGTGTATCTTACAGTGTCCGTTGCAGTGAGTCCCACAGTATCTCTGGCAGTGTGTCTCACAGTGTGTTTGGCAGTCTGTCTCACAGTATCTCTGTCAGTGTGTCTCACAGTATCTCTGGCAGTGCATCTCACAGTGTCTCTGGCAGTGTGAGTCACAGTGTCTCTGGCAGTGTGCCTCGTGGTGTCTCTGGCAGTGTGATTCACAGTGTCTCTGGCAGTGTCTCTTACAGTGTCTCCGGCAGTGTGTCTCACAGTGTCTCTGGCAGTTTGTCTCGCAGAGCCTCTGGCAGTGTGTCTCACAGTGTCTCTGGCGCTGTGTCCCACAGTGTCTCTGGCAGTGTGTCTCACAGTGTCTCTGACAGTGTGTCTCACAGTATCTCTGGCAGTGTGTTTCACGGTGTCTCTGGCAGTGTGTCCCACAGTGTCTCAGGCAATGGGTCTGGCAGAGTTTCTGGCAGTGAGAATTGCTCTGTAGGTGGCGCTGTGTCCCACAGTGTCTCTGACAGTGTGTCTCACGGTGTCTCTGGCAGTGTGTCCCAGTGTCTCAGGCAGTGGGTCTGGCAGAGTTTCTGGCAGTGAGAATTGCTCTGTAGCTGGCGCTGTGTCCCACAGTGTCTCTGGCAGTGTGTCTCACAGTATCTCTGACAGTGTGTCTCACAGTCTCTCTGGCAGTGTGTCTCGTCTCTGGCAGTGTGTCTCACAGTATCTCTGACAGCGTATCTCAAAGTATCTCTGGCAGTGTGTCTCACGGTGTCTCTGGCAGTGTGTCTCACAGTATCTCTGACAGCGTATCTCAAAGTATCTCTGGCAGTGTGTCTCACAGTGGCTCTGGCAGTGTGTCTCACAGAGTTTCTGGCAGTGTGAATTGCTCTGTGTCTCGCGCTGTGTCCCACAGTGTCTCTGGCAGTGTGTCTCACAGTGTCTCTGGCAGTGTGTCTCAAAGTATCTCTGGCAGTGTGTCTCGTCTCTGGCAGTGTGTCTCACAGTATCTCTGACAGTGTGTCTCAAAGTATCTCTGGCAGTGTGTCTCACGGTGTCTCTGGCAGTGTGTCTCACAGTGTCTCTGGCAGTGTGTCTCACAGAGTTTCTGGCAGTGTGAATTGCTCTGTGTCTCGCGCTGTGTCCCACAGTGTTTCTGGCAGTGTGTCTCACAGTGTCTCTGGCAGTGTGTCTCACAGTATCTCTGGCAGTGTGTCTCACAGTGCCTCTGGCAGTGTGACATGCTCTGTGTCTGGTAGTGTGTCTCACAGTGTCCATTGCAGCGGGTCTCACAGAGTTTCTGGCAGTGTGGATTGCTCTGTGTCTAGTGCTGTGTCCCACAGTGTCTCTGGCAGTGTGTCTCACAGTGTCTCTGGAAGTGTGTCTCGCAGAGATTCTGGCTGTGTGAATTGCTCTGTGTCTGGCGCTGTGTCTCACAGTGTCTCTGGCAGTGTGTCTCACAGTGTCTCTGGCAGCGTGTCTCACAGTGCCTCTGGCAGTGTGTCTCACAGCATCTCTGGCAGTGTGTCTCACCGTGCCACTGGCAGTGTATCTCACGGTGCCTCCAGCAGTGTGTCTCACAGTGCCTCTGGCACTGTGTCTCACAGTGTCTATTGCAGTCTGACTTACAGTATCTCTGGCAGTGTGTCCCACAGTGTCTATTGCAGTGTGTCTCACAGTGTCTCTGGCAGTGTGTCTCACAGTGCCTCTGGCAGTGTGACATGCTCTGTGTCTGGTAGTGTGTCTCACAGTGTCCATTGCAGCGGGTCTCACAGAGTTTCTGGCAGTGTGGATTGCTCTGTGTCTAGTGCTGTGTCCCACAGTGTCTCTGGCAGTGTGTCTCACAGTGTCTCTGGAAGTGTGTCTCGCAGAGATTCTGGCTGTGTGAATTGCTCTGTGTCTGGCGCTGTGTCTCACAGTGTCTCTGGCAGTGTGTCTCACAGTGTCTCTGGCAGCGTGTCTCACAGTGCCTCTGGCAGTGTGTCTCACAGCATCTCTGGCAGTGTGTCTCACCGTGCCACTGGCAGTGTATCTCATGGTGCCTCCAGCACTGTGAATCACAGTGTCTATTGCAGTTTGACTTACAGTATCTCTGGCAGTGTGTCCCACAGTGGCTATTGCAGTGTGACTCACAGCCTCGCTGGCAGTGTGTCTCACAGTGTTTCTGGCAGTGTGGATTGCTCTGTGTCTAGCGCTGTGTCCCACAGTGTCTCGGGCAGTGTGTCTCACAGATTCTCTGGTAGTGTGTCTCACAGTGTCTCTGGCAGTGTGTCTCACAATATCTCCAGCAGAGTGTCTCACAGAGTCTCTGGCAGTGTGTCTCACGGTGTCTCTGGCAGTGTGTCTCACGGTGTCTCTGGCAGTGTGACCACAGAGTCTCTGGCCGTGTGACTTCCAGTGTCTCTGGCAGTGTGACTCACACTGTCTCTGGCAGTGTGTCCCACAGTGTCTCTGGCAGTGTGTCTCACAGAGTATCTGGCAGTGTGTCTCACAGAGTATCTGGCAGTGTGAATTGCTCTGTGTCTGGCGCTGTGTCCCACAGTGTCGATGGCAATGTGTCTCACAATGTCTCTGGCAGTGTGTCTCACAGTGTCTATTGCAGTTTGACTTACAGTATCTCTGGAAGTGTGTCCCACAGTGTCTATTGCAGTGTGACTCACAGCGTCGCTGGCAGTGTGTCTATCAGTGTTTCTGGCAGTGTGGATTGCTCTGTGTCCCGCGCTGTGTCCCACAGTGTCTCTGGCAGTGTGTCCCACAGTGTCTCTGGCAGTGTGTCTCACAGTGTCTCTGGCAGTGTGTCCCACAGTTTCTCTGGCAGTGTGTCTCACAGTGTCTCTGACAGTGTGTCTCACAGTGTCTCTAGCAGTTTGTCGAGCAGAGTCTCAGGCAGTGCGTCTCACAGTGTCGATGGCAGTGTGTCTCACAGTGTCTATGGCAGTGTGTCTCACCGTGTCTCTGGCAGTGTATCCCACAGTGTCTCTGCAGTGTGCCTCACAGAGTTTCTGGCAGTGTGAATCGCTCTGTGTATGGCGCTGTGTCCCACAATGTCTCTGGCAGTGTGTCTTACAATATCTCTGGTAGTGTGTCTCACGGTGTCTCTGGCAGTGTGTCTCACAGAGTCTCTGGCAGTCTGTCTCACAGTGTCTCTGGCAGTGTGTCTCACACTATCTCTGGCAGTGTGCCTCGCAGTCTCTCTGGCATTGGGTCTCATAGTGTGGCAGTGTGTGTCATGGTGTCTCTGGCAGTGTGACTCACAGTGTCTCTTGCACTGGTTAACAGTGTCCCTGGCAGTGTGTCTCACGGTGTCTCTGGCATTGTGATTCACATTGTCTCTGGCAGTGCATCTCACAGTGTCTCTGGCAGTTTGTCGAGCAGAGTGTCAGGCAGTGTGTCTCACACTGTCTCTGGCAATGTGTCTGACAGTGCCTCTGGCAGTCTGTCTCACAGTGTCTCTGGCAGAGTGTCTCACAGTATCTCTGGCAGTGTGCCTCGCAGTCTCTCTGGCTTTGGGTCTCATAGTGTGTCTGGCAGTGTGTGTCATGGTGTCTCTGGCAGTGTGACGCACAGTGTCTCTTGCACTGTGTCACAGTGTCCCTGGCAGTGTGTCTCAGTGTCTCTGGCAGTGTGACATGTCTGTGTCCGGCAGTGTGTCTCACAGTGTCTCTGGCAGTGTGTCTCAGTGTCCCTGGCAGTGTGTCTCACAGTGTCTATTGCAGTGTGTCTCCCAGTATCTCTGGCAGTGTGACTCACAGAGTTTCTGGCAGGGTAAATTGCTCTGTGTCGAGCGCTGTGTACCACAATATCTCTGGCAGTGTGTCTCACAGAGTCTCTGGCAGTGTGTCTCACAGAGTCTCTGGCAGTGGGACTCACAGTGTCTCTGGCATTGTGACTCACAATGTCTCCGACTGTGCGCCTCACAGTGTCGCTGGCAGTGTGTTTCACAGTGTCTCTGGTAGTGTGATTCACAGTGTCTTTGGCAGTGTGTCCCAAAGTATCTCTGGTAGTGTGTCTCACGGTGTCTCTGGCAGTTTGTCTCACAGTATCTCTGGCAGTGTGCCTCGCAGTCTCTCTGGCATTGGGTCTCATAGTGTGTGTCATGGTGTCTCTGGCAGTGTGACTCACAGTGTCTCTTGCACTGTGTCACAGTGTCCCTGGCAGTGTGTCTCACAGTGTCTCTGGCAGTTTGATTCACATTGTCTCTGGCAGTGCATCTCACAGTGTCTCTGGCAGTGTGTCGAGTAGAGTCTCAGGCAGTGTGTCTCACACTGTCTCTGGCAATGTGTCTGACAGTGCCTCTGGCAGTCTGTCTCACAGTGTCTCCGGCAGAGTGTCTCACAGTATCTCTGGCAGTGTGCCTCGCAGTCTCTCTGGCATTGGGTTTCATAGTGTGTCTGGCAGTGTGTGACATGGTGTCTCTGGCAGCGTGACTCACAGTGTCTCTTGCACTGTGTCACAGTGTCCCTGGCAGTGTGTCTCAGTGTCTCTGGCAGTGTGACATGTCTGTGTCCGGCAGTGTGTCTCACAGTGTCTATTGCAGTGTGTCTCCCAGTATCTCTGGCAGTGTGACTCACAGAGTTTCTGGCAGGGTAAATTGCTCTGTGTCGAGCGCTGTGTACCACAATATCTCTGGCAGTGTGTCTCACAGAGTCTCTGGCAGTGTGTCTCACAGTGTCTCTGGCAGTGTGTCTCACAGTATCTCTGGCAGTGTGTCTCACAGAGTCTCTGGCAGTGGGACTCACAGTGTCTCTGGCATTGTGACTCACAATGTCTCCGACTGTGCGCCTCACAGTGTCGCTGGCAGTTTGTTTCACAGTGTCTCTGGTAGTGTGATTCACAGTGTCTTTGGCAGTGTGTCCCACAGTATCTCTGGTAGTGTGTCTCACGGTGTCTCTGGCAGTGTGTCTGACAGTGCCTCTGGCAGTGTTTCTCACAGTATCTCTGGTAGTGTGTCCCACGGTGTCTCTGGCAGTGTGTCTCACAGTGTCTCCGGCAGTGTGTCTCACAGTATCACTGGCAGTGTGTGTCATGGTGTCTCTGGCAGTGTCCCACAGTGTCTCTGGCAGTGTGTCTCACAGTGTCTCCGACAGTGTGTCTCACAGTGTCTCTGGCAGTTTGTCGAGCAGAGTCTCAGGCAGTGTGTCTCACAGTGTCTATGGCAGTGTGTCTCACAGTGTCTATGGCAGTGTGTCTCACGGTGTCTCTGGCAGTGTGTCCCACAGTGTCTCTGGCAGTGTGTCTCACAGTGTCTCCAACAGTGTGTCTCACAGTGTCTCTGGCAGTGTGTCTCACAGTGTCTATGGCAGTGTGTCTCACGGTGTCTCTGGCAGTGTGTCCCACAGTGTCTCTGCAGTGTGCCTCACAGAGTTTCTGGCAGTGTGAATCGCTCTGTGTCTGGCGCTGTGTCCCACAATGTCTCTGGCAGTGTGTCTCACAGTGTCTCTGGCAGTGTGTCTTACAATATCTCTGGTAGTGTGTCTCACGGTGTCTCTGGCAGTGTCTCTCACAGAGTCTCTGGCAGTCTGTCTCACAGTGTCTCTGGCAGTGTGTCTCACAGTGTCTCTGGCAGTGTGATTCACATTGTCTCTGGCAGTGCATCTCACAGTGTCTCTGGCAGTTTGTCGAGCAGAGTCTCAGGCAGTGTGTCTCACAGTGTCTCTGGCTTTGTGACTCACAATGTCTCCGACAGTGCGCCTCACAGTGTCGCTGGCAGTGTGTTTCACAGTGTATCTGGGAGTGTGATTCACAGTGTCTTTGGCAGTGTGACTCACAGTGTCTCTGTCAGTGTGTCTCACAGTATCTCTGGCAGTGTGTCTCACGGTGTCTCTGCCAGTATGTCCCACAGTGTCTCTGGCAGTGTGCCTCACAGAGTTTCTGGCAGTGTGAATCGCTCTGTGTCTGGCGCTGTGTCTCACAGTGTCTCTGGCAGTGTGTCTCGCAGTATCTCTGGTAGTGTGTTTCACGATGTCTCTGGCAGTGCGCCTCACAGTTTCGCTGGCAGTGTGACTCACAGTGTCTCTGGCAGTGTGTTTCACTGTGTATCTGGGAGTGTGATTCACAGTGTCTTTGGCAGTGTGACTCACAGTGTCTCTGTCAGTGTGTCCAACAGTACCTCTGGCAGTGCACCTCACAGTGTCTCTGACAGTGTGAGTCACAGTGTCTCTGGCAGTGTGCCTCGCGGTGTCTCTGGCAGTGTGATTCACAGTGTCTCTGGCAGTGTCTCTTACAGTGTCTCCGGCAGTGTGTCTCACAGTGTCTCTGGCAGTTTGTCTCGCAGAGCCTCTGGCAGGTTGTCTCACAGTGTCTCTGGCACTGTGTCTCACAGTATCTCTGGCAGTGTGTCTCACAGATTCACTGGCAGTGGGACTCACAGTGTCTCTGGCTTTGTGACTCACAATGTCTCCGACAGTGCGCCTCACAGTGTCGCTGGCAGTGTGTTTCACAGTGTTTCCGGGAGTGTGATTCACAGTGTCTTTGGCAGTGTGACTCACAGTGTCTCTGTCAGTGTGTCTCACAGTATCTCTGCCAGTGCATCTCACAGTGTCTCTGGCAGTGTGAGTCACAGTGTCTCTGGCAGTGTGCCTCGTGGTGTCTCTGGCAGTGTGATTCACAGTGTCTCTGGCAGTGTCTCTTACAGTGTCACCGGCAGTGTGTCTCACAGTGTCTCTGGCAGTTTGTCTCGCAGAGCCTCTGGCAGTGTGTCTCACAGTGTCTCTGGCGCTGTGTCCCACAGTGTCTCTGGCAGTGTGTCTCACAGTGTCTCTGGCAGTGTGTCTCACGGTGTCTCTGGCAGTGTGTCCCACAGTGTCTCAGGCAGTGGGTCTGGCAGAGTTTCTGGCAGTGAGAATTGCTCTGTAGCTGGCGCTGTGTCCCACAGTGTCTCTGGCAGTGGGTCTCACAGTATCTCTGACAGTGTGTCTCAAAGTATCTCTGGCAGTGTGTCTCACCGTGTCTCTAGCAGTGTGTCTCACAGTGTCTCTGGCAGTGCGTCTCACAGAGTTTCTGGCAGTGTGAATTGCTCTGTGTCCCGCGCTGTGTCCCACAATGTCTCTGGCAGTGTGTCTCACAGTATCTCTGGTAGTGTGTCTCACGGTGTCTCTGGCAGTGTGTCTGACAGTGCCTCTGGCAGTGTGTCTCACAGCATCTCTGGCAGTGAGTCCCACGGTGTCTCTGGCAGTGTGACTCACAGTGTCTCTGGCATTGTGACTCACAATGTCTCCGACAGTGTATCTCACAGTGTCGCTGGCAGTGTGTCTCACAGTGTCTCTGGCAGTGTGATTCACATTGTCTCTGGCAGTGCATCTCACAGTGTCTCTGGCAGTTTGTCGAGCAGAGTCTCAGGCAGTGTGTCTCACACTGTCTCTGGCAATGTGTCTGACAGTGCCTCTGGCAGTCTGTCTCACAGTGTCTCTGGCAGAGTGTCTCACAGTATCTCTGGCAGTGTGCCTCGCAGTCTCTCTGGCATTGGGTCTCATAGTGTGTCTGGCAGTGTGTGTCATGGTGTCTCTGGCAGTGTGACTCACAGTGTCTCTTGCACTGTGTCACAGTGTCCCTGGCAGGGTGTCACAGTGTCCCTGGCAGTGTTTCTCAGTGTCCCTGGCAGTGTGTCTCACAGTGTCTATTGCAGTGTGTCTCCCAGTATCTCTGGCAGTGTGACTCACAGAGTTTCTGGCAGGGTAAATTGCTCGGTGTCGATCGCTGTGTCCCACAATATCTCTGGCAGTGTGTCTCACAGAGTCTCTGGCAGTGTGTCTCACAGTGTCTCTGGCAGTGTGTCTGACAGTGCCTCTGGCAGTGTTTCTCACAGTATCTCTGGCAGTGTGTCCCACGGTGTCTCTGGCAGTGTGTCTCACGGTGCCTCCGGCAATGTGTCTCACAGTATCACTGGCAGTGTGTGTCATTGTGTCCCTGGCAGTGTGTCCCACACTGTCTCTGGCAGTGTGTCTCAAAGTGTCTCCGACAGTGTGTCTCACAGTGTCTCTGGCAGTTTGTCGAGCAGAGTCTCAGGCAGTGTGTCTCACAGTGTCTATGGCAGTGTGTCTCACAGTGTCTATGGCAGTGTGTCTCACGGTGTCTTTGGCAGTGTGTCCCACAGTGCCTCTGGCAGTGTGTGTCATGGTGTCCCTGGCAATGTGTCCCACAGTGTCTCTGGCAGTGTGTCTCACAGTGTCTCCGACAGTGCGTCTCACAGTGTCTCTGGCAGTGTGTCTCACAGTGTCTATGGCAGTGTGTCTCACGGTGTCTCTGGCAGTGTGTCCCACAGTGTCTCTGCAGTGTCCCTCACAGAGTTTCTAGCAGTGTGAATCGCTCTGTGTCTGGCGCTGTGTCCCACAATGTCTCTGGCAGTGTGTATCACAGTATCTCTGGCAGTCTGTCTCACAGTATCTCTGGCAGTGTGTCTCACAGTATCTCTGGCAGTGTGTCTCACAGAGTCTCTGGCAGTGGGACTCACAGAGTCTCTGGCTTTGTGACTCACAATATCTCCGACAGTGCGCCTCACAGTGTCGCTGGCAGTGTGTTTCACAGTGTATCTGGGAGTGTGATTCACAGTGTCTTTGGCAGTGTGACTCACAGTATCTCTGTCAGTGTGTCTCACAGTATCTCTGGCAGTGCATCTCAGTGTCTCTGGCAGTGTGAGTCACAGTGTCTCTGGCAGTGTGCCTCGTGGTGTCTCTGGCAGTGTGTCTCACAGTGTCTCCGGCAGTGTGTCTCACAGTGTCTCTGGCAGTGTGTCTCACAGTATCTCTGGTAGTGTGTCTCACGGTGTCTCAGGCAGTGGGACTCACAGTGTCTCTGGCAGTCTGTCTCACAGTGTCTCTGGCAGTGTGTCCCACAGTGTCTCTGGCAGTCTGTCTCACAGTGTCTCTGGCAGTGTGTCTCACAGTATCTCTGGCAGTGTGTCTCACAGAGTCTCTGGCAGTGGGACTCACAGTGTCTCTGGCTTTGTGACTCACAATGTCTCTGACAGTGCGCCTCACAGTTTCGCTGGCAGTGTGACTCACAGTGTCTCTGGCAGTGTGTTTCACAGTGTATCTGGGAGTGTGATTCACAGTGTCTTTGGCAGTGTGACTCACAGTGTCTCTGTCAGTGTATCCAACAGTATCTCTGGCAGTGCATCTCACAGTGTCTCTGGCAGTGTGAGTCACAGTGTCTCTGGCAGTGTGTCTCGCGGTGTCTCTGGCAGTGTGATTCACAGTGTCTCGGGCAGAGTCTTTTACAGTGTCTCCGGCAGTGGGTCTCACAGTATCTCTGGCAGTGTGCCTCGCAGTCTCTCTGGCATTGGGTCTCATAGTGTGTCTGGCAGTGTGTGTCATGGTGTCTCTGGCAGTGTGACTCACAGTGTCTCTTGCACTGTGTCACAGTGTCCCTGGCAGTGTGTCTCAGTTTCTCTGGCAGTGTGACATGTCTGTGTCCGGCAGTGTGTCTCACAGTGTCTCTGGCAGTGTGTCTCAGTGTCCCTGGCAGTGTGTCTCACAGTGTCTATTGCAGTGTGTCTCCCAGTATCTCTGGCAGTGTGACTCACAGAGTTTCTGGCAGGGTAAATTGCTCTGTGTCGAGCGCTGTGTACCACAATATCTCTGGCAGTGTGTCTCACAGTGTCTCTGGCAGTGTGTCTCCCAGTATCTCTGGCAGTGTGACTCACAGAGTTTCTGGCAGGGTAAATTGCTCTGTGTCGAGCGCTGTGTACCACAATATCTCTGGCAGTGTGTCTCACAGTGTCTCTTGCACTGTGTCACAGTGTCCCTGGCAGTGTGTCTCAGTTTCTCTGGCAGTGTGACATGTCTGTGTCCGGTAGTGTGTCTCACAGTGTCTCTGGCAGTGTGTCTCAGTGTCCCTGGCAGTGTGTCTCACAGTGTCTATTGCAGTGTGTCTCCCAGTATCTCTGGCAGTGTGACTCACAGAGTTTCTGGCAGGGTAAATTGCTCTGTGTCGAGCGCTGTGTACCACAATATCTCTGGCAGTGTGTCTCACAGAGTCTCTGGCAGTGTGTCTCACAGTGTCTCTGGCAGTGTGTCTCCCAGTATCTCTGGCAGTGTGACTCACAGAGTTTCTGGCAGGGTAAATTGCTCTGTGTCCAGCGCTGTGTACCACAATATCTCTGGCAGTGTGTCTCACAGAGTCTCTGGCAGTGGGACTCACAGTGTCTCTGGCATTGTGACTCACAATGTCTCCGACTGTGCGCCTCACAGTGTCGCTGGCAGTGTGTTTCACAGTGTCTCTGGTAGTGTGATTCACAGTGTCTTTGGCAGTGTGTCCCAAAGTATCTCTGGTAGTGTGTCTCACGGTGTCTCTGGCAGTGTGTCTGACAGTGCCTCTGGCAGTGTTCCTCACAGTATCTCTGGTAGTGTGTCCCACGGTGTCTCAGGCAGTGTGTCTCACAGTGTCTATGGCAGTGTGTCTCACAGTGTCTATGGCAGTGTGTCTCACGGTGTCTCTGGCAGTGTGTCCCACAGTGTCTCTGGCAGTGTGTCTCACAGAGTCTCCAACAGTGTGTCTCACAGTGTCTCTGGCAGTTTGTCGAGCAGAGTCTCAGGCAGTGTGTCTCACAGTGTCTATGGCAGTGTGTCTCACGGTGTCTCTGGCAGTGTGTCTCACGGTGTCTCTGGCAGTGTGTCTCACAGTGTCGATGGCAGTGTGTCTCACAGTGTCTATGGCAGTGTGTCTCACGGTGTCTCAGGCAGTGCGTCTCACAGTGTCGATGGCAGTGTGTCTCACAGTGTCTATGGCAGTGTGTCTCACGGTGTCTCTGGCAGTGTGTCCCACAGTGTCTCTGCAGTGTACCTCACAGAGTTTCTGGCAGTGTGAATCGCTCTGTGTCTGGCGCTGTGTCCCACAATGTCTCTGGCAGTGTGTCTCACAGTGTCTCTGGCAGTGTGTCTCACAATATCTCTGGTAATGTGTCTCATGGTGTCTCTGGCAGTGGGACTCACAGTGTCTCTGGCTTTGTGACTCACAATATCTCCGACAGTGCGCCTCACAGTGTTGCTGGCGGTGTGTTTCACAGTGTATCTGGGAGTGTGATTCACAGTGTCTTTGGCAGTGTGACTCACAGTGTCTCTGTCAGTGTGTCTCACAGTATCTCTGGCAGTGTGTCTCATGGTGTCTCTGCCAGGATGTCCCACAGTGTCTCTGGTAGTGTGTCTCACGGTGCCTCCGGCAGTGTGTCTCACAGTACCACTGGCAGTGTGTGTCATGGTGTCCCTGGCAGTGTGCCCCACACTGTCTCTGGTAGTGTGTCTCACGGTGTCTCCGACAGTGTGTCTCACAGTGTCTCTGGCAGTTTGTCGAGCAGAGTCTCAGGCAGTGTGTCTCACAGTGTCTATGGCAGTGTGTCTCACAGTGTCTATGGCAGTGTGTCTCACGGTGTCTCTGGCAGTGTGTCCCACAATGTCTCTGGCAGTGTGTCTCACAGTATCTCTGGCAGTCTGTCTCACAGTATCTCTGGCAGTGTGTCTCACAGATTCTCTGGCAGTGGGACTCACAGTGTCTCTGGCTTTGTGACTCACAATGTCTCCGACAGTGCGCCTCACAGTGTCGCTGGCAGTGTGTTTCACAGTGTCTCCGGGAGTGTTAATAACAGTGTCTTTGGCAGTGTGACTCACAGTGTCTCTGTCAGTGTGTCTCACAGTATCTCTGGCAGTGCATCTCACAGTGTCTCTGGCAGTGTGTGTCACAGTGTCTCTGGCAGTGTGCCTCGTGGTGTCTCTGGCAGTGTGATTCACAGTGTCTCTGGCAGTGTCTCTTACAGTGTCTCCGGCAGCGTGTCTCACAGTGTCTCTGGCAGTTTGTCTCGCAGAGCCTCTGGCAGTGTGTCTCACAGTGTCTCTGGCGCTGTGTCCCACAGTGTCTCTGGCAGTGTGTCTCACAGTGTCTCTGACAGTGTGTCTCACAGTATCTCTGGCAGTGTGCCTCACGGTGTCTCTGGCAGTGTGTCCCACGGTGTCTCAGGCAGTGGGTCTGGCAGAGTTTCTGGCAGTGAGAATTGCTCTGTAGGTGGCGCTGTGTCCCACAGTGTCTCTGGCAGTGGGTCTCACAGTATCTCTGACAGTGTGTCTCAAAGTATCTCTGGCAGTGTGTCTCACCGTGTCTCTGGCAGTGTGTCTCACAGTGTCTCTGGCAGTGCGTCTCACAGAGTTTCTGGCAGTGGAATTGCTCTGTGTCTCGCGCTGTGTCCCACAATGTCTCTGGCAGTGTGTCTCACAGTATCTCTGGTAGTGTGTCTCACGGTGTCTCTGGCAGTGTGTCTGACAGTGCCTCTGTCAGTGTGTCTCACAGCATCTCTGGCAGTGTGTCCCACGGTGTCTCTGGCAGTGTGACTCACAGTGTCTCTGGCATTGTGACTCACAATGTCTCCGACAGTGTATCTCACAGTGTCGCTGGCAGTGTGTCTCACAGTGTCTCTGGCAGTGTGATTCACATTGTCTCTGGCAGTGCATCTCACAGTGTCTCTGGCAGTTTGTCGAGCAGAGTCTCAGGCAGTGTGTCTCACACTGTCTCTGGCAATGTGTCTGACAGTGCCTCTGGCAGTCTGTCTCACAGTGTCTCTGGCAGATTGTCTCACAGTATCTCTGGCAGTGTGCCTCGCAGTCTCTCTGGCATTGGGTCTCATAGTGTGTCTGGCAGTGTGTGTCATGGTGTCTCTGGCAGTGTGACTCACAGTGTCTCTTGCACTGTGTCACAGTGTCCCTGGCAGGGTGTCTCAGTGTCTCTGGCAGTGTGACATGTCTGTGTCCGGCTGTGTGTCTGACAGTGTCTCTGGCAGTGTGACTCACAGAGTTTCTGGCAGGGTGAATTGCTCTGTGTCGATCGCTGTGTACCACAATATCTCTGGCAGTGTGTCTCACAGAGTCTCTGGCAGTGTGACTGACAGTGCCTCTGGCAGTGTTTCTCACAGTATCTCTGGCAGTGTGTCCCACGGTGTCTCTGGCAGTGGGTCTCACGGTGCCTCCGGCAGTGTGTCTCACAGTATCACTGGCAGTGTGTGTCATGGTGTCCCTGGCAGTGTGTCCCACACTGTTTCTGGCAGTGTGTCACACAGTGTCTCCGACAGTGCGTCTCACAGTGTCTCTGGCAGTTGTCGAGCAGAGTCTCAGGCAGTGTGTCTCACAGTGTCTATTGCAGTTTGACTTACAGTATCTCTGGCAGTGTGTCCCACAGTGTCTATTGCAGTGTGACTCACAGCGTCGCTGGCAGTGTGTCTATCAGTGTTTCTGGCAGTGTGGATTGCTCTGTGTCTCGCACTGTGTCCCACAGTGTCTCTGGCAGTGTGTCCCACAGTGTCTCTGGCAGTGTGTCTCACAGTGTCTCTGGCAGTGTGTCTCACAGTGTCTCTGGCAGCGCGACGCACAGTGCCTCTGGCAGTGTGTCTCACAGTGTCTCTGGCAGTTTGTCTCGCAGAGCCTCTGGCAGTGTGTCTCACAGTGTCTCTGGCGCTGTGTCCCACAGTGTCTCTGGCAGTCTGTCTCACAGTGTCTCTGGCAGTGTGTCTCACAGTATCTCTGGCAGTGTGTCTCACAGATTCTCTGGCAGTGGGACTCACAGAGTCTCTGGCTTTGTAACTCACAATGTCTCCGACAGTGCGCCTCACAGAGTCGCTGGCAGTGTGTTTCACAGTTTCTCCGGGAGTGTGATTCACAGTGTCTTTGGCAGTGTGACTCACAGTGTCTCTGTCAGTGTGTCTCACAGTATCTCTGGCAGTGTGAGTCACAGTGTCTCTGTCAGTGTGTCTCACAGTATCTCTGGCAGTGTGAGTCACAGTGTCTCTGGCAGTGTCTCTTACAGTGTCTCCGGCAGTGTGTCTCACAGTGTCTCTGGCAGTTTGTCTCGCAGAGTCTCTGGCAGTGTGTCTCACTGTGTCTCTGGCACTGTGTCCCACAGTGTCTCTGGCAGTGTGTCTCACAGTGTCTCTGACAGTGTGTCTCACAGTATCTCTGGCAGTGTGTCTCACGGTGTCTCTGGCAGTGTGTCCCACAGTGTCTCTGGCAGTGTGTTTCACGGTGTCTCTGGCAGTGTGTCTCACAGTGTCTCTGGCAGTGTGTCTCACAGAGTTCCTGGCAGTGTGAATTGCTCTGTGTCTCGCGCTGTGTCCCACAGTGTCTCTGGCAGTGTGTCTCACAGTGTCTCTGGCAGTGTGTCTCACCGTATCTCTGGCAGTGTGTCTCACAGAGTTTCTGGCAGTGTGACATGCTCTGTGTCTCGCGCTGTGTCCCACAGTGTTTCTGGCAGTGTGTCTCACAGTGTCTCTGGCAGTGTGTCTCACAGTATCTCTGGCAGTGTGTCTCACAGTGCCTCTGGCAGTGTGACATGCTCTGTGTCTGGTGGTGTGTCTCACAGTGTCCATTGCAGCGGGTCTCACAGAGTTTCTGGCAGTGTGGATTGTTCTGTGTCTCGTGCTGTGTCCCACAGTGTCTCTGGCAGTGTGTCTCACAGTGTCTCTGGAAGTGGGTCTCGCAGAGATTCTGGCTGTGTGAATTGCTCTGTGTCTGGCGCTGTGTCTCACAGTGTCTCTGGCAGTGTGTCTCACAGTGTCTCTGGCAGCGTGTCTCACAGTGCCTCTGGCAGTGTGTCTCACAGCATCTCTGGCAGTGTGTCTCACCGTGCCTCTGGCAGTGTATCTCACGGTGCCTCCAGCAGTGTGTCTCACGGTGCCTCTGGCAGTGTGTCTCACAGTGTCTATTGCAGTCTGACGTCCAGTATCTCTGGCAGTGTGTCCCACAGTGTCTATTGCAGTGTGACTCACAGCGTCGCTGGCAGTGTGTCTCACAGTGTTTCTGGCAGTGTGGATTACTCTGTGTCTAGCGCTGTGTCCCACAGTGTCTCTGGCAATGTGTCCCACAGTGTCTCTGGCAGTGTGTCCCACAGTGTCTCTGGCAGTGTGTCTCACAGTGCCTCTGGCACTGTGAATCACAGTGTCTATTGTAGTTTGAATTACAGTATCTCTGGCAGTGTGTCCCACAGTGTCTCTTGCAGTGTGACTCACAGCCTCGCTGGCAGTGTGTCTCACAGTGTTTCTGGCAGTGTGGATTGCTCTGTGTCTAGCGCAGAGTCCCACAGTGTCTCGGGCAGTGTGTCTCACAGACTCTCTGGTAGTGTGTCTCACATTGTCTCTGGCAGTGTGTCTCACAATATCTCTAGCAGAGTGTCTCACAGAGTCTCTGGCAGTGTGTCTCACGGTGTCTCTGGCAGTGTGTCTCTCACGGTGTCTCTGGCAGTGTGACCACAGAGTCTCTGGCCGTGTGATTTCCACTGTCTCTGGCGCTGTGTCTCACAGTGTCTCTGGCAGTTTGTCTCACAGTGTCTCTGGCAGCGTGTCTCACAGTGCCTCTGGCAGTGTGTCTCACAGCATCTCTGGCAGTGTGTCTCACCGTGCCTCTGGCAGTGTATCTCATGGTGCCTCCAGCAGTGTGTCTCACAGTGCCTCTGGCACTGTGTCTCACAGTGACTTTTGCAGTCTGACTTACAGTATCTCTGGCAGTGTGTCCCACAGTGTCTATTGCAGTGTGACTCACAGCGTCGCTGGAAGTGTGTTTCACAGAGTTTCTGGCTGTGTGAATTGCTCTGTGTCTGCCACTGTGTCCCACAGTGTCTCTGGCAGTGTGTCTCACAGTGTCTCTGGCAGTGTGTCTCACATCATCTCTGGCAATGTGTCTCACGGTGCCTCCAGCAGTGGGTCTCACAGTGCCTCTGGCACTGTGAATCACAGTGTCTATTGCAGTTTTACTTACAGTATCTCTGGCAGTGTGTCCCACAGTGTCTATTGCAGTGTTGACTCACAGCCTCGCTGGCAGTGTGTCTCACAGTGTTTCTGGCAGTGTGGATTGCTCTGTGTCTAGCGCTGTGTCCCACAGTGTCTCGGGCAGTGTGTCTCACAGACTCTCTGGTAGTGTGTCTCACAGTGTCTCTGGCAGTGTGTCTCACAATATCTCTAGCAGAGTGTCTCACATAGTCTCTGGCAGTGTGTCTCACGGTTTCTCTGGCAGTGTGTCTCACGCTGTCTCTGGCAGTGTGACCACAGAGTCTCTGGCCGTGTGATTTCCAGTGTCTCTGGCAGTGTGTCCCACAGTGTCTCTGGCAGTGTGTCTCACAGAGTATCTGGCAGTGTGAATTGCTCTGTGTCTGGCGCTGTGTCCCACAGTGTCGATGGCAATGTGTCTCACAGTGTCTCTGGCACTGTGTCTCACAGTGTCTCTGGCAGTGTGTCTCACAGTGTCTCTGGCAGTGTGTCTCACAGTGTCTATTGCAGTGTGACTCACAGCGTCGCTGGAAGTGTGTCTCACAGAGTTTCTGGCTGTGTGAATTGCTCTGTGTCTGGCGCTGTGTTCCACAGTGTCTCTGGCAGTGTGTCTCACGGTGTCTCTGGCAGTGTGTCTGACAGTGTCTCTGGCAGTGTGTCTCACAGAGTTCCTGGCAGTGTGAATTGCTCTGTGTCTCGCGCTGTGTCCCACAGTGTCTCTGGCAGTGTGTCTCACAGTGTCTCTGGCAGTGTGTCTCACAGTATCTCTGGCAGTGTGTCTCACAGTGCCTCTGGCAGTGTGACATGCTCTGTGTCTGGTGGTGTGTCTCACAGTGTCCATTGCAGCGGGTCTCACAGAGTTTCTGGCAGTGTGGATTGCTCTGTGTCTAGTGCTGTGTCCCACAGTGTCTCTGGCAGTGTGTCTCACAGTGTCTCTGGAAGTGTGTCTCGCAGAGATTCTGGCTGTGTGAATTGCTCTGTGTCTGGCGCTGTGTCGCACAGTGTCTCTGGCAGTGTGTCTCACAGTGTCTCTGGCAGCGTGTCTCACAGTGCCTCTGGCAGTGTGTCTCACAGCATCTCTGGCAGTGTGTCTCACCGTGCCTCTGGCAGTGTATCTCACGGCGCCTCCAGCAGTGTGTCTCACGGTGCCTCTGGCAGTGTGTCTCACAGTGTCTATTGCAGTCTGACTTCCAGTATCTCTGGCAGTGTGTCCCACAGTGTCTATTGCAGTGTGACTCACAGCGTCGCTGGCAGTGTGTCTCACAGTGTTTCTGGCAGTGTGGATTACTCTGTGTCTAGCGCTGTGTCCCACAGTGTCTCTGGCAGTGTGTCCCACAGTGTCTCTGGCAGTGTGTCTCACAGTGTCTCTGGCAGTGTGTCTCACAGCGTCTCTGGCAGCGTGTCTCACAGTGCCTCTGGCAGTGTGTCTCACAGCATCTCTGGCAGTGTGTCTTACGGTGCCTCTGGCAGTGTGTCTCACGGTGCCTCCAGCAGTGTGTCTCACAGTGCCTCCAGCACTGTGTCTCAGTGTCTATTGCAGTTTGACTTACAGTATCTCTGGCAGTGTGTCCCATAGTGTCTATTGCAGTGTGACTCACAGCGTCGCTGGAAGTGTGTCTCACAGAGTTTCTGGCTATGTGAATTGCTCTGTGTCTGGCGCTGTGTCCCACAGTGTCTCTGGCAGTGTGTCTCACAGCATCTCTGGCAGTGCGTCTCACAGTGCCTCTGGCAGTGTGTCTCACGGTGCCTCCAGCAGTGTGTCTCACAGTGCCTGTAGCACTGTGTCTCAGTGTCTATTGCAGTTTGACTTAAAGTATCTCTGGCAGTGTGTCCCACAGTGTCTATTGCAGTGTGACTCACAGCGTCGCTGGAAGTGTGTCTCACAGAGTTTCTGGCTGTGTGAATTGCTCTGTGTCTGGCGCTGTGTCCCACAGTGTCTCTGGCAGTGTGTCTCACAGTGTCTCTGGCAGTGTGTCTCACAGTGTCTATTGCAGTGTGACTCACAGCATCGCTGGAAGTGGGTCCCACAGAGTTTCTGGCTGTGTGAATTGCTCTGTGTCTGGCGCTGTGTCCCACAGTGTCTCTGGCAGTGTGTCTCACATCATCTCTGGCAGTGTGTCTCACGGTGCCTCCAGCAGTGTGTCTCACAGTGCCTCTAGCACTGTGTCTCAGTGTCTATTGCAGTTTGACTTAAAGTATCTCTGGCAGTGTGTCCCACAGTGTCTATTGCAGTGCGACTCACAGCGTCGCTGGAAGTGTGTCTCACAGAGTTTCTGGCTGTGTGAATTGCTCTGTGTCTGGCGCTGTGTCCCACAGTGTCTCTGGCAGTGTGTCTCACAGTGTCTCTGGCAGTGTGTCTCACGGTGTCTCTGGCAGTGTGTCCCACAATGTCTCTGGCAGTGTGTCTCACAGTATCTCTGGCAGTCTGTCTCACAGTATCTCTGGCAGTGTGTCTCACAGATTCTCTGGCAGTGGGACTCACAGTGTCTCTGGCTTTGTGACTCACAATGTCTCCGACAGTGCGCCTCACAGTGTCGCTGGCAGTGTGTTTCACAGTGTCTCCGGGAGTGTTAATAACAGTGTCTTTGGCAGTGTGACTCACAGTGTCTCTGTCAGTGTGTCTCACAGTATCTCTGGCAGTGCATCTCACAGTGTCTCTGGCAGTGTGTGTCACAGTGTCTCTGGCAGTGTGCCTCGTGGTGTCTCTGGCAGTGTGATTCACAGTGTCTCTGGCAGTGTCTCTTACAGTGTCTCCGGCAGCGTGTCTCACAGTGTCTCTGGCAGTTTGTCTCGCAGAGCCTCTGGCAGTGTGTCTCACAGTGTCTCTGGCGCTGTGTCCCACAGTGTCTCTGGCAGTGTGTCTCACAGTGTCTCTGACAGTGTGTCTCACAGTATCTCTGGCAGTGTGCCTCACGGTGTCTCTGGCAGTGTGTCCCACGGTGTCTCAGGCAGTGGGTCTGGCAGAGTTTCTGGCAGTGAGAATTGCTCTGTAGGTGGCGCTGTGTCCCACAGTGTCTCTGGCAGTGGGTCTCACAGTATCTCTGACAGTGTGTCTCAAAGTATCTCTGGCAGTGTGTCTCACCGTGTCTCTGGCAGTGTGTCTCACAGTGTCTCTGGCAGTGCGTCTCACAGAGTTTCTGGCAGTGTGAATTGCTCTGTGTCTCGCGCTGTGTCCCACAATGTCTCTGGCAGTGTGTCTCACAGTATCTCTGGTAGTGTGTCTCACGGTGTCTCTGGCAGTGTGTCTGACAGTGCCTCTGTCAGTGTGTCTCACAGCATCTCTGGCAGTGTGTCCCACGGTGTCTCTGGCAGTGTGACTCACAGTGTCTCTGGCATTGTGACTCACAATGTCTCCGACAGTGTATCTCACAGTGTCGCTGGCAGTGTGTCTCACAGTGTCTCTGGCAGTGTGATTCACATTGTCTCTGGCAGTGCATCCCACAGTGTCTCTGGCAGTTTGTCGAGCAGAGTCTCAGGCAGTGTGTCTCACACTGTCTCTGGCAATGTGTCTGACAGTGCCTCTGGCAGTCTGTCTCACAGTGTCTCTGGCAGATTGTCTCACAGTATCTCTGGCAGTGTGCCTCGCAGTCTCTCTGGCATTGGGTCTCATAGTGTGTCTGGCAGTGTGTGTCATGGTGTCTCTGGCAGTGTGACTCACAGTGTCTCTTGCACTGTGTCACAGTGTCCCTGGCAGGGTGTCTCAGTGTCTCTGGCAGTGTGACATGTCTGTGTCCGGCTGTGTGTCTGACAGTGTCTCTGGCAGTGTGACTCACAGAGTTTCTGGCAGGGTGAATTGCTCTGTGTCGATCGCTGTGTACCACAATATCTCTGGCAGTGTGTCTCACAGAGTCTCTGGCAGTGTGACTGACAGTGCCTCTGGCAGTGTTTCTCACAGTATCTCTGGCAGTGTGTCCCACGGTGTCTCTGGCAGTGGGTCTCACGGTGCCTCCGGCAGTGTGTCTCACAGTATCACTGGCAGTGTGTGTCATGGTGTCCCTGGCAGTGTGTCCCACACTGTTTCTGGCAGTGTGTCACACAGTGTCTCCGACAGTGCGTCTCACAGTGTCTCTGGCAGTTGTCGAGCAGAGTCTCAGGCAGTGTGTCTCACAGTGTCTATTGCAGTTTGACTTACAGTATCTCTGGCAGTGTGTCCCACAGTGTCTATTGCAGTGTGACTCACAGCGTCGCTGGCAGTGTGTCTATCAGTGTTTCTGGCAGTGTGGATTGCTCTGTGTCTCGCGCTGTGTCCCACAGTGTCTCTGGCAGTGTGTCCCACAGTGTCTCTGGCAGTGTGTCTCACAGTGTCTCTGGCAGTGTGTCTCACAGTGTCTCTGGCAGCGCGACGCACAGTGCCTCTGGCAGTGTGTCTCACAGTGTCTCTGGCGCTGTGTCCCACAGTGTCTCTGGCAGTCTGTCTCACAGTGTCTCTGGCAGTGTGTCTCACAGTATCTCTGGCAGTGTGTCTCACAGATTCTCTGGCAGTGGGACTCACAGAGTCTATTGCAGTGTGACTCACAGCGTCGCTGGAAGTGTGTATCGCAGAGTTTCTGGCTGTGTGAATTGCTCTGTGTCTGGCGCTGTGTCCCACAGTGTCTCTGGCAGTGTGTCTCACATCATCTCTGGCAGTGTGTCTCACGGTGCCTCCAGCAGTGGGTCTCACAGTGCCTCTGGCACTGTGAATCACAGTGTCTATTGCAGTTTGAATTACAGTATCTCTGGCAGTGTGTCCCACAGTGTCTCTTGCAGTGTGACTCACAGCCTCGCTGGCAGTGTGTCTCACAGTGTTTCTGGCAGTGTGGATTGCTCTGTGTCTTGCGCTGTGTCCCACAGTGTCTCGGGCAGTGTGTCTCACAGACTCTCTGGGAGTGTGTCTCGCATTGTCTCTGGCAGTGTGTCTCACAATATCTCTAGCAGAGTGTCTCACAGAGTCTCTGGCAGTGTGTCTCACGGTGTCTCTGGCAGTGTGTCTCACGGTGTCTCTGGCAGTGTGACCACAGAGTCTCTGGCCGTGTGATTTCCAGTGTCTCTGGCGCTGTGTCTCACAGTGTCTCTGGCAGTTTGTCTCACAGTGTCTCTGGCAGCGTGTCTCACAGTGCCTCTGGCAGTGTGTCTCACAGCATCTCTGGCAGTGTGTCTCACCGTGCCTCTGGCAGTGTATCTCACGGTGCCTCCAGCAGTGTGTCTCACAGTACCTCTGGCACTGTGTCTCACAGTGACTTTTGCAGTCTGATTTACAGTATCTCTGGCAGTGTGTCCCACAGTGTCTATTGCAGTGTGACTCACAGCGTAGCTGGAAGTGTGTTTCACAGAGTTTCGGGCTGTGTGAATTGCTCTGTGTCTGGCGCTGTGTCCCACAGTGTCTCTGGCAGTGTGTCTCACAGTGTCTCTGGCAGTGTGTCTCACATCATCTCTGGCAATGTGTCTCACGGTGCCTCCAGCAGTGGGTCTCACAGTGCCTCTGGCACTGTGAATCACAGTGTCTATTGCAGTTTGACTTACAGTATCTCTGGCAGTGTGTCCCACAGTGTCTATTGCAGTGTGACTCACAGCCTCGCTGCCAGTGTATCTCACAGTGTTTCTGGCAGTGTGGATTGCTCTGTGTCTAGCGCTGTGCCCCACAGTGTCTCTGGCAGTGAGTCTCACAGACTCTCTGGTAGTGTGTCTCACAGTGTCTCTGGCAGTGTGTCTAACAATATCTCTAGCAGAGTGTCTCACATAGTCTCTGGCAGTGTGTCTCACGGTGTCTCTGGCAGTGTGTCTCACGCTGTCTCTGGCAGTGTGACCACAGAGTCTCTGGCCGTGTGATTTCCAGTGTCTCTGGCAGTGTGTCCCACAGTGTCTCTGGCAGTGTGTCTCACAGAGTATCTGGCAGTGTGAATTGCTCTGTGTCTGGCGCTGTGTCCCACAGTGTCGATGGCAATGTGTCTCACAGTGTCTCTGGCAGTGTGTCTCACAGTGTCTCTGGCAGTGTGTCTCACAGTGTCTCTGGCAGTGTGTCTCACAGTGTCTATTGCAGTGTGACTGACAGCGTCGCTGGAAGTGTGTCTCACAGAGTTTCTGGCTGTGTGAATTGCTCTGTGTCTGGCGCTGTGTCCCACAGTGTCTCTGGCAGTGTGTAGCACGGTGTCTCTGGCAGTGTGTCTCACAGTGTCTCTGGCAGTGTGTCTCACAGAGTTCCTGGCAGTGTGAATTGCTCTGTGTCTCGCGCTGTGTCCCACAGTGTCTCTGGCAGTGTGTCTCACAGTGTCTCTGGCAGTGTGTCTCACAGTATCTCTGGCAGTGTGTCCCACAGTGTCTATTGCAGTGTGACTCACAGCCTCGCTGGCAGTGTGTCTCACAGTGTTTCTGGCAGTGTGGATTGCTCTGTGTCTAGCGCTGTGTCCCACAGTGTCTCGGGCAGTGTGTCTCACAGACTCTCTGGTAGTGTGTCTCACAGTGTCTCCGGCAGTGTGTCTCACAATATCTCTAGCAGAGTGTCTCACAGATTCTCTGGCAGTGTGTCTCACGGTGTCTCTGGCAGTGTGTCTCACGGTGTCTCTGGCAGTGTGACCACAGAGTCTCTGGCCGTGTGACTTCCAGTGTCTCTGGCGCTGTGTCTCACAGTGTCTCTGGCAGTGTGTCTCACAGTGTCTCTGGCAGCGTGTCTCACAGTGCCTCTGGCAGTGTGTCTCACAGCATCTCTGGCAGTGTGTCTCACCGTGCCTCCGGCAGTGTGTCTCACAGTATCACTGGCAGTGTGTGTCATGGTGTCCCTGGCAGTGTGTCCCACACTGTCTCTGGCAGTGTGTCTCACAGTGTCTCTGACAGTGTGTCTCACAGTGTCTCTGGCAGTTTGTCGAGCAGAGTCTCAGGCAGTGTGTCTCACAGTGTCTATGGCAGTGTGTCTCACAGTGTCTATGGCAGTGTGTCTCACGGTGTCTCTGGCAGTGTGTCCCACAGTGTCTCTGGCAGTGTGTCTCACAGTGTCTCCGACAGTGTGTCCCACAGTGTCTCTGGCAGTGTGTCTCACAGTGTCTCCGACAGTGTGTCTCACAGTGTCTATGGCAGTGTGTCTCACGGTGTCTCTGGCAGTGTGTCCCACAGTGTCACTGCAGTGTTCCTCACAGAGTTTCTAGCAGTGTGAATCGCTCTGTGTCTGGCGCTGTGTCCCACAATGTCTCTGGCAGTGTGTCTCACAGTATCTCTGGCAGTCTGTCTCACAGTATCTCTGGCAGTGTGTCTCACAGATTCTCTGGCAGTGGGACTCACAGTGTCTCTGGCTTTGTGACTCACAATGTCTCCGACAGTGCGCCTCACAGTGTCGCTGGCAGTGTGTTTCACAGTGTCTCCAGGAGTGTGATTCACAGTGTCTTTGCCAGTGTGACTCACAGTGTCTCTGTCAGTGTGTCTCACAGTATCTCTGGCAGTGCATCTCACAGTGTCTCTGGCAGTGTGAGTCACAGTGTCTCTGGCAGTGTGCCTCGTGGTGTCTCTGGCAGTGTGATTCACAGTGTCTCTGGCAGTGTCTCTTACAGTGTCTCCGGCAGTGTGTCTCACAGTGTCTCTGGCAGTTTGTCTCGCAGAGTCTCTGGCAGTGTGTCTCACAGTGTCTCTGGCGCTGTGTCCCACAGTGTCTCTGGCAGTGTGTCTCACAGTGTCTCTGACAGTGTGTCTCACAGTATCTCTGGCAGTGTGTCTCACGGTGTCTCTGGCAGTGTGTCCCACAGTGTCTCAGGCAGTGGGTCTGGCAGAGTTTCTGGCAGTGAGAATTGCTCTGTAGCTGGCGCTGTGTCCCACAGTGTCTCGGGCAGTGTGTCTCACAGTATCTCTGACAGTGTGTCTCAAAGTATCTCTGGCAGTGTGTCTCACCGTGTCTCTGGCAGTGTGTCTCACAGTGTCTCTGGCAGTGCGTCTCACAGAGTTTCTGGCAGTGTGAATTGCTCTGTGTCTCGCGCTGTGTCCCACAATGTCTCTGGCAGTGTGTCTCACAGTATCTCTGGTAGTGTGTCTCACGGTGTCTCTGGCAGTGTGTCTGACAGTGCCTCTGGCAGTGTGTCTCACAGCATCTCTGGCAGTGTGTCCCACGGCGTCTCTGGCAGTGTGACTCACAGTGTCTCTGGCATTGTGACTCACAATGTCTCCGACAGTGTATCTCACAGTGTCGCTGGCAGTGTGTCTCACAGTGTCTCTGGCAGTGTGATTCACATTGTCTCTGGCAGTGCATCTCACAGTGTCTCTGGCAGTTTGTCGAGCAGAGTCTCAGGCAGTGTGTCTCACACTGTCTCTGGCAATGTGTCTGACAGTGCCTCTGGCAGTCTGTCTCACAGTGTCTCTGGCAGGTTGTCTCACAGTATCTCTGGCAGTGTGCCTCGCAGTCTCTCTGGCATTGGGCCTCATAGTGTGTCTGGCAGTGTGTGTCATGGTGTCTCTGGCAGTGTGACTCACAGTGTCTCTTGCACTGTGTCACAGTGTCCCTGGCAGGGTGTCTCAGTGTCTCTGGCAGTGTGACATGTCTGTGTCCGGCTGTGTGTCTGACAGTGTCTCTGGCAGTGTGTCTCAGTGTCCCTGGCAGTGTGTCTCACAGTGTCTATTGCACTGTGCCTCCCAGTATCTCTGGCAGTGTGACTCACAGAGTTTCTGGCAGGGTGAATTGCTCTGTGTCGATCGCTGTGTACCACAATATCTCTGGCAGTGTGTCTCACAGAGTCTATGGCAGTGTGTCTCACAGTGTCTCTGGCAGTGTGTCTGACAGTGCCTCTGGCAGTGTTTCTCACAGTATCTCTGGCAGTGTGTCCCACGGTGTCTCTGGCAGTGGGTCTCACGGTGCCTCCGGCAGTGTGTCTCACAGTATCACTGGCAGTGTGTGTCATGGTGTCCCTGGCAGTGTGTCCCACACTGTTTCTGGCAGTGTGTCTCACAGTGTCTCCGACAGTGTGTCTCACAGTGTCTCTGGCAGTTTGTCCAGCAGAGTCTCAGGCAGTGTGTCTCACAGTGTCCATTGCAGTTTGACTTACAGTATCTCTGGCAGTGTGTCCCACAGTGTCTATTGCAGTGTGACTCACAGCGTCGCTGGCAGTGTGTCTATCAGTGTTTCTGGCAGTGTGGATTGCTCTGTGTCTCGCGCTGTGTCCCACAGTGTCTCTGGCAGTCTGTCCCACAGTGTCTCTGGCAGTGTGTCTCACAGTGTCTCTGGCAGTGTGTCTCACAGTGTCTCTGGCAGTGTGTCTCACAGTGTCTCTGGCAGCGCGACGCACAGTGCCTCTGGCAGTGTGTCTCACAGTTTCTCTGGCAGTTTGTCTCGCAGAGCCTCTGGCAGTGTGTCTCACAGTGTCTCTGGCGCTGTGTCCCAAAGTGTCTCTGGCAGTCTGTCTCAAAGTGTCTCTGGCAGTGTGTCTCACGGTGCCTCTGGCAGTGTGTCTCACGGTGCCTCCAGCAGTGTGTCTCACAGTGCCTCTAGCACTGTGTCTCAGTGTCTATTGCAGTTTGACTTACAGTATCTCTGGCAGTGTGTCCCACAGTGTCTATTGCAGTGTGACTCACAGCCTCGCTGCCAGTGTATCTCACAGTGTTTCTGGCAGTGTGGATTGCTCTGTGTCTAGCGCTGTGCCCCACAGTGTCTCTGGCAGTGAGTCTCACAGACTCTCTGGTAGTGTGTCTCACAGTGTCTCTGGCAGTGTGTCTAACAATATCTCTAGCAGAGTGTCTCACATAGTCTCTGGCAGTGTGTCTCACGGTGTCTCTGGCAGTGTGTCTCACGCTGTCTCTGGCAGTGTGACCACAGAGTCTCTGGCCGTGTGATTTCCAGTGTCTCTGGCAGTGTGTCCCACAGTGTCTCTGGCAGTGTGTCTCACAGAGTATCTGGCAGTGTGAATTGCTCTGTGTCTGGCGCTGTGTCCCACAGTGTCGATGGCAATGTGTCTCACAGTGTCTCTGGCAGTGTGTCTCACAGTGTCTCTGGCAGTGTGTCTCACAGTGTCTCTGGCAGTGTGTCTCACAGTGTCTATTGCAGTGTGACTGACAGCGTCGCTGGAAGTGTGTCTCACAGAGTTTCTGGCTGTGTGAATTGCTCTGTGTCTGGCGCTGTGTCCCACAGTGTCTCTGGCAGTGTGTAGCACGGTGTCTCTGGCAGTGTGTCTCACAGTGTCTCTGGCAGTGTGTCTCACAGAGTTCCTGGCAGTGTGAATTGCTCTGTGTCTCGCGCTGTGTCCCACAGTGTCTCTGGCAGTGTGTCTCACAGTGTCTCTGGCAGTGTGTCTCACAGTATCTCTGGCAGTGTGTCCCACAGTGTCTATTGCAGTGTGACTCACAGCCTCGCTGGCAGTGTGTCTCACAGTGTTTCTGGCAGTGTGGATTGCTCTGTGTCTAGCGCTGTGTCCCACAGTGTCTCGGGCAGTGTGTCTCACAGACTCTCTGGTAGTGTGTCTCACAGTGTCTCCGGCAGTGTGTCTCACAATATCTCTAGCAGAGTGTCTCACAGATTCTCTGGCAGTGTGTCTCACGGTGTCTCTGGCAGTGTGTCTCACGGTGTCTCTGGCAGTGTGACCACAGAGTCTCTGGCCGTGTGACTTCCAGTGTCTCTGGCGCTGTGTCTCACAGTGTCTCTGGCAGTGTGTCTCACAGTGTCTCTGGCAGCGTGTCTCACAGTGCCTCTGGCAGTGTGTCTCACAGCATCTCTGGCAGTGTGTCTCACCGTGCCTCCGGCAGTGTGTCTCACAGTATCACTGGCAGTGTGTGTCATGGTGTCCCTGGCAGTGTGTCCCACACTGTCTCTGGCAGTGTGTCTCACAGTGTCTCTGACAGTGTGTCTCACAGTGTCTCTGGCAGTTTGTCGAGCAGAGTCTCAGGCAGTGTGTCTCACAGTGTCTATGGCAGTGTGTCTCACAGTGTCTATGGCAGTGTGTCTCACGGTGTCTCTGGCAGTGTGTCCCACAGTGTCTCTGGCAGTGTGTCTCACAGTGTCTCCGACAGTGTGTCCCACAGTGTCTCTGGCAGTGTGTCTCACAGTGTCTCCGACAGTGTGTCTCACAGTGTCTATGGCAGTGTGTCTCACGGTGTCTCTGGCAGTGTGTCCCACAGTGTCACTGCAGTGTTCCTCACAGAGTTTCTAGCAGTGTGAATCGCTCTGTGTCTGGCGCTGTGTCCCACAATGTCTCTGGCAGTGTGTCTCACAGTATCTCTGGCAGTCTGTCTCACAGTATCTCTGGCAGTGTGTCTCACAGATTCTCTGGCAGTGGGACTCACAGTGTCTCTGGCTTTGTGACTCACAATGTCTCCGACAGTGCGCCTCACAGTGTCGCTGGCAGTGTGTTTCACAGTGTCTCCAGGAGTGTGATTCACAGTGTCTTTGCCAGTGTGACTCACAGTGTCTCTGTCAGTGTGTCTCACAGTATCTCTGGCAGTGCATCTCACAGTGTCTCTGGCAGTGTGAGTCACAGTGTCTCTGGCAGTGTGCCTCGTGGTGTCTCTGGCAGTGTGATTCACAGTGTCTCTGGCAGTGTCTCTTACAGTGTCTCCGGCAGTGTGTCTCACAGTGTCTCTGGCAGTTTGTCTCGCAGAGTCTCTGGCAGTGTGTCTCACAGTGTCTCTGGCGCTGTGTCCCACAGTGTCTCTGGCAGTGTGTCTCACAGTGTCTCTGACAGTGTGTCTCACAGTATCTCTGGCAGTGTGTCTCACGGTGTCTCTGGCAGTGTGTCCCACAGTGTCTCAGGCAGTGGGTCTGGCAGAGTTTCTGGCAGTGAGAATTGCTCTGTAGCTGGCGCTGTGTCCCACAGTGTCTCGGGCAGTGTGTCTCACAGTATCTCTGACAGTGTGTCTCAAAGTATCTCTGGCAGTGTGTCTCACCGTGTCTCTGGCAGTGTGTCTCACAGTGTCTCTGGCAGTGCGTCTCACAGAGTTTCTGGCAGTGTGAATTGCTCTGTGTCTCGCGCTGTGTCCCACAATGTCTCTGGCAGTGTGTCTCACAGTATCTCTGGTAGTGTGTCTCACGGTGTCTCTGGCAGTGTGTCTGACAGTGCCTCTGGCAGTGTGTCTCACAGCATCTCTGGCAGTGTGTCCCACGGCGTCTCTGGCAGTGTGACTCACAGTGTCTCTGGCATTGTGACTCACAATGTCTCCGACAGTGTATCTCACAGTGTCGCTGGCAGTGTGTCTCACAGTGTCTCTGGCAGTGTGATTCACATTGTCTCTGGCAGTGCATCTCACAGTGTCTCTGGCAGTTTGTCGAGCAGAGTCTCAGGCAGTGTGTCTCACACTGTCTCTGGCAATGTGTCTGACAGTGCCTCTGGCAGTCTGTCTCACAGTGTCTCTGGCAGGTTGTCTCACAGTATCTCTGGCAGTGTGCCTCGCAGTCTCTCTGGCATTGGGCCTCATAGTGTGTCTGGCAGTGTGTGTCATGGTGTCTCTGGCAGTGTGACTCACAGTGTCTCTTGCACTGTGTCACAGTGTCCCTGGCAGGGTGTCTCAGTGTCTCTGGCAGTGTGACATGTCTGTGTCCGGCTGTGTGTCTGACAGTGTCTCTGGCAGTGTGTCTCAGTGTCCCTGGCAGTGTGTCTCACAGTGTCTATTGCACTGTGCCTCCCAGTATCTCTGGCAGTGTGACTCACAGAGTTTCTGGCAGGGTGAATTGCTCTGTGTCGATCGCTGTGTACCACAATATCTCTGGCAGTGTGTCTCACAGAGTCTATGGCAGTGTGTCTCACAGTGTCTCTGGCAGTGTGTCTGACAGTGCCTCTGGCAGTGTTTCTCACAGTATCTCTGGCAGTGTGTCCCACGGTGTCTCTGGCAGTGGGTCTCACGGTGCCTCCGGCAGTGTGTCTCACAGTATCACTGGCAGTGTGTGTCATGGTGTCCCTGGCAGTGTGTCCCACACTGTTTCTGGCAGTGTGTCTCACAGTGTCTCCGACAGTGTGTCTCACAGTGTCTCTGGCAGTTTGTCCAGCAGAGTCTCAGGCAGTGTGTCTCACAGTGTCCATTGCAGTTTGACTTACAGTATCTCTGGCAGTGTGTCCCACAGTGTCTATTGCAGTGTGACTCACAGCGTCGCTGGCAGTGTGTCTATCAGTGTTTCTGGCAGTGTGGATTGCTCTGTGTCTCGCGCTGTGTCCCACAGTGTCTCTGGCAGTCTGTCCCACAGTGTCTCTGGCAGTGTGTCTCACAGTGTCTCTGGCAGTGTGTCTCACAGTGTCTCTGGCAGTGTGTCTCACAGTGTCTCTGGCAGCGCGACGCACAGTGCCTCTGGCAGTGTGTCTCACAGTTTCTCTGGCAGTTTGTCTCGCAGAGCCTCTGGCAGTGTGTCTCACAGTGTCTCTGGCGCTGTGTCCCAAAGTGTCTCTGGCAGTCTGTCTCAAAGTGTCTCTGGCAGTGTGTCTCACAGTATCTCTGGCAGTGTGTCTCACAGATTCTCTGGCAGTGGGACTCACAGAGTCTCTGGCTTTGTAACTCACAATGTCTCCGACAGTGCGCCTCACAGAGTCGCTGGCAGTGTGTTTCACAGGGTCTCCGGGAGGGTGATTCACAGTGTCTTTGGCAGTGTGACTCACAGTGTCTCTGTCAGTGTGTCTCACAGTATCTCTGGCAGTGCATCTCACAGTGTCTCTGGCAGTGTGAGTCACAGTGTCTCTGGCAGTGTGCTTCGTGGTGTCTCTGGCAGTGTGATTCACAGTGTCTCTGGCAGTGTGTTTCACTGTGTCTCCGGGAGTGTGATTCACAGTGTCTTTGGCAGTGTGACTCACAGTGTCTCTGTCAGTGTGTCTCACAGTATCTCTGGCAGTGCATCGCACAGTGTCTCTGGCAGTGTGAGTCACAGTGTCTCTGGCAGTGTGCCTCGTGGTGTCTCTGGCAGTGTGATTCACAGTGTCTCTGGCAGTGTCTCTTACAGTGTCTCCGGCAGTGTGTCTCACAGTGTCTCTGGCAGTTTGTCTCGCAGAGCCTCTGGCAGTGTGTCTCACAGTGTCTCTGGCGCTGTGTCCCACAGTGTCTCTGGCAGTGTGTCTCACAGTGTCTCTGACAGTGTGTCTCACAGTATCTCTGGCAGTGTGTCTCACGGTGTCTCTGGCAGTGTGTCCCACAGTGTCTCAGGCAGTGGGTCTGGCTGAGTTTCCGGCAGTGAGAATTGCTCTGTAGCTGGCGCTGTGTCCCACAGTGTCTCTGGCAGTGTGTCTCACGGTGTCTCTGGCAGTGTGCCTCACAGTGTCTCTGGCAGTGTGTCTCACAGAGTTCCTGGCACTGTGAATTGCTCTGTGTCTCGCGCTGTGTCCCACAGTGTCTCTGGCAGTGTGTCTCACAGTGTCTCTGGCAGTGTGTCTCACCGTATCTCTGGCAGTGTGTCTCACAGTGCCTCTGGCAGTGTGACATGCTCTGTGTCTGGTAGTGTGTCTCACAGTGTCCATTGCAGCGGGTCTCACAGAGTTTCTGGCAGTGTGGATTGCTCTGTGTCTCGCACTGTGTCTCACAGTGTCTCTGGAAGTGTGTCTCGCAGAGATTCTGGCTGTGTGAATTGCTCTGTGTCTGGCGCTGTGTCTCACAGTGTCTCTGGCAGTGTGTCTCACAGTGTCTCTGGCAGCGTGTCTCACAGTGCCTCTGGCAGTGTGTCTCACAGCATCTCTGGCAGTGTGTCTCACCGTGCCTCTGGCAGTGTATCTCACGGTGCCTCCAGCAGTGTGTCTCACGGTGCCTCTGGCAGTGTGTCTCACAGTGTCTATTGCAGTCTGACTTACATTATCTCTGGCAGTGTGTCCCACAGTGTCTATTGCAGTGTGACTCACAGCGTCGCTGGAAGTGTGTCTCACAGTGTGTCTGGCAGTGTGGATTGCTCTGTGTCTGGCGCTGTGTCCCACAGTGTCTCTGGCAGTGTGTCCCACAGTGTCTCTGGCAGTGTGTCTCACAGTGTCTCTGGCAGTGTGTCTCACAGTTTCTGGCAGTGTGTCTCACAGTGCCTCTGGCAGTGTGTCTCACAGCATCTCTGGCAGTGTGTCTTACAGTGCTTCTGGCAGTGTGTCTCACGGTGCCTCCAGCAGTGTGTCTCACAGTGCCTCTCGCACTGTGTCTCAGTGTCTATTGCAGTTTGACTTACAGTATCTCTGGCAGTGTGTCCCACAGTGTCTATTGCAGTGTGACTCACAGCGTCGCTGGAAGTGTGTCTCACAGAGTTTCTGGCTATGTGAATTGCTCTGTGTCTGGCGCTGTGTCCCACAGTGTCTCTGGCAGTGTGTCTCACAGTGTCTCTGGCAGTGTGTCTCACAGCGTCTCTGGCAGTGTGTCTCACGGCATCTCTGGCAGTGTGTCTCACAGTGCCTCTGGCAGTGTGTCTCACGGTGCCTCCAGCAGTGTGTCTCACAGTGCCTCTAGCACTGTGTCTCAGTGTCTATTGCAGTTTGACTTAAAGTATCTCTGGCAGTGTGTCCCACAGTGTCTATTGCAGTGTGACTCACAGCGTCGCTGGAAGTGTGTCTCACAGAGTTTCTGGCTGTGTGAATTGCTCTGTGTCTGGCGCTGTGTCCCACAGTGTCTCTGGCAGTGTGTCTCACAGTGTCTCTGGCAATGTGTCTCACAGTGTCTATTGCAGTGTGACTCACAGCGTCGCTGGAAGTGTGTCTCACAGAGTTTCTGGCTATGTGAATTGCTCTGTGTCTGGCGCTGTGTCCCACAGTGTCTCTGGCAGTGTGTCTCACAGTGTCTCTGGCAGTGTGTCTCACAGCGTCTCTGGCAGTGTGTCTCACGGCATCTCTGGCAGTGTGTCTCACAGTGCCTCTGGCAGTGTGTCTCACGGTGCCTCCAGCAGTGTGTCTCACAGTGCCTCTAGCACTGTGTCTCAGTGTCTATTGCAGTTTGACTTAAAGTATCTCTGGCAGTGTGTCCCACAGTGTCTATTGCAGTGTGACTCACAGCGTCGCTGGAAGTGTGTCTCACAGAGTTTCTGGCTGTGTGAATTGCTCTGTGTCTGGCGCTGTGTCCCACAGTGTCTCTGGCAGTGTGTCTCACAGTGTCTCTGGCAGTGTGTCTCACAGTGTCTATTGCAGTGTGACTCACAGCGTCGCTGGAAGTGTGTCTCACAGAGTTTCTGGCTGTGTGAATTGCTCTGTGTCTGGCGCTGTGTCCCACAGTGTCTCTGGCAGTGTGTCTCACATCATCTCTGGCAGTGTGTCTCACGGTGCCTCCAGCAGTGGGTCTCACAGTGCCTCTGGCACTGTGAATCACAGTATCTATTGCAGTTTGAATTACAGTATCTCTGGCAGTGTGTCCCACAGTGTCTATTGCAGTGTGACTCACAGCCTCGCTGGCAGTGTGTCTCACAGTGTTTCTGGCAGTGTGGATTGCTCTGTGTCTAGCGCTGTGTCCCACAGTGTCTCGGGCAGTGTGTCTCACAGACTCTCTGGTAGTGTGTCTCACATTGTCTCTGGCAGTGTGTCTCACAACATCTCTAGCAGAGTGTCTCACAGAGTCTCTGGCAGTGTGTCTCACAGTGTCTCTGGCAGTGTGTCTCACGGTGTCTCTGGCAGTGCGACCACAGAGTCTCTGGCCGTGTGATTTCCAGTGTCTCTGGTGCTGTGTCTCACAGTGTCTCTGGCAGTTTGTCTCACAGTGTCTCTGGCAGCGTGTCTCACAGTGCCTCTGGCAGTGTGTCTCACAGCATCTCTGGCAGTGTGTCTCACCGTGCCTCTGGCAGTGTATCTCACGGTGCCTCCATCAGTGTGTCTCACAGTGCCTCTGGCACTGTGTCTCACAGTGTCTATTGCAGTCTGACTTACAGTATCTCTGGCAGTGTGTCCCACAGTGTCTATTGCAGTGTGACTCACAGCGTCGCTGGCAGTGTGTCTCACAGTGTTTCTGGCAGTGTGGATTACTCTGTGTCTGGCGCTGTGTCCCACAGTGTCTCTGGCAGTGTGTCCCACAGTGTCTCTGGCAGTGTGTCTCATAGTGTCTCTGGCAGTGTGTCTCACAGTGTCTCTGGCAGCGTGTCTCACAGTGCCTCTGGCAGTGTGTCTCACAGCATCTCTGGCAGTGTGTCTCACCGTGCCTCTGGCAGTGTATCTCACGGTCCCTCCAGCAGTGTGTCTCACGGTGCCTCTGGCAGTGTGTCTCACAGTGTCTTTTGCAGTCTGACTTACAGTATCTCTGGCAGTGTGTCCCACAGTGTCTATTGCAGTGTGACTCACAGCGTCGCTGGAAGTGTGTTTCACAGAGTTTCTGGCTGTATGAATTGCTCTGTGTCTGGCGCTGTGTCCCACAGTGTCTCTGGCAGTGTGTCTCACAGTGTCACTGGCAGTGTGTCTCACATCATCTCTGGCAATGTGTCTCACGGTGCCTCCAGCAGTTGGTCTCACAGTGCCTCTGGTACTGTGAATCACAGTGTCTATTGCAGTTTGACTTACAGTATCTCTGGCAGTGTGTCCCACAGTGTCTATTGCAGTGTGACTCACAGCCTCGCTGGCAGTGTGTCTCACAGTGTTTCTGGCAGTGTGGATTGCTCTGTGTCTAGCGCTGTGTCCCACAGTGTCTCGGGCAGTGTGTCTCACAGAGTATCTGGCAGTGTGTCTCACAGAGTATCTGGCAGTGTGAATTGCTCTGTTTCTGGCGCTGCGTCCCACAGTGTCTCTGGCAGTGTGTCTCACAGTGTCTCTGGCAGTGTGTCTCACAGTGTCTCTGGCAGCGCGACGCACAGTGCCTCTGGCAGTGTGTCTCACCGTATCCCTGGCAGTGTATCTTACAGTGTCCGTTGCAGTGAGCCCCACAGTGTCTCTGGCAGTGTATCTCACAGAGTTTCTGGCAGTGTGAATTGCTCTATGTCCCGCGCTGTGTCCCACAGTGTCTCTGGCAGTGTGTCTCAGTGTCTTTGGTAGTCTGTCTCACAGTATCCCTGGCATTGTGTCTCACAGTGTCTCTGGCAGTGTGCCATGCTCTGTGTCTGGTCGTGTGTCTCACAGTGTCCATTGCAGAGTGTCTCACAGAGTTTCTGGCAGTGTGCATTGCTCTGTGTCAAGTGCTGTGTCACACAGTGTCTCTGGCAGTGTCTCCCACAGTGTCTCTGGAAGTGTGTCTCACAGAGTTTCTGGCTGTGTGAATTGCTCTGTGTCTGGCGCTGTGTCCCACACTGTCTCTGGCAGTGTGTCTCACAGTGTCTCTGGCAGTGTGTCTCACAGTATCTCTAGCAGTCTGTCTCCCAGAGTGTCTCGCAGTGTGACTCACAGTGTCTCTGGCAGTGTGTCTCACAGTGCCTCTGGCAGTGTGACATGCTCTGTGTCTG
This sequence comes from Mustelus asterias, assembly GCF_964213995.1. Classification (NCBI taxonomy): domain Eukaryota; kingdom Metazoa; phylum Chordata; class Chondrichthyes; order Carcharhiniformes; family Triakidae; genus Mustelus; species Mustelus asterias. The sequence goes on from NC_135819.1 coordinate 25,177,136, forward strand.
GTAGTGTGTCTCACAGTGTCCACTGCAGTGTGTCTCACAGCGTTTCTGGCAGTGTGTCTCACAGTGTCTCTGGAAGTGTGTCTCACAGAGTTTCTGGCTGTGTGAATTGCTCTGTGTCTGGCGCTCTGTCCCACAGTGTCTCTAGCAGTGTGTCTCACAGTGTCTCTGGCAGTGTGTCTCACAGTGTTTCTGGCAGTGTGTCTCACAGTGTCTCTGGCAGCGTGTCTCACAGTGCCTCTGGCAGTGTGTCTCACAGTGTCTCTGGCAGTGCTACGCACAGTGCCTCTGGCAGTCTGTCTCACAGTGTCCGTTGCAGTGAGTCCCACAGTGTCTCTGGCAGTGTGTCTCACAGTGTTTCTGGCAGTGTGTCTCACAGTGTCTCTGGCAGTGTGTCTCACAGTGTCTCTGGACGTGTGTCTCACAGAGCTTCTGGCTGTGTGAATTGCTCTGTGTCTGGCGCTGTGTCCCACAGTGTCTCTGGCAGTGTGTCTCACAGTGTCTCTGGCAGTGTGTCTCACAGTATCTCGAGCAGTCTGTCTCCCAGAGTGTCTCGCAGTGTGACTCACAGTGTCTCTGACAATGTGTCTCACAGTGTCTCTGGCAGTGTGACTCACAGCATCTCTGGCAGTGTATCACACAGTGCCTCTGGCAGTATGTCTCACAGTATCCCTGGCAGTGTGTCATAGTGTCCGTTGCAGTGAGTCCCACAGTGTTTCTGGCAGTGTGAATTGCTCTGTGTCTCGCGCTATGTCCCACAGTGTCTCTGGCAGTGTGTCTCACTTTGTCTCTGGCAGTGTGTCTCACAGTATCTCTGGCAGTGTGTCTCACAGTGCATCTGGCAGTGTGACATGCTCTGCGTTTGGCAGTGTGTCTCACAGTGTCTCTGGCAGCGTGTCTCACAGTGCCTCTGGCAGTGTGTCTCACAGCATCTCTGGCAGTGTGTCTCACAGTGCCTCTGGCAGTGTATCTCACGGTCCCTCCAGCAGTGTGTCTCACAGTGCCTCTGGCACAGTGTCTCACAGTGTCTATTGCAGTTTGACTTACAGTATCTCTGGCAGTGTGTCCCACAGTGTCTATTGCAGTGTGACTCACAGCGTCGCTGGAAGTGTGTCTCACAGAGTTTCTGTCTGTGTGAATTGCTCTGTGTCTGGCGCTGTGTCCCACAGTGTCTCTGGCAGTGTGTCTCACAGTGTCTCTGGCAGTGTGTCTCACAGTGCCTCTGGCACTGTGTCTCACAGTGTCTATTGCAGTTTGACTTACAGTATCTCTGGCAGTGTGTCCCACAGTGTCTATTGCAGTGTGACTCACAGCGTCGCTGGCAGTGTGTCTCACAGTGTGTCTGGCAGTGTGGATTGCTCTGTGTCTCGCGCTGTGCCCCACAGTGTCTCTGGCAGTGTGTCTCACAGTGTCTCTGGCAGTGTGTCTCACAGTATCTCTGGCAGTGTGCCTCACAGTGCCTCTGGCAGTGTGACATGCTCTGTGTCTGGTAGTGTGTCTCACAGTGTCCATTGCAGTGTGTCTCACAGCGTTTCTGGCAGTGTGTCTCACAGAGTATCTGGCAGTGTTAATTGCTCTGTTACTGGCGCTGTTTCCCACAGTGTCGATGGCAATGTGTCTCACAGTGTCTCTGGCAGTGTGTCTCACAGTGTCTGTTGCAGTTTGACTTACAGTATCTCTGGCAGTGTGTCCCACAGTGTCTATTGCAGTGTGACTCACAGCGTCGCTGGCAGTGTGTCTAACAGTGTATCTGGCAGTGTGGATTGCTCTGTGTCACGCGCTGTGTCCCACAGTGTCTCTGGCAGTGTGTCCCACAGTGTCTCTGGCAGTGTGTCTCACAGTATCCCTGGCAGTGTATCTTACAGTGTCCGTTGCAGTGAGTCACACAGTGTCTCTGGCAGTGTATCTCACAGAGTTTCTGGCAGTGTGAATTGCTCTATGTCCCGCGCTGTGTCCCACCCTGTCTCTGGCAGTGTGTCTCACAGTGTCTCTGGCAGTGTGTCTCACAGTATCTCTAGCAGTCTGTCTCCCAGATTGTCTCGCAGTGTGACTCACAGTGTCTCTGGCAGTGTGTCTCACAGTGTCTCTGGCAGTGTGTCTCACAGTACCTCTGGCAGCGTGTCTCACAGTGCCTCTGGCACTGTGTCTCACAGTGTCTATTGCAGTGTGACACACAGTATCTCTGGCAGTGTCTCCCACAGTGTCTATTGCAGTGTGGCTCACAGAATCTCTGGCAGTGTATCTCACAGTGCTTCTGGCAGTGTGTCTCGCAGTATCCCTGGCAGTGTGTCTCACAGTGTCCGTTGCAGTGAGTCCCACAGTGTCTCTGGCAGTGTGTCTCACAGAGTTTCTGGCAGTGTGAATTGGTCTGTGTCTCGCACTGTGTCCCACAGTGTCTCTGGCAGTGTGTCTCACAGTGTCTCTGGCAGTGTGTCTCACAGTATCTCTGGCAGTGTGTCTCACAGTGCCTCTGGCAGTGTGACATGCTCTGTGTCTGGTTGTGTGTCTCACAGTGTCCATTGCAGTGTGTCTCACAGCGTTTCTGGCAGTGTGGATTGCTCTGTGTCTCGTGCTGTGTCCCACAGTGTCTCTGGAAGTGTGTCTCACAGAGTTTCTGGCTGTGTGAATTGCTCTGTGTCGGGCGGTCTGTCCCACAGTGTCTCTGGCAGTGTGTCTCACAGTGTCTCTGGCAGTGTGTCTCACAGTGTCTCTGGCAGTGTGTCTCACAGTGTTTCTGGCAGTGTGTCTCACAGTGTCTCAGGCAGTGTGTCTCACAGTGCCTCTGGCAGTGTGACATGCTCTGTGTCTGGTCGTGTGTCTCACAGTATCTCAGGCAGTGTGTCTCACAGTGCCTCTGGCAGTGTGACATGCTCTGTGTCTGGTCGTGTGTCTCACAGTGTTCTTTGCAGTGTGCCTCACAGAGTTTCTGGCAGTGTGCATTGCTCTGTGTCAAGTGCTGTGTCACACAGTGTCTCTGGCAGTGTGTCTCACAGTGTCTCTGGAAGTGTGTCTCACAGAGTTTCTGGCTGTGTGAATTGCTCTGTGTCTGGCGCTGTGTCCCACACTGTCTCTGGCAGTGTGTCTCACAGTGTCTCTGGCAGTGTGTCTCACAGTATCTCTAGCAGTCTGTCTCCCAGAGTGTCTCGCAGTGTGACTCACAGTGTCTCTGGCAGTGTGTCTCACAGTGTCTCTGGCAGTGTGTCTCACAGTCCCTCTGGCAGCGTGTCTCACAGTGCCTCTGGCACTGTGTCTCACAGTGTCTATTGCAGTGTGACACACGGTATCTCTGGCAGTGTCTCCCACAGTGTCTATTGCAGTGTGGCTCACAGAATCTCTGGCAGTGTATCTCACAGTGCCTCTGGCAGTGTGTCTCGCAGTATCCCTGGCAGTGTGTCTCACAGTGTCCGTTGCAGTGAGTCCCACAGTGTCTCTGGCAGTGTGTCTCACAGAGTTTCTGGCAGTGTGAATTGGTCTGTGTCTCGCACTGTGTCCCACAGTGTCTCTGGCAGTGTGTCTCACAGTGTCTCTGGCAGTGTGTCTCACAGCGTCTCTGGCAGTGTGTCTCACAGTGCCTCTGGCAGTGTGACATGCTCTGTGTCTGGTTGTGTGTCTCACAGTGTCCATTGCAGTGTGTCTCACAGCGTTTCTGGCAGTGTGGATTGCTCTGTGTCTCGTGCTGTGTCCCACAGTGTCTCTGGAAGTGTGTCTCACAGAGTTTCTGGCTGTGTGAATTGCTCTGTGTCGGGCGCTCTGTCCCACAGTGTCTCTGGCAGTGTGTCTCACAGTGTCTCTGGCAGTGTGTCTCACAGTGTTTCTGGCAGTGTGTCTCACAGTGTCTCTGGCAGCGTGTCTCACAGTGCCTCTGGCAGTGTGTCTCACAGTGTCTCTGGCAGTGCTATGCACAGTGCCTCTGGCAGTATGTCTCACAGTGTCCGTTGCAGTGAGTCCCACAGTGTCTCTGGCAGTGTGTCTCACAGTGTTTCTGGCAGTGTGTCTCACAGTGTCTCTGGCAGTGTGTCTCACAGTGTCTCTGGACGTGTGTCTCACAGAGTTTCTGGCTGTGTGAATCGCTCTGTGTCTGGCGCTGTGTCCCACAGTGTCTCTGGCAGTGTGTCCCACAGTGTCTCTGGCAGTGTGTCTCACAGTATCTCGAGCAGTCTGTCTCCCAGAGTGTCTCGCAGTGTGACTCACAGTGTCTCTGGCAGTGTGTCTCACAGTGTTTCTGGCAGTGTGGATTACTCTGTGTCTAGCGCTGTGTCCCACAGTGTCTCTGGCAGTGTGTCCCACCGTGTCTCTGGCAGTGTGTCTCACAGTGTCTCTGGCAGTGTGTCCCACAGTGTCTATTGCAGTGTGACTCACAGCGTCGCTGGCAGTGTGTCTCACAGTGTGTCTGGCAGTGTGGATTGCTCTGTGTCAAGCGCTGTGCCCCACAGTGTCTCTGGCAGTGTGTCTCACAGTGTCTCTGGCAGTGTGTCTCACAGCGTCTCTGGCAGTGTGTCTCACGGCATCTCTGGCAGTGTGTCTCACGGTGCCTCTGGCAGTGTGTCTCACGGTGCCTCCAGCAGTGTGTCTCACAGTGCCTCTAGCACTGTGTCTCAGTGTCTATTGCAGTTTGACTTACAGTATCTCTGGCAGTGTGTCCCACAGTGTCTATTGCAGTGTGACTCACAGCGTCGCTGGAAGTGTGTCTCACAGAGTTTCTGGCTTTGTGAATTGCTCTGTGTCTGGCGCTGTGTCCCACAGTGTCTCTGGCAGTGTGTCTCACAGTGTCTCTGGCAGTGTGTCTCACAGCGTCTCTGGCAGTGTGTCTCACGGCATCTCTGGCAGTGGGTCTCACAGTGCCTCTGGCAGTGTGTCTCACGGTGCCTCCAGCAGTGTGTCTCACAGTGCCTCTAGCACTGTGTCTCAGTGTCTATTGCAGTTTGACTTAAAGTATCTCTGGCAGTGTGTCCCACAGTGTCTATTGCAGTGTGACTCACAGCGTCGCTGGAAGTGTGTCTCACAGAGTTTCTGGCTGTGTGAATTGCTCTGTGTCTGGCGCTGTGTCCCACAGTGTCTCTGGCAGTGTGTCTCACAGTGTCTCTGGCAATGTGTCTCACAGTGTCTATTGCAGTGTGACTCACAGCGTCGCTGGAAGTGTGTCTCACAGAGTTTCTGGCTATGTGAATTGCTCTGTGTCTGGCGCTGTGTCCCACAGTGTCTCTGGCAGTGTGTCTCACAGTGTCTCTGGCAGTGTGTCTCACAGCGTCTCTGGCAGTGTGTCTCACGGCATCTCTGGCAGTGTGTCTCACAGTGCCTCTGGCAG